>NC_142249.1:4362144-4729205 GCF_052056855.1 Sturnus vulgaris
ATAACATTGTCCCATTTAAATCTTTTTCAGCCTTTCCTCTGCTTTCCCAGCGGCCCCTTTCCGGGCTTTCTCCTGCCTTCTTTCCTTGTGGAGTGGCCAGCCAGGGTTTCTCCCACAAGCCATGCAAGCCTTGCTATTCCCCCCGTGCCGCTGAGCTCTGATGTCCCCAAGTGCAGGCTGCAAAGGAGCCAAAAGGGGTTTGAGGAGCACAGTCTGGGTTTAATCCTTGCTGCCATGGAGAGGAACCCAGAGCTGGCTCCCAGGGCAGCCCCAGGAGCTCCTGCAGGTTCCATCATTCCCCAAGCAGGGGTGCTGGCCCCAGGGCAGGGCTCTCCCCGAGCTGCTGGAGCCTCAGCGCTCCAGCTCTGCATCCTGCAAGCGGCTACACGCTTTAATGAGGAGCTGGCGAGGCTGCAGCCTGAGACAAGGGGGGGTTCACTCCCCCCAAATCCCAGCTGGGTGCACTGGGGACAGGCTGCAGCTTGCCCAGAGTCCCGGAGCGTAGCTCCTGCCTACGTGGGATTTTTGTTTTCCCCTGCAGCTGGAGCGGGTTAAGTGGGGTTTTAGAAGCGTTTTCTTTTCTCTTGGGTGCTTAAAACAACAATAAATAAAATCCCAGCCTGGCGAGTGACACTGCTGCTGCTGCTGCTTCAAGGAAGGGAAGATGTTGCTCTGCTGATTTATGGGGATTTTTTTTTTTTTTTAAACTTTACAGGTCACTGCTAGCATTTGTGGAATTGGCTTTGCTGCAGGAAATACTGGTTTCCAGCATTCCCATTAGGAAGAAACTTCTACAATCGTGTAATTAAAATGCGGAAGAAAATAAATAAAAAAGGCTACTACTTATATAAAGCACTATATAATTAGATGCCAGAGGAGCTGGTACTCGTAGCTGGGTCCTTTGGAGGCTGTGGGTGTCCTCTGCCTTGTTCTGACCTTGGCTCTACTGCTTGCAGCATGTGGCAGGAAAAAAAAAGGCTTTTTTTGCACTTTTTTTCTGGGCTTTCTGGCTCCTGCACCAGCCTGCAAAAGCAGGAAAAAAAATAAATCTACATTTTGACCATGGGAATGTTTTAATCCATCTTAAGGCAGTTTCCAGAGTTTTTTATCACCTTATCTGAGCTGGGGCTGGCACCAGGATGAACTCCTGGCAGGGAATGTTGGCACTGTGACTTCTGCATCCCATAAATGAAAAATTATGGATTTGACTCATCCCCATCCTCTTGCAGTAGGACAGCAGCGCTCTGCAGTGTCTCATCCTGGGCATCCCAGCTCCCCAGAAGTTTTAAGCCGGGAAGGGAAACACTGCTTCTATAGAATTATTTTTTGGGGTTTGTTTTTTCTTTCTTTTTTTTTTTTTTTTTTCTTTTTGTGTCTTTTTTTGTGGATTTTGTTTGTTTGTTTGTTTATTTATTTGGTTTTTTTGGGGGGGAGGCTTGGTTTGGCATTGGTTTTGGGGTTTTTTGTTTGTCTGTTTCCAGAAAAGATTCACTGCTTAGACTTGGATGTTTGGGAGGTGAATATTTTTCACATGGGATGGCAATGGAGGAAAAGAGGAAAAGACCCCCTGATTTCTGAGGCACCTTGAACCCAAAGTGTGGCCATCAGGAACAAAACCATCCCCAATCCCAGAATCCCAGGTTTGGGTTGGAAGAGACCTTAAAACTCATCTCATCCCGCCCTGCCATGGGCAGGGACACCTTCCACTGTCCCAGGCTGCTCCAAGCCCCAGTGTCCAACCTGGCCTTGGACACTGCCAGGGATCCAGGGACAGCCACAGCTTCTCTGGGCACCCTGTGCCAGGGCCTGCCCACCCTCCCAGGGAGGATTTCTTCCAATATATCCCATCCATCCCTGCCCTCTGGCAGTGGGAAGCCATTCCCTGTTCCTGTCCCTCCATCCCTTGTCCCCAGTTCCTCTCCAGCTCTCCTGGAGTCCCTTTAGGCTCTGGAAGGGGCTCTGAGGTCTCCTTCTGTGACAGTGTTCAAACCCCAGCTGGGCATGGTCCTGTGCACCCAGCTGTAGGTGAACCTCCTTCAGCAGGGCTTGGCTTTGCCGATCTCCAGGGTTCCTTCCCACCCCCAGCACTCTAGGACCCTGGGAATGATGTCCCCTGTCCCCTGCAAGGCTGCCCAGCCTCCCCAGCCCGCCCCCCCTTTGAACCCTCTGGTATGTGAATTTTTGCTGGTGTCAGAGGGTCGGCGGCTGCAAAATCCCTCCCGGTTAAGGGGTGGGAATACCAGAGTGTGCAGCTTGGGATAATTACCAGTTGTCAGCAAAACAATAGTGGCATTGTAGGGCAGGAGCAAAGGGAAAGGGCCCCTGTCTTGAGCGTAATGTTACTTTTCTATTTAGGTTGCCATAGTCTTTGCTGAGAAATGGCCCTATTCTCTCTAATCCTCCCCTTTGGGCATGCCTGCTGGATTTTTTTTGTGCGGTTTGGTTTTTTTTCTTTTAACCCCTTATCATCCCAGGAAACTGCGTGTGGGTACTCATCTCGGTGGCACTGTGCTGCAGGGATGCCCTTGGCCCATGGCATTGTGCCCATGGGCTGGGCAGCTTTGCTTTGGGATGCTGAAGCCTGGGATGGTGCCCGGCTGTGGCATCATCCCTGCACTCAGGAGGGGGGAAACTTGATCTGGAATCCCCATCTTCGTGCAAGCAGGAACACAGTTTACACCCCTCCTTGTTCTTGGCACCTGTCCTGTTACAGGTGGTGAACTTCAGTGCATTAAAGTTGTTTATTGACTTTGTGTTTTGCTTTAAAACCAAGTCACTTGCAGAAAAAGGGACTAATTGGTCAAATGCTGGCTCTGGTTGTTGGTTGGAAAGGGATGATGTGTTCTGGCCCCATCCAGCTCCTGGCTTTCCCCAGCACTTGCACGGAGCAGCAAAGGATCACCCACCTGTTTGACCCCTTTACTATCCATCTCCAAGGCTGTCTGGACTTCCACAAAAGATCTAAGTTTTCCTGCTTAAATACTTGTGGAAACATGGCAGGGAGAGAGGGATTTCAGCCTTGGCTGATGTCAGGTTGTCATCGCTCAGCTTGGTTTCAAGGCGCTCAATTGATTAATTTGATTAATTGATTAATTAACACCGTGGTGTTGGGACGTGCCCAGGCTGTTCATGACCCCAGCATCCACCCCCCAAAGAACCTGCTGGGCACCTCTCCCCATCGTGTCTTCAATTCGGGGGCCCAAAAGGTCCAGCGTGGGGCACGGTGCCCCACAGACAGCCCAGGCTGGGATGCAATGGGATGTGACATCAAAGCACCATGGCCAAGGTTGGCTGCCTGGTGCAGAGGAAGCTTCAGGAGGAGCCAAAACTTTGGAAATGCTGCCAAAGTCAGCGGTACAGGCAAACTATTGTCTGAGGAGTGCAAAGAGGTGGAAGGACCATGGAGCAGACACGGAGTCTTATTACGAGCACAGCCTGGGGCTTCCAAGCCAAACAAAGTCCCCTGCGCTGCAGGAGGGCAGCTCTGACAAGAGCCAGGCTGGTTGGATGAGCTGGAGATTGCAGCTGAAATCCCAAAACAAACCCCCCTCCCGGATCCCCCTTTTCCTGTCCATTCCCTAAGAAAATAGCGTTCCTCACCACCTGGCCCTGCAGCAAGCGTGCGAGCTTGGATTCTGTTTGCAGCATGCTGTGCTGAGGATGAGGTTAATGACCTGCCGGGTGGTTTCCTCCCTGAAAATCCATGGCAAGGCTCTGTAAAGCATCCATGAGCTGTGGCAGTTGCCTCCTGCAGCAGCACGGATCAACTGGCACCCAGTGTCCCTGGCTGAGGCAGGTGCAGGATGGATGCTGTTCCACGGATGGAGGCTGGGATGCTCCATTGTAGCTTCAGGTATGACATCGCTTGGTGGCTCTTCTGTATTTTGTTTGGTGAATTGAAGTTTTTAAGCTGTGTTGGTAATTTCTTAGCTTCTGAAGTCCTGGAAAACAGCTGGGAATGGGAAACTCCCAGTTTTTTTATTGTGTAGGCTTCAACGTTGGTGCTGGTTTACCTGCCCACAGTGCTTTGTTGCTCTGTCTCATTGGAGGGTTAAAATCCTGGCATGGTTGAGGGGCACCGTTGGCTTGGAAAGTTTTGTTTGAGCTCTGTGGACATGTACTCTAGCTGAGTGCCTTGTCCTCCTCTGATTTTCCTGTTGACATGGCATCGAGTTGGATCATAAGCCCTCAATCCCATCCCTCATCTCCTCTCATCCTGCTACACAGCATCTGTCCACAATGCTAAGCGGGATGCCAGGCACCTTGATCTCCCTGTATGCCCAGCGAAAGAAGTGCCTGGGAATGGGAATGCACTTCCTCCCTGTCCCTCAGGGAGACAGCAACCAACCCCCCTCCACCAACTGCCTGTCCCGACAGTGGTCATGGTGCTGCTGGAGCCCCTCGGCTTCATGCTGAGGCAGGAATGCCAGGAACTCCGCTGAAATTTGGGGCTCCCCAGCTGAGCCAGAACCATGGTGGGAGGCGAGGAACGGAGTCTTCCCCTGTCCAGGGAGCAATTAGTCTGCAAGGTGATTTATTAACGTGGAGGAGGATGATCCAGGGGGTCGCATTCCTTCCCTCACCTTGCCTTCCCTGCCTTATCTCCGGGCTGTCTTGGCCCCGGGGAGGTGAAGTGATTGGAAGCAGAGACATGGCCCCAGTGGAGGCAGGATGAGGGGGCTACAGCTCACCCCAATCTCACTTTGTGTTTTATGCACCTCCCTTGTGTTGTTTGGGCTGTGCCCAAATATTGATGGTCCCTCTCCACCATCCATTCTCCCCAGGAAACCTCACAGAGTGGCCAAAATCACTCCAGCCTCAATTCTCTGCTGCCTTGTTCCCCTTGACCGTGTGGATGGGGCAGAGTGTGACACCAGCACCTCTTGGCTCTGCCTTGTCCAGCCCTGCTCATTTCAGGAGCAGTTCCTGAGTTCAGGAGCAGGAGGAGAGTGCAGATAGTGAGAGGGGTCTGGACACTGCCGTCCTTCTTCCCCTCCTGGGGCTATGTGATGGATGGCTCCCTCAGGCAGTCGTGACATTTTCACGGTTTATCTTATCGAGGAATTTTCCGGGAGGATGTTTCTAGCTCTCCATGAGTAAATGTTTAGGAACTCTGCGGTCCCAGTCCCGGGGCTCTGTGGTGTTGCATAGCCAGAGGCAGGGGGGAAACACTGTCCCGGAGGCAGAGCCTGGCAGAGTGGCACCTGTGTCATTTCTGGGGCTGTGCTGGCTGCTGTCACTCCTGCCAGCTCGGCTCCTGTGCATCCATGTCTCCCGCCTCCCCATCTCTCTGGCTGAGTGCCCACCATGGGCTGGGTGCCGCTGCCTCTCCAGGGACTGTCTCGACAGGGGAGGTCAGCGGCTCGGGATGTGGCAACATCCTCAGCCTGCGTCCCCAGGAGGGCCTTTCAGTTGCTGTTTGGGGCTTTTAGATGGGGAACGGATTAGAATCCCAAATGTCAGTAGGGTTTGTAGATATGATCTGCTGCTGACCCTGAATTTTCAGTACCCGTGCTCCCTTTCCAGTCCCTGTCCGGAGCTCTGTGATCTCAGGACTGGGTCCAGCAAAGCGGGGTCTCCTGAGGAAGCGTCCGCGCTCTGCTCAGCCCGAGGCTCCCTCTGCTGTCCGTCCGTCCGTCCGTCCCTCTGCCAGTCCGTCCATCTGCCCGGCGCTTGCCGGGGAATCCTTGGGCTGTGCAGGGGGAATTGCTGAGCTGGGCTGGGGCTGTCACCCTGTCCTCTCCCAAAATCCTGCAGAAACGTCGGTGTGCTTTGACCACGGATAAAAGGCTGCAGGCGTGAATCACAGGCTCTTTTTTCCCCCTGCTTTTTATCTATTTTTCCCTATTTTTTTCTTTTTTTTCAGTTCCCTTTCTTCACCTCCTTTTTTCCTTTTTTTCTTTTTGCTTCCATCTCTTTTTCCCTTCCGTTCCCTCCCCCTTCCCCCCTCTTATGTTGTCCCCTTCTCTTTGCCTCCTTCTCTTCCCCTCTTTTTTCTGTTATTTTCTCTGTTCTTTGCCCCTCTTTTCCCCCCTCCTCTTTTTTTCCTCTATTTTGTCCTTTCTCCCCTCTTTACTCTATCCTTCTGTCTCCTTTCCTACTCTCATTTTCCACTTCTTCCACTTCCCTCCTCGCACTTTCCTTCACTTCCCATTCTTTCCTTGACTTCCCCAGTCTCTTTTTTTCTCTTTTCTCCTTTCCCTCTTTCTCCCTTCTCATTTCCCCCTTCTCTTCTCCCCACTCTCTTTCCCCCCACCCTCTTCCCCCAATCTCTTTTCTTCCATCTCCACTCTTTTCCCCCACCTCTAGTTTTTCCTCTCTTTTCCCTTTTTCCCCACTTTCCCCCCCTCTCTACCCCTCTGGCCCAGGACTGAGCCCTTCTTAGGGCAGCCCAATCCCACTTTTCCTGAGGAACCATGCTGCAGCACCAGATGCCAGTTTTGGGAAGATGCAGCCAGCCTCTCTGGGAGGGAACTGGGACCAGGGTGAGGATCTAGATTTGCTTTTCAAGAAATCCAAAGTTGTGGCACGCTGGCAGCAGCGTCTCATGGAGTGTGCAAAGCACTTTTTGGGAGCCTTTAGCCCGGAGGAGGCTAAAACAAGGGGATTTCTCTGCTCTGCCAGCAACCAGCTGCCACGGCTTCTTCCTGGGGGAATACTTCTCCAAAATATTTCACCAGCTGGTGCCTTCTCAGTCCCTGCCTTGGCTGCTTGGTCAGTGGCAGAGCTGGTTGCACTGGGCTAAGATTCTCTAGTGCAACCTGTGCCACCAGCCCACCCTCAGGGCATCTATTTTGGAAATCCCTTTTTTTGGGGAAGCCCCAGCCCTTTACTCCTTTCCAGGGAGCTGCCAGCGAGGAGGTGTGCAGTGAAATGAAGATCATTGACTTAATGAGAGTGTCCCATGGGACTGCTGCTCCACTCCGTTGCCATGAGCTGCCTAATCCCAGCAGAAGGGAGAAGCGGGAATTTTTCTGGCCGGGCATCCTGTCTGCACACGCTTGGGGTACCCCAGCAGGGTGCTGCTGCTCAAATCCTCCTGGCAGAGACCAGGCAGCTCATGGGGGCATGTGATGCTCCCCACCCTGGGAGCTGCACAGCTCTGGGGTGGGAGAGGCTGCGGGAACACCGAGGTTTTCCATCCCAGCAGTGGGAATGGAAGCAGCAGCCACTCCTATCCCTCTGGGATGTGCCAAGGAGTCCTGCACCGCACCCTGGCCCCAGGGCAGCCGAGCCCAGTCGGGACACGCCAGAGAAGGTTGGCAGACACCTGGCTCCCTCCCCAGGCTGATGGGAGTACAGGAGCTCCAGGAAGGGGCTGTGTGGAAGCTCTGCCATCCCTACAAACCCGTATCCCGTGCGGATTGGCGGGGGGGCTGTTGTTCCACAGCAGGCGCCCCTGGCAGCTGCAGCCAGCTCCCATCTTCAGGGGAAAACTCACCCGTTTCGCTTCAAAAGTAGTGTGGCAAATGTTGCATGAAGCAAAATGGACATCTGAGCATTTGTCTCAGTGATTTTCCTGTATATTTTTAAACGGGAGAATCAGCTCCGGCATGTGGAGATGTCCACTCTGTAGGACCGTGTTACGGCACACTGTGACTTCCCTGGTCACACAGCCGAGGGGAGCCAAGATTGTCACCTCCCCATCAAAACCGTGTTTCAGGGACACTTCTTGAGCCATGGAATTGACTTGCCTGGTGTCACTATGGTAGTGCAGATCCTGGGAATGCTCCATCTCTGCTTGGCCGTCCCTAGGAGTGAGGGGCACCATCACGAGAGCTGGATAAGTAGATTTGGGGGTAACTTTTTTAAGCTGAGGCAAAGAACAATTGAAATTTTTGGGGTGTGGGAGAGTGCCAGCGCTGCCCAGGGGAGATTTGCATCCCGAGCTCCAGGAAAACTTGTGATTGGGAAACTTGTGATAGCTCGGGAAACTTGTGATTGCTCAGACCCGGCTTCGAGGCGTTGCTGGCGAGTGATGCTTGGGGGGGACGGAAAGCTGCAGTGCCCCCCTAGCCGTCCTGCGACAGCACCTGGGAGGTCCTGGCCCTGTAACCGAGCCGGGAAGGCAGCTTTGAACACTTGACTTTGGGGATTTGTTGTGTTTCCAGCCGGTAGAAATATGGGAAATGTTTTCTGGGATTTTTTTCCCCTCCTCGTTCAGTTTTGCTCTGAGATTATAACCTTTACCCGAGGCCTGAAGTGGGGTGTCCCACCAAAGCTGGGCATCCACGAGTCCCATGTCCACGCACGGCTCCACCATGTACAGCTCTGGATGCTGCTGATTTAACCAGAGCCACCGAGTGGGGAGAGAAGATTTAGGAATTTTCTGGGCAGGAAGGAGTTAAACATGTGCGAGCAGCTGCTGGGACAGGCAATAAATAGGGTGCGTCTGAAGGCTGGCTTGGCTCCCGGAGGTTTTGGGGGGCTCAGGCGGGTCCCCAGGCGGGCGGCGGGGTCCCCGAGGGGCCGTGCCGGCTGCGGGAGGCTGGCGCTGCGGAGAGGAGGGCTCGGCACCGCCACTCCTCCCCCTGCTCCGCTCCGGTTTGAAGGGTCGAGTGCCGGAGCTGGGGAGGAGAGAGCGATGTGAGTGAGAGTCTGGCCGGGGCAGAACTCCTGCCTCTTCCCTCCTTTCCTTCCTTCAGCCTCTCCGCTCCGCTCTCGGGAGCAGCGAAGCTCGTTTTCCCTTCCCAATGGCCCCACCTCGCTTGGCGTTTCTGCTCCTTCTGGCTTGCTGCTTCTCCTGCTCCGAGCCACAGCTTCTGGACTGGGTTTGGGACAGCACAAAGACCGCAGGAAGCCCAGCAGCACCCGGCAAGGGAATCCCGGCGTCCGAGCCGCCAACCTCAGCAGCAGCTCCGACTCCCAGCCCGTCCACGGTAACGTGGGGTGGCGAGGTGGCAGGGAATGTCACCACCCCAGGGCGGCAGGAGCCAGATCCTGTCACACCAGCGCCTGTGGGTGAGGGAACCACTGCCAAAACCACGGAGCAGTGGGACAGGAGTGCCACAGGGCCGCTGGAGAGCACGACACGGCCAAGCATCGCTCCTGCCCACAGCATGGCACCTGCCGCGGGTCAGCAGGCAGCCAGCAGCCCCAGCAACGAGCCCCAGCTCCTGGGGACAGGGAACATCAAGGACCTGCAGCTCCTGGGCTCAGAGACCTCTACGGACCCTCCCCCCTTATGGTCAAGGACCACCGAAGACCTTCAGCTCCTGGGGACAGGGACCACTGAGCACCTGCAGCTCCTGAGGATGAGGACCACCAAAGAACCCCAGTTCCTGGGATCAGTGACCCCCAAGGAGCTCCTGGGGTCAGGGACTACTGAGGACCTGCAGCTGCTGGGGTTGGGCACCACTGAGGACCCACAGCTCCTAGGGATGATGAGTGCCACAGACCTGCAGCTCCTGGTGACAGGGCACACCGAGGACCCACAGCTCCTAAGGACAGGGACCACCGAGGACCCACGGCTCCTGGGCCAGGAGACCACTGAGAATGTGCAGCTCGTGGCAATGAGGAGCACCGAGGAAACACAGCTCCTGAGGACAGTGACTCCTGAGGACCCAGAGTTCCTGGGGAACACTGAGAACCCACAGCTCCTGAGGACAGTGACCACTGAGGACCCAGAGTTCCTGGGGAACACTGAGAACCCACAGCTCCTGAGGACAGTGACTCCTGAGGACCCAGAGCTCCTGAGGAATACTGAGAACCCACAGCTCCTGAGGACAGTGACTCCTGAGGACCCAGAGTTCCTGGGGAACACTGAGAACCCACAGCTCCTGAGGACAGTGACTCCTGAGGACCCAGAGCTCCTGAGGAATACTGAGAACCCACAGCTCCTGAGGACAGTGACTCCTGAGGACCCAGAGTTCCTGGGGAACACTGAGAACCCACAGCTCCTGAGGACAGTGACTCCTGAGGACCCAGAGTTCCTGGGGGCCACTGAGAACCCACAGCTCCTGAGGACAGTGACCACCGAGAACCCAGAGTTCCTAGGGACAGGAGCTCCTAAAGCAATTGAGACACAGGTGTCCTTGCAGAGACCAACGGGTCCCCAGACAGGTAGTGCCTCTTTTCCTTTCTCACCAGGTGACAGTACCCGTGAGCGGGCGGTGCCGTTCCAGGACCTCTCGGCACGACCTCTCCATCACCTCCGTGGAGCATCACCAAACCTATGGCATGGCACCAGCCACCCGGGGTTGGCTCTGGCCAGCAGGAACGGGAGCCAGAGCCCCCCTTGGTCTGACCAGAGGGTGGATAAGGGTGTGGATCCTCCTGCTGCCGATAACTCCATCCCTCTGGACTTCAATTTACTAACAGCTACCATGCGGCTCTATGGGAGTGGGGGCACGGGGCTCCCATCCTTCTTTCCAGAACTGCTGCCAGTAGCTGGCCGTTGCCAGCCCATCCCAACCCACCTGCCCATCTGCAGTGTGCTGGGCACCAGCCACGTTCGATTGCCAAATTACCTCCGGCACAGCAGCGAGGAGGAAATTCGGGCAGCTTTGCATGAGTGGGAGGGGCTGCTTAAGTCGCGGTGCCATCACTACCTGGAGTGGTTCCTCTGCTTGCTGCTGCTCCCTGGCTGTAGCCCCTCAGTCCCTGTAACCCCTCCGCCGTGCCAGGGCTTCTGCGAGGCCATCAGAGACCTGTGTTGGACTCACTTGGCTGGTGGGCACCTGCCTCTGCCTTGCGATGTTCTCCCTGAGGAGGATGAAGGGGTTTCTTGTGTCTTTATTAATGCTTCTGCAGGTAATGTGGTGACATCCCTGTGTCGTGTCTCCCCTGCCCAGGCTCCTCCAGGAGCTGGGGGATGCTTCTGCCTTGCTGCCAAATCCAAAATCGCTTTCTGTCCAGCCTTGGCTTTTCTGAACTGGCACGTTTTGGCTCCCTCCACAAGGCCGAGCATGGCTCTCAGTGAATCACTGGGGCCAGCACAGGGGATTCTCTCCAAGTGCATCGTGCTAGCATTCAGGGCCAGTTTCCAGGTGCCACGGGGCTTTGGGGTGTCCATCCTGGCTGGCATCAGAGCACTCGGAGAGCTGGCAGCTCCCTGTAGGAACAGGGCAAGGACCCAAACTCTGTGACCACCCAACCGCAGCACCATGGGGGAGAGGAGGTTTCAAGGTGACCCTCAGCCATGCCCTCCCGCTGCCCTCTCCCGGAGCAGCCCTTTGGGATTAATGATTCACCCAATGGCGGCTAATGTTTGATCCCTGCCGCTTGGAAATGTGGGAGAGGTTACTTCACCCCCAGCTCCATCATTCGGTGGCTGTGACCTTCCAGGGACCTAGACAGGGCAGGGGGTGAAAGACAGGAGTGGGGAGTGACTGGTGCTTGGAGAAATGCAGTTGGGATGAAAGCTGGAGCTCCCCCCGCCTGCCAAAGCCTCTGAATGAGGCTGTGTTCGCCTGCTTGCCCCTGTGCCCTCGGGGTATGGCCGGGAGATACCAAAAAGGAATGCCAAGACTGGGGGCTGGCAAACCAGGGTCGCACACAGGGTCTTCTCGGTGTCAAAGAGGCTCTGTTCAGGGAGGGATGCACTGGGATGATGGGGATGCTTGCAGGGGAGGTGCATTCCCATCTGGGACTGCACTGTGGTTGCTTGGATGGGCAGTGTCGGGCATGAGTAGGGAATGTGGGGGCTGTGGTGCACCCCATGGAGTGACTTGATGTTCTGCTGTGTGTTGGGGAGGGTCCCCTGAATCCCACCTGACAGCCTGGGCTCAGGCCAGGTCATGGCAGAGGGGGAAGGTTGCTTGAAGCATCCTGGGGACCAATGGCAGAATCACTGCATCCAAAGACATCCCCACAGCCATCCCGTGCCAGCACCAAATCCACTGCAGTCCCCACCATATCTCCATGTTCCATGGTGGGTGCTGTCAGTTTGCAACAGGAACGATGGCCTGCGATATTTGGGCTCTGGATGCCCTTTGGAAAAAGCAGGCGTGGCCTGAAAGCTCTGGGGATGAGAAGGGGCACTTGGCTTTTGTAGGGGAGCAGACATTTGAAGAGGTCACCCCTTACCCCTCTGCTCCCCAGTCCCCATCCAGCGTCTGCCACGCAGGAAAAAAGTCCATTTGCTTTGGGAATTGCTAGCACCCAGGTCCCACCCGGGACTCCGGGCAAGTGGTATGTTTGAGGAGGAGGGAGACTCCCAGAGCCTGCAGTTCCAAGGAAAGAATGGTTGCAAATTGCCCTGCTAACAAAAGCCTCTTTCAGTGTGTCCCCAGTCATCCTGAGACGTGGGGGGGACACAATTACTTGTCTGGCTGCAGGAATTGCAGCACTGGCTCTTACACCCATGTGGACCCCCAGGAGGAAGCTCTGGTTTTCTTTTTCCTTGAAGCTGCTGTGAATTTGTTTTCCTCCAACTCCAGATAAACACAATCCCTGCATCCTGGCATTTGCAGTTGGAACGAGCTTGTGGGGTGCTGAGCATGAGGTGACTCAAGGGCGGGTGACAGGCTGAGAGTCTGGGGGTGGCCCACTCACCCATCCCATCAGTTTTGGTGTGGGGCTGTGCACATCTGGGAGTGAAAGGGTGCTGGACTCCAGGATCCAGAGGTTCTCCTCTAAGCAGACGGGGGATGTCCCATGGAGAAGCCTGATCCCAGTGCAGGGCAGATGAAGGGGCTAGAACTGGTGGAAGACTGGGAAGGAGATTTTCTCCCAGCCAGGTGCTCCATTTTGGAGTGGCAGGGTTGGGAGGGACTGGGGGCTTGGGGAGCAGGGTGGACATGGAGCAGTTTCAGAGGATTGGTGTGTCTGTCTCTGGCAGAGCAAAAATTTGCCCCCTCAACCATTAGTTGATGGAACTTCTTGTGTCTCCACTACTGGGTCCCTGTCATGGGGCTGGTGCTGGCATTGAGGCTTGGCAACAGGGGAGCCTGGAAATGCTCCATGTCTCCCAGGCTTTGGAAGAGGCACCCAGGTTATTTTTCATCACCATCCCAAGAGACATGCTTTCCTTTTGGGCTGGGCAAGACTGGGCTGATCTTTTTCTTTCTTTTTTTTCTCTTTTTCTTTTTCTTTTTCTTTTTCTTTTTCTTTTTTTTAAAGAGCTCTGGAGGATAATGCCTAGCTCCAGAGCTGAGTGGAGGCTCCTGACTGATCCTCCTGGGTTCAGCCTGAGATACCTCAGGATACACCTGTGATTCCCCCCACTCCCCACGGCTCACATGAAAATCAGGGATGGAACTGGCGACCCGGAATTGTGTCAGCTCCCGCTCCTGGCTCAGGCTGTGGCCGAAACTCAGCACTGAGTATCCATTCCCAGTGCAGATCCCTCAGCAGTTTTGGAGCCAGGGGTGGTTGGGTTTCCTCCCTCCCAGGAAAGGAGAGGTTAAAAAGCCTCTCCTTTGGAGCTGGCACCAGCCCCGAGCAGTTGACATAGGAGAGGAGGAATCCAGCGCCCGATGTGTGGGC
Source organism: Sturnus vulgaris (assembly GCF_052056855.1). Lineage (NCBI taxonomy): Eukaryota > Metazoa > Chordata > Aves > Passeriformes > Sturnidae > Sturnus > Sturnus vulgaris. Next base: position 4,375,573 of record NC_142249.1, read on the forward strand.
GATGAGGATGTGCTGGCTGCCAGAACAACGGGAGCTGGCGGACAAAGTGCTGGCTCACCCTCACCAGATGTTCAGCTGAGCCGGGTAGGAGAGACAGTCTCCAGCAGAACTTCCCCAATTCCCTAATTCTCAATAGGAGTTGGGAAAGGAGGCGACCTCCAAATTGAGAGCATCTGGGAAGCTGAGCTGGCTTGAGCTGCGTTCCCAGGGTGTTGTGAGGGGATGGCTCTGATTTATTCCCAGCTGGGGTGACCGTAGGATCTTGTCCCGGGATGACGCGCGGGGTCACTGTGATCCCGGAGTGAGTATGGATGCAACACGCTTCCCTGGGGGTCCATGGTGCTCCAGCAGCATCTCCCTACCATGGGCAAGACCCCTTTGGTTTTATCTCATCTCAGGGAATCTGAGCAGCCTGGTCTAGTGGATTGTGTTCCTGCTCATGGCAGGGGGATTGGAATGAGATGGTCTTTAAGGTGCCTTCCCAGCCCAGTCAGGCTGTGCTTGTGTGATGACCCAGCTGTGGTTGGAGGGCCAGCAGCTGGGAATGGTGAGCATTTTGGGAGGCACTTCTGAATGATGTGATGGGAGCAGCTCAAGGTCACTGCCTTGGCCAAAGCACAAATCTTGGGGCAGGTGAGAGAAGGGAGCCACTGAAGGACAGTGTATTTGGGAGGCACGGGCAGGGATGTCCTTGCCGAGTGACCATCCTTGCCTGGCTGGTTGAGACCATGACCTGTCCTTTGTCCTCGCAGAGAGCCTGAGTGCCGAGGTCAGCCTGCTGGAGCTGATCGGGGACCCTCCGACAGAGGAGATCCACAGAATTTATGGTCCCGACAACAACCCTGGCTACGTCTTCGGTCCCAACGCCAACACGGGCCAGGTGGCCCGGTACCACCTGCCCAGCCCTTTCTACCGGGACTTCTCGCTGCTGTTCCACATCCAGCCCACCACGCCCCGGGCTGGCGTGCTCTTTGCCGTCACGGACTTCTCACAGAGCATCATCTACGTGGGCGTCAAGCTCTCGGAGCTGCGGGCGGGCCAGCAGCAGATTATCTTCTACTACACGGAGCCCGGCTCGCCCACCTCCTACCCGGCCGCCACCTTCACTGTGCCCACCCTGCTCAACCAGTGGACACGCTTTGCCATCAGTGTGGAAGAGGAGGAGGTTGTCCTCTACCTGGACTGTGAGGAGCATGAGCGTGTCCACTTCGAGCGCTCCCCAGATGAGATGGAGCTGGAAGAAGGCTCTGGGCTCTTTGTTGCTCAGGCTGGAGGGGCTGACCCAGATAAATACCAGGTAAGAGCTCGGGTCACCCCAAGGAGCATCTCCCAGAAGCCTGGGGAGATGTGACACCGCCCGTGTCCAGAAAACAACCAGCTCCATGTGTGTCCCCGTGGAAGGGGACACCTGAGATGAAGGGGAAGGTGGCTTGAGATGCCACTGATTTATTGTCTTGGGGCTCACCAAGGCAAACCTCTCAACCTGGGCTGGCAGGAGGACATGGGGTTGCCATGCAGCTCCCACCATTGCCTTTTCCCAGCAAACACATGGAGCCTCTTCAGATTCCTAAAAATACCCAGCTCCTTTAGTGGAAAAGCTGATTTGGCTGGGAAAATGTCTCTCTTACATGGAAAAAATGCTTGGGCTGGAGCATATCTTTGCTGGCTGATGGTGGGCATTATCTCCAGGAAGACTTTGGAGAGTGAGGAAGGATGTGATAGCTCAGCCCGTGCTTTGAGCAGGACTCGTGTTCCAGATAAGGGTTGTGGAAAGTGTGGGGAAAATGCCCAGCTGACATGGAAATCCCCTGCAGGACCTGAGGAGAGGAATGTCCAGGTTTATCCTGGGCTGAGCAGGATTTGCCCAGCAACAGAGGCTCTGCTGAGGGGAGTGATGTTTTCCCTGTGGAGTTCTGCAAAGCATGTTTCTGAGCTTAAACATCATCCTGATTGTACTACCTGATTCCCCCTGGATTGGCTTTGGGCAGGGGAAGTTCCCCCGGGAAGGGATTAATAATTAATGGGCTACAAACTGGTTTGCACTGGGATTCGTATTGGTCCTTTGAAGAGCAACTCTTTGCTCTTGAAGAGCAATTTCTTTGCTCTTGAACGTGCTGGGAGGGCCAGCTCATGGCCGTGGAGGAGCTCCTTTCCCCAGCTGGAGGAGTTTGGCACCATATGGAAGGCACAGCAACAGCCTGGAACAGAGCAGACCCTTTTAGCAGGTGATGCTCCCAGCCTTGGTAACCCCTGATCCCACTGCCCGCCCCCGGATTTCCCATGAGGAATAGCTGGCCATGGAGGGCAGGAGGCCTTTGCTGGGTGAAAGAGGAGCAGCATCTGACTGCCTCATGGTGTTTCCATCACTGCCCAGCCCTGCTTCGCCTTATCTGGAACTAACGAGGCAACAAGCGGATTAAAGCCTGGCCCTGGGTCAAGCCTCAGGATGAACTTGCTGGGAGGCAGCTGGAGGGGTATCCTGGCACCTCTGCTCTTTCCAGAGTTGCTTTTGTGGCTGTGGCAGGAAACTTGGAGGGGCAAAGCCTGCAGGTGATGCAGAAGCTCCTGGGACAGCAGCTCTCAAGGGAGCAAATGGGGTCTCAGCTGGGGCAGGAGGGTTCATTTGCAGCTGGATGTGGCACTTGGGGACATGGTTTAGTGGGGGACCTGGCAGCGCCAGGCTAATGGTTGGACTTGATAGTCCTAGAAGGCTTTTCCAGCCTTAGGTATTCCATGATTCTGTGGATTCACTGTAAGATCTGTGATGCTGCTGCTCTCTTTATCAGAGCAAAGAGGCTGCATAGGGCCCCTATCACCATCCCTTGTGGGACTGCCTCGCTTCAGGGCTTGGAACTGGCTTGTTTCCCATGCCTCTGGAAGGTTTCAGCCTTGCAGCCCCTGCCCAGCACCACCAGCATGTCTTGGCAAGCCGTGTGCCAGAGCTGGCACCACAAGGGCTGAGCAGAGGTAGTGGCCAGGACCCGGCCAGACACCCAGCAGAGCTTTTGCAGGAATCTTTTGGTTGTGCTCCTTGTTTTTCCTCTCCCGAGGGCTCCTTGGCCACAGCTGACTGCCCTGCCCCACGCAAGGACAGCTGGCAGGTTCTGCAGCCCACATGTTGTATTTCCTGGGATAATCTGCACTTCCTTACTATTTATTTGTGTTTTGCAAGCACCGTGCGCATCCAGGCCACCTGTTTATACAAGAAGCCACCACAAATCCTTTCCTAAGGATGCTGCCTCCAGGCAAACCCCCGTAGCATCCCAGCCTCAGCAGGAGTGGTGGTGTGGGTACCAGCCGGAACCCCAGAGCTCCCACTGCAAGCGCAGTCACCCAGCGCATCCCAGAGCCCAGCCTGGGTCCTCACAGCAAGGTGGAACACAGGGATGCTGTCGGGATGGGAGTCTGCCAAGCTGGGATGCTGCCCATCCATCTGATCCCAGTGGGGAGGAGCAGGAGACCACGCTGGGAAGCGAGTTCAGAGAGGGGAGATACCTCCCCCTTAATGTCTCTCTTTTGGGCAAGACACCTAAAATAATATTTGGGCTGGCCTGAAAGCACAGTGCACCACGTCCGGGCAAGGAGACCTGATGGGCTTAGGAAAATAAGAGGCAGTCGCAGTTCAGCCAGGCTGACTGTGACATAGTATGAATGAATTATAAGTAGATTAAGTTATATAATAAATGTGTTATAAATATATCGTTTATATATAATTTTAAAATTATATAAATTTAAAATTATATCAATTAAAAAATTATATCCTCTAACAAGCAAATGCTCCCATTTGGGTGGTGACCTCCTCCAGCTGCTCGCAGTGCTGACAGCAGATCTCATCCATCCTTTTTCTCCCACTCCACTCGGACGTGGTGGCTGAGTGGCACAGCAGGTCACATCACAGCGGGGCGGCTTCTCTGTGTCCCCCACCCATCTGTGGTCTCCTTCCAGGGGGTGATTGCAGATTTGAAGCTCCGAGGGGACCCGCGGGCAGCCGAGCGCCAGTGCGAGGAAGAGGAGGATGATGCAGAGGTGAGCGCTGGCAGCACAGCTGGGCAGGCTCGGGGGTGCCCCCACCGTGCTCCCAGCTCAGCCCTTACCTTTTTTCCCGGGCAAACATAGATCTCCGGGGATTTTGGCAGCGGGATGGAAGGTGGACAGCAGCCTTCTGGCAAGGTCGAGGTGAGTTGCTGCCTGCAGGTGTTGTTGCACTCAGGGCGAGACCCCAAAATTCTAGTGATGAGGAGGGCTGAGTGCCCTGCATGGTGCCTGAATGCCCTGAGTGCCCGGAGGTCATGGGACGTTTGATAGTGTCCCAGCAGCCGTCCCTTATGGGGAGGCACTGAAGGGTGAGCGGTGCCACGGTGTCCCCTTGTTGTTGGCGCAGGGTGTCCCAGGGCTGGTGGACGCTGTCCCTGTGACCTCCCCCCCCGTGGCGGGGGGCAGTGGCCCGAGGAGTGGCGGGGGGTCCCCACAGCAGGCCGAGAGGACCAGGGCGGAGGAGACGCTGCGGGTCTCTGCGGGAGGTAATTCCAGCAGCTTTCCCCTTCCCCAGGGCGCACATGGTGGTGTGGCCGTCCCCAGCCATGACTGGGTCCATTTCCTTTTCCACAGGCACCAGCCGGAAAGGTGAAAAGGGGGAGAAGGGGGAACGTGGCTTGAAAGGGGACTCAGGGACCGGTGGCATCATAGGTCCAGGCAGTGTCAAGGGTCAAAAGGTGGGTGAGAGCTGCTCCCTGTGGGCTCCAGGGTGCCAGTGACACGTCTGTGTTTGACACACACCTCTCTCTGTTTCTGATCCTCAGGGGGAGAAAGGAGACCTGGGCGTCAAGGTGAGCATTGCACAAAGCCCTGTCCTAGCCAGGCTGCCACTTCAGGGACCTGCCACCCATCTCCATCTCCCTCCCCAGGGCAGTGCTGGATTTGGCTACCCTGGCTCTAAGGGCCAAAAAGGAGAACCAGGTGACCCTGGCCCCCCCGGGACCCTCTCTCGGCACACTGACGGCTCGGTGGTGGAGCAGGTCACCGGCCCCCCAGGGCCACCAGGGAAGGACGGAGCCCCTGGCAGGGACGGTGAGCCTGTGAGTCAATTTCCACCCCCCTGCAGGATGTCCCCTGTTCCCCCACCCTACCCACTTGCACACTGACCTGTCCCCTCTCTGCCGTCCCTAGGGAGACCCTGGCGAGGACGGCAAACCTGTAAGTGGGGTGGATGGGGTGGCAGGGTGATGGGAGACAGCCACTCCCTTGCCTTGCCACCTGCTGATCCCCCAGTGCTCCCCTTTGCAGGGTGAAATGGGGCCCCCGGGATTCCCTGGGATGCCAGGGGAGCCAGGCCTGAAGGGGGAGAAGGTGAGTGCTGGTGCTGGGGGCAGAACGTGTCCCCCTTCCTCTCACCCCCAGCTCAGCTGCACTCCCAAACTGTGTTCTCTCCTCTGTGCCAGGGTGACCCAGGTGTGGGGCCGAGGGGACCCCCTGGACCACCTGGCCCTCCAGGACCGCCGGCACCCTCCTCCAAGAACGACAAGCTGGTGGGTCACAGGGATTTAAGGGATGGCGGGGGGGGGGGGGTGGTCCATCAAGCCATAGCGGTGAAGAGTGCTGCCACCAAGCCCCTGGACAAGCCCCAGTGCCACTGGGTCCCCTGACATCCTCCTTGTGCTTCTCTCCTAGACCTTCATTGACATGGAGGGCTCTGGCTTTGGCGGTGACCTGGAGAGCCTGCGGGTGAGTGGGGGTGAGTGCCTGTCCTGCCAGCTGGGAGTGGGGGGACACCCTCAGCCATGGCCCCCTATGTCTCTTCTAGGGTCCACGAGGGCCACCTGGTCCCCCAGGGCCACCTGGCGTGCCTGGTTTGCCAGGGGAGCCAGGACGGTTTGGGATGAACCGCACAGACCTGCCGGGACCACCGGGGCTGCCGGGCAGGGATGGGATCCCTGGGCCCCCGGGGCCAGTGGTAGGTCTATGGGGTGGCCACGGGGACCCATCCCAGGGCCACTCTGTGGTGGTGGGGGGCTCAGTGCCCACCAGCCCTGCGGGGTTTTACTGTGCTGGAACCAATTCCTGGGATCTAACAGGGTCCTCAGGGTCCTCCAGGAAGAGACGGGGAGGCAGGGCAGCCAGGGCCCAAAGGAGAGCGGGTGAGTGTCCCCTGCCCCATGTGCCCCAGGAGCATGTCATAGCAGGGCAGCTTGCCACAGGGCAGCTGGCACCCCTGGCACATCTCTGGGAGGCCCCAGTTCCTGGGCTGGGGAGCACCATTCTGCTCCTCCCAGGAGCTGGGCAGCTCCTTCACACCCTCCTCTCCCTCCTCCTCCTCCTTCCCAGGGCGATGTCGGTGACCTCGGCCTCCCTGGCCTGCCGGGACCCAAGGTACTGTGCCTAGGGTGGGGTTTTTTGGGTTCTCCATTGCAGACTGGGAGCAAGGGATGTGGCCTGGGGAAGCTATCTTGCACAGGAATGGAGAGGGGAGTGCGGCTATTTGTGCTCCTCCCAGTTCAGTGCCGCAGCTCAAAGGTGCATGGAGCTGCTGATCCCACAAAGGATGCTCACCGGGGTCCTGCCACCCTTCCTTGGCTTTGCTCCAGGCACTGCCACGTCAGGAAGTGGGCAGGAAAACCAAGGGGAGTGTTTCAAGACGCAGAGGAGAGTTTGCTTGGGGGGGGTGCCTACAACCCACTGGAAAACACTCCATCTTGCGTGCATCGCTCTCTGTTGTGTGCTTGCTCCAGCTTCTTTCCGCCCTGCATCCCCAAGGGTGGAAGTAAAGGCTTGCTGGGCTAGGATGTTGCCCCTTGGGATGACCATCCACTGCAGCCTGAGCTAGGGGCAAAACCCTCAAAACTTAAGGTTTCTTAACCTTAATTCTAACTTTCTGCACTTCTGCAGCACCCAGAGGGCAGATGGAGTGGCAGCGGGTGTAAGATCCAATCCTGTTTCTTCCAGACCCATTGCAATTCCAGGAATGCCTGCGAGCATTCCTTCATGGCACCGAAGCCAGTCCCACGTGCAAAAACACTCCCATTCATGATTTTAGACGACCCTCTGGTGGCCACTGTGGACATTACTTGGGGATCTGGTGGGATGAAGGGTGCCCGAACTGCGCAACGCCCCCTCCCACAAGGCCCCAAGACAGGGGAGCGTCAGGGAGAGCATCCATGTCCTGTCCCCGAGGGAATTTGAGAGGGGATGCTTTACCTCCTGCTTGCAGGCTCCAGGCAGCGACCACTGCCACCTTCCATCTGTCCCCTTCTTGTCCCCTTTGCAGGGCAGCAAAGGAGAAACGGGACCAGCAGGACCCCCAGGAGAAATGGGCTTAGCTGGCCTTCCCGGGCCCATCGGACCCCGAGGGCAGCCAGGGCCCCCCGGCCCCCCGGGACCGCCAGGGCCAGGCTACGAGGCTGGATTTGTGAGTGGTCACTGCGGTGATGGGGTGGGATGAGCTGGAGCTGGGGACAGACACAGCTCAGCCCCTTCTCCCTGCATTTAGAGTGACATGGAGGGCTCGGGGCTGCCATTCACCCCTGGACCACCTGGACCTGAAGGACCACAGGTAGGGCCGTTCCTGCCCTTTCCCTCCTCTCCATCCTGCGCTTCCTGGAATATTCCCTACCATCACGTCCCCTGCCATCATCCAGTGCTCATGGTCCCCTTGTTGCTTGCAGGGTGTGCCAGGACTGCCGGGGATGAAGGTGAGGAACCCTTCCAGCCTGCTCCTGGCTCCATCCATGTAGGATGCCTGCAGGAGGGATGTAGGGATGTCTCTGATACCTCTTTCCTTGCAGGGAGAGGTCGGCAGCCCCGGACAGCCTGGCTTGCCGGGACCAAAGGTAGGAGCCCCGGGAGACTGGGATGGCTTTGTGCCAGCACCTGGGTGTGCAGGGCAGTGGGCAGGACCCCTGTGCTCTCTAACCTGGGGCTGCATCCTGCCCTTTCCCACTCCCATTGCAGGGAGATGCTGGCATGCCTGGTGTGGATGGCCGCCCTGGCCTGGAGGGCTTCCCCGGACCACAGGTAGGAGCCTCAGCTCCCCAGCTCCAGAAGAAGCCCCCACTCCAGGCAGAGCACCCTTGATTGCAGCAGCTCCATCCCCAGCAGCCGAAATTCCCCCTCCCTGCAGTGGGTCCTGGCTCATCACGTGCCAGGGGTGCCCACACTTCTTAGGATCCTTCCCCCCTACCTTGCCGCCCCACTGGCCACCACCTCCTCCCAAAATCATTGCCGCCTGGCTTGTTTCCTGGAGCTGGAGGCAGAGGTGGGGTTGCCTGAAGGGTTTTTTTGAGCCAGAGGTGGGAGGGAGTCTGCACTGGTGATCCAGAGTCCGTCTCAATGTGGTGCTCACTCCCTCCTGCTCCTCTTTCCAGGGACCCAAAGGTGACAAAGGCAGCACTGGTGAGAAGGTAGGTGCTGCCAGGCTGGGGATGGGGACCAGCCAGTGGTGGCCCTGGGCTGATGGCTTGTGTCTTCCAGGGAGAGCGAGGCCAAGATGGAGTGGGGCTGCCTGGCCCCCCTGGCCCACCTGGTCCCCCTGGACAGATCATCACTGTCTCCAGTGAAGATGTAAGTGGTGGTACCTGCCCTCAGCACAGGGCAGGGGAAGGGGTATTCCAGCAGCCATCGTGAGGGAGACCTGGCCAGCAGCTCTGACCCTCAGAGACAAGATCAGGGAGAAAAGCCTCATTTTGTCTCTTTTTGCAGAAGTCCTTGGTGGCTTTTCCTGGTCCAGAGGTAGGTGCCCTCCTGCCACCTGTGCCCACTCCTCAGCTGTGCCAGGAGGGCACCCTATTTTTGGGAAGAGGGGGTTTGTTCTTAGGAGCATCTCTGCTTCTCTCTGCAGGGCAGGCCAGGCCACGCTGGCTTCCCGGTGAGTCAATGACATGTCTGGGGACCACGGGGTGGCCCTGGTGACAGCTGTGGTTGCCAGTCCTGCTGTGTTTTGCTGCAGTGGTGGTGGTGGAGGGGGAGTTTGGGGCCTGCCTTTGGTGGATTGGGAATAATACGGGCTCTTTGTCGTTCCTGCAGGGTCCGATGGGACCGAAAGGAGACCGGGGGTCAACTGGTGTCCAGGGTGCTCCAGGGTTGAAGGTAACTGCTCCAGGCCACTTGCACCCCATGGGATGGTCACATTCCTGGTCCTCCATTCTACCTGGTCACCAGGTGACAGCAGCCCTGCCACAGGAGGGAGCCTGATCCCTCTGTGTCCCTCCCACCTCTTCTTCTCTTGCAGGGGGAGAAGGGGGAGCCCGGGGTCATCATCAGCCCCGATGGGACCATGGTCACTGCCAAGGTGAAAGGAGAAAAGGTGGGTTCCTGGCAGGAATGGGGGGCACATCCCCATGAGGCAAGTGCCAGGTGATCCCAGTGGTGATGCCCTTTCCTTCTCCATTGTTTGCAGGGGGAGCCGGGGCCGCGGGGCCCGATAGGACCATCGGTAAGTCACCATCACCATCCTCCTCCTTGTGTCCCACAGGGAGCGATGGGAATGGTCCTAGGCAGAGGGGGTGCCCCCATACTGAGCATCCTCATCTTCTCTCCATTCCAGGGTCCCCCGGGACGAGCAGGGATGAAGGGAGAGATCGGCTTTCCGGGCAGACCCGTAAGACCTGCTCCCGGTTTGTTTGTGTCCATCGCCTCCACTGCGTCCCCCTTCCCATTTGCACATCCTGCACCCGCTGAGCTCCACACCCTGCCGTGTCCCTGAGGGATGGGGCGCTGCCGGGGTGCCAGAGGTGACTCTGGTGCACCAGATGTGACACCAGGGGCTGGCAGGGGGACGGGGATGAGGCTCATTGTGCTGCTCATCCGCAGGGACGTCCTGGCATGAACGGGCTGAAGGGCGAGAAGGGTGACCCTGCAGACGTGCTGGGCTCACGGGTGAGCACTGCTGTGACCCCCCAGCTGCTGGCCCTGCAAGGCAGGGCACACACCCCAAGAGTCTCCCCGAGGACCCCAGTCCTTTAGGCAAAGGGCATGTCTCCTTCTCTCAGGGGCTGGTTATCTCCCTCCACCTATGGGGGCTGTCTGCTTTGCAGGACCTTGACAAATCTTCTCACCCCACACAGGGTCCCCCAGGCCCCCCAGGACCTCCTGGGCCCCCTGGGCCACCTGGCAGCATAGTCTACAGCAATGGCAATGTGAGTATCCCCACGGTCACCATGATGGACATGCTGGTGACTGGGCCCCCAGTGTCGCCTGCCTGGAGGGCGCTGAGAATGCTCTGGTGACATCCGGGCTGGGGCTGGCCTGTGGGACTGTAACCAGCATTAGGGGGGGTCCCCGAGGATGCTGCTGTCTCTGCAGCCCCTTCCATTGCATCCCCACAGACCTTCAGTGACTCCAGCCATCCAGCGTTCCCCGGTAAGGGGGTGTCCCTCTCCCAGCCCTCTCTGGGCAGTTCAGGGAACCTCAGCAAAGCGGGGCTGGGGAGAAACCCCCTCCCTCCCTTAGAGCTGCAGCTCTGAGATGGCATCTCTGCTGCTCCCCACAGGTTTCCACCAGGTCCCAGGACAAAAGGGAGAGAAAGGTGACACCGGACCCCCAGGACCCCCAGGTAGGTGACTGGTCCCTCCTGGCAGAGGCAGGAAGGGAGTGGCTCATGCCCAACCCAGCTCCTCTCCCCTCCTCTCCTTCTCTCCACAGGCCAGTTCCCCTATGATGCAAGTCACTTCGGGACCAGCCTGAGGGTAAGCCCTTCCAGCCATGGCAGCTGAAACCCAGCATCATTTGGGGTACCCAGTGCACCTCAGCTGCTCACCCTAAGGCTGTGCCATCCCACAGGGTGACAAGGGGGATGCAGGTCCCAAGGGTGAGAAGGGCGAGCCGGGCAGCATCCCACTCTACGGTCCTGGAGTCTCTGGACTTCCAGGGCCTCCAGGGCCCCAGGGATACCCTGGGCTGCCGGTGAGTACCTCATGGGGTGGGGAGTGAAGGGAGGCGCAGTGGGGGAGGCATCCCTGGGGCTTTGCTCCAACAGATGTTCTCTCACGCTGCCTAGGGTCCCAAGGGGGACAGTATTGTTGGGCCACCGGGGCCTCCAGGACCTCAGGGTCCTCCTGGGATCGGATACGAGGGGCGGCAGGGCCCCCCTGGCCCTCCTGGTCCGCCCGGGCCACCCTCCTTCCCAGGTCCCCACAGACAAGGTGAGTACCTGCTCTACTGCATCCCTCCCTGTAGCCCCACATCCCTCCCTGCCACCCCCAGCATCCCTGCTTGTATTCCATGCATTCCTCCTTGCAGCTCTGCATTCCTCCCCATACTGCACCTCTCTCCTTGTCACCCTCCTTCCCCCACAGCTGTCAGCATCCCTGGACCCCCTGGACCACCGGGACCCCCTGGACCACCAGGCACCAGCGGGATGTCCTTGGGGGTGAGTCAGGGCTCTGGGCAGCGCTTGCCTGTGGTGCAAGCAGCCGATCCCTGAGCCCCGCCCCGGGCTATTCCCGCAGCTCCGGGCCATACCCACGTACCAGAGGATGCTGAGCACCTCGCACGAGCTTCCCGAGGGTAGCCTCATCTTCCTGACGGACCGACAGGAGCTCTATGTCCGCCTGCGCGGGGGCTTCCGCAGGGTGCTGGTGAGTTGGGGGGGGGGGGGGGAGGGCCGGAGGGCATCCGGCCGGGGCTGCACTGCCAGCCTGGGGGGAGCGAGGACAGCCCTGCCCCGGGACTCCGTGATGATTCCTGGTGATGCTCGGGGTCCCCCCACCCATGCGCGAGGAGGAGGAGAGGGGGGCAGCTGGGATCTGATATGCCATGCCCTTGCAGCTGGAGGAGCACAACCTGATTCCCAGTTCGGCTCTGGTGAGTCCTCTGTTCCCCGTCATGTCCTCATCCCTATCTTCCTTCCTAATCCCATCCCTGTCCTCCATCCTCATCGATCCTCATCCTATCCCCAACCATTCCCATGCCCAACCATCTCTATCCATCAACAATCAACTTCATCCCCTTCTCCATTAATCCCCAACCATCTCCATCCCCATCTTCATCCAACCACAACCATCTCCATCCATCTCCAACATTCTCCATCCCCATCTCCACCTGGAGCACCACGCCCCCCCCCCCTCACGCCACGTACCCCTCCCCAGGACAACGAGGTGTACGACAAGCCGCCCACCCTCCACTACGCCGGCCCCCAGCCCCGTGGGCCCCTGCACCCTCTCCGCAACCACGTCCCCCCAGCCACTGCCCGTCCCTGGCGTGGGGATGAGGTGGTGGCCAACCAGCACCGCCTGCCCGAGCAGCCCCTGCTCCACCACCAGCATGAGCTCATCAATGGCTACTACATCCACCGCCGGCCAGACCCTGCCCCTGTGGCCGCCCACGTGCACCAGGACTTCCAGCCTGCCGTGAGTGCCACATGCTGGCCGAGGGGAGCTGATGGTGGCAGCCAAAGCCGTGTCTCTCAAGCCCCGTTGTCCCCTCTTGGCAGCTTCACCTGGTGGCCCTGAACACCCCGCTGAGCGGCAGCATGCGTGGCATCCGGGGTGCCGATTTCCAGTGCTTCCAGCAAGCCCGGCAGGTCGGGCTGGCCGGCACCTTCCGTGCCTTCCTGTCCTCGCGCCTGCAGGATCTCTACAGCATCGTGCGCAGGGCCGACCGCGCTGCCGTCCCCATCGTCAACCTCCGGGTACGTGTGTCCCCAGCCCCTTCCCGACACTCTCTGAGCTCCAAGGGATCACTGAATAGGATCACACAGTCATTACGGTTGGAAAAGATCTCTTTAAGATCATCGAGACCAACTATTAATCCAGCACCACCGAAGTCTGGGATGCAGAGTATAGCAAAGCCCTCATCCATCATGAAGCATCCCCTTCCCAGAGGCTACTGGGGCTTGGAGCTTCTGGGATGTTCTTGGGGTGCAGGCAGGGCTAAACCCCCTCCTCCTCCACTTTCCCCACCCTTCCCACTAGGATGAAGTACTCTTCAATAACTGGGAAGCCCTTTTCACGGGGAGCGGGGCCCCGCTGCAAGCTGGCACCCGCATCCTCTCCTTCGACGGCCGGGATGTCCTGCGGGATGCGGGATGGTGAGTATAGGACTGAGTGATGGGGAAATGGGGTTTGGAGCATGGCAGGGCAGCAGCAGCCCCCCACCCTTCACCCTTCCAGGCCACAGAAGAGTGTCTGGCATGGCTCGGATGCCAAGGGCCGGCGCCTGCCCGAGAGTTACTGCGAGACCTGGCGGACAGAGGAACGTGCGGTCACCGGCCAGGCTTCCTCCCTGGCCTCTGGAAAACTCCTGGAGCAGGTGGCCAGCAGCTGCCAGCACTCCTTCATCGTCCTCTGCATTGAGAACAGCTTCATGACTGCCACCAAAAAGTGATACCTACCTGGCACCTCCTGAGTCCCCCATGTCCCCGGGGAGGGTCGGGCCAGTCTCAGCCCAGCACCCCTGGGCCCCTCAGCCCCCTCCACGTGCCCGCTCTCACCCCACAGGGTTTCCTTCTCCCACAGACCTGAAGCCAAAGAGTATTGCCATGGCCCCTGCCCTGGGTCGGCAGGGGCTCAGGTCTCACTCGGGGCAGGGCAGTCATGCCCTTCTCCTCCTCTTCTAACTCCTAATATTTAACCACTTCAGCTTGTTCCTCTCCCTGCTCGGATGCTCTTTTTGGGGTGACTGGGTAGAAGGATGCTCGGCAGGGAGATTTCAGTGCTGCCAGGTGGGCTGTCCTCCCCAAAAGCCTGTGGGGTCTCTCTCACCAGCCCACTGGCCACACACTCCTCACCAGGAGCTTGGAATTGAACCCAAATCCTTGCTGATGAGGCCGAGGGATCTTCTCCAGCCAAGACCCCAGCATCCCACCCAAGGGACTGTCCCGTGGCGATGCTGGGGCACTCCCAGATGGTCTCCATCCTCCCCAGATAAGGACCACCCCATCATCATCCTCACCTCCACCTCCCGGCCAGCAGAGCTCTGGTGGGGGTCCTGTCTCCCCCATCTCATCTACACACCCTGGGGTCCCCCAGCTGTGCCCCCACAGCCCAGGTACAGCCACAGCCAGCCCAGCACAGGCACTGGGGTGACAGGGTGGCCCTGAGGCGTGGCCAGCTGTGTCCTTGGCACGTGTCTCTCTGTGTATGTGCATGCTGAGCACGTGAGGTACCAAGGGCAGGCACTGCCATGCCCTCCCCGTGCCACCTTTGCTGGGCTCGAATGGTGAAGGCGCAGCAAAGCTGGTTGGAATTGGTGTGGGCAAATCCAAGGTGCTAAAAAAAAAACCAAAAAAAAAAAAAAGGAAAAAAGATAAATTTGTAACTAGCTTTTTTTGTTATTGTATGGAAATTATTACCATAAAAGCTGTGCGAGTCACACGGTCCCTATTTCTTACAGTCTACTGTATTTTGTGTAATTAATGCAGTTTAAAGCCTGTGGATCTTTATATTATTTTTTTGTCGTTGGTTGTGTCCTATAAACCATTTTCTAAAGGCACTGAATAAAGAAACATCTTCTTGTAGCCTGGCTTCGTGCCATGATGGGGATGCAGCGGGATGGGGTTCCCATCCATCCATACCCCTGCGTGGCACACAGTGGCGGCACCATGTGGATCCTGCCCCCACACCGTGCCTGGGGACGGGGAAGGGGCGTGGCCCTGTCCTCATGGAGCACAAAACGTGTCCCAAGTGTTACATCCTGGACAGAACAGCACCCAGCACCAGCAGTGTGACAGGACACCAAGCACACGGTGGCGATGACAGTGCTTACTCCGGGAGCCAAGAGCCGGCCACAGTGTCTCAGTGCCAGCACTCAGGCTCGCACGGTGCCTGCCTCTGGGCTTTTCTCCTGTGCTGGAATCTCCACTGGGAGCTGGCACGGCTCCTTGGCCAGGGCCAGCTCTACCGGCTGCCTGCGGTGGCTGTGCTGGACACCCACTCCGATGGCCGCCAGCAGGTAGACCACGGCCAGCAGCGTGAAGTAGCCAAAATACACATAAAACTGCAAAAGAGAAGGGAGAACAGCACTTGGAGCCCTCCCTTCATCCTGCACCATTCAGGGACCACCTCCATCCCAGGTCTCCCCCATCCCTACCTGGGGATGCACAGATAAGCCCAAGCCCCTCTTGTCAGCCACGATGATGGTGATGATGGTCTTCAGCACGGTGGCAAAGAAGGTGTTGACCCCGAAGACCAGAGCGCAGAGCTCTTTGGAGAGGGAGGTAGCAATCTGGAAACTGGGGAAAAACGGGAACACTGGTGAACTCCTGGCATAGACCCGGCTGCCGGGGTGGGAGCAGGTCCCCAGGAGCACCACGCACATGGCAATGGGCACCAGAAACTGGTGGGAGCCACGGAAGAGGACGTAGGCAACATAGCACAGCCAGATGTTGGTGGTGGAGTTCATGAGCAGGAGCAATCCTGCCTGGAATGCCGTCACCACTCCAATCACCAGCTCTGACCACAGCGTCCAGCGGATCTTCAGGTAGCCAGCAGCGAAAGAGGCCACAGCTCCTGGGGAGGGATGAAAGATGCTGTGAGCACCTGAAGGATCCCCTGCCCTACCTAGGGACCCATCCCAGTGATCATCACATCATCCCCAATGCCAAATCACCAAAAATTCCATAAGGACCACCATTCCTAAGGGGTACAGCAGGACAGCAGTCGCCCCTTGCCTTTCTGGTGTCCCCAGCCATTCCCACAGGAGGCAGCAGGATGTGCGTGTCTCCTCACACCCCCAGTGTCCCTATCCCAGGCAAGTTACCCAGCAGCGTGGAGGCAGCATCTACGCCTCCATTGTACACCTGGTGGTTGTTCGTGGTGAGAGAGATCTCATTCCAGAGGATGTGTGCATAGTACAGCATCAGGTAGTATCCAGCTGAGTTGAAGACCCACCACAAGGACCAGAGGCGGAGCTGGGGCTGCCTGGCCAGTGCTCCCAGCTCCCGCAGCATACGGCACAGTACCATGTCCCGCCAGCCCCGTGTCCCCCCGCCACCATCCCCCACGGCCATCCTGTCCAGCTCGGTGGGCACAGCGGCGTCGCCAGCCTCCCTAGGCCGGTTGAAGAAGAGGCTGCGCCGGGGCCGCTCGAGGAAGAGGGTGAGGATGAGGCCAAAGCTGACGAAGCCCAAGGAGATGTAGTTGAGGGTGAGGAAGGAGACGCCGCCTAAGGAGACGCAGAGCTGGCCCAGCACGGAGCTGGTGAAGACCCCCAGGAGCACGGCAGAGCGGGAATAACTGGCCATCCGCTGGTAGCGGGACGGGGCGACTAGGGAGAAGATGTAGGAGGAGTAGGCGATGCGGGCGGCCATGGTGATGCCGTAGAAGAATTCCATCAGCTGCATGGCCAGGATGGAGGTGCCCAGCACCAGCAGCAGCCAGATGGAGATGTGGCTCAGGCTCTGCAGCACCAGCACAGGCTTGTAGCGCAGGTAGTCCGTCAGCAGGAAGATGGGCACCAGCACAGCCATGTAGGAGTAGGACAGCACCGGCGTGATCACGTTGGTCACCTGCCGTAAGGGCAAGGAGGGGCTGAGCACCAGGCACATCGCTGGGGATGACCCCCAAGCTGCAGGCAGTGTGGGCTCCGGCTGCTGACCCCCATGGCAGCACCTCCTCAGAGAGGAATGCAGACTAGCAGGGTGCTCAGCTGGGGGTCTGGCTGAGCCATGGCCCCTTCCTGTGCCGGAACGCAGTGTTCCCACAGGCGCAGCAGCTGGCTGGGATCAAGGCCAGCATCCCTTGGTAGGGAGACAATGATATTGTGGCCCCTCCTTGTCTAACCCTATTGTTGCCAGCGGCTTGGCAATACACCATGCCATCATGGAAAAGTCTCCCCAGTGGGATGGGGCATGGCTTCTCCCAGCCTACCACCCTCCCACCATCCCACAGGCTGCTTAGGTGGGCAGGGGTCACACACTGCCCCCAAAATCAGTTGCCAGCCTGGGCATGAGGTTTTATGCCAGGGCCAGTTGAGCCTGGGACTCAGAGAACAGGGTGACCTCACAGCCAAGTGAGACAGGGCGCACACACACACACACACACCCCACACCACCTCCCCTGCCCAGAAAGCACCACCATGAATCACCACACTCTGCCATGCCCAGGACATGAACGATACCCTTGTCCACCCCAGAAGCACGGAGGGATGCTCTGGGCAGCCCCAGGATAGTGACCATGGCCATAAAAGGAGACACCAGCGTGGGGGACCAGGTGCCCACAGCTCACCTCTGTCTTTGTGAAGTTCTTGTCAGCCCCCAGCAGATAGGGGGTGATGAAACTCTCCCCGGGCCGGATCTGTGTCATGAAGCCATAGAAGCAGAGGTAGAAGACTTGGAGCTTCCAGCGCTGGTCTGGCATCGCCTCCGACGCCGGCTTTTTGGCACCATCACTCTTGGGCATGGCTCTGCAGCAGGACAGGGGCATTATCCCGGGAGCCATCAGCTACACAGGCTCTGCTGGACCACGTAGCCCCTCCCTGTCTGCAGGCGCTCTCGGACGCATGGAAAACCAGGGCGCTGCAGTTTCTGTGGAAAAAGCAGCATTTGGCACTGGTTCAGAATTCCTCCAGAATCACAAGGCAAATAAATACCACTACCTTCTCCCCAGGAGATGTTCTGGGAAAAAGAAAAGCAGCCGTGCGCCTCGCTGTGCAGAAGCAGGGGGAGTCATTTCGGGCGGCATTTGTACGTCACGTGCATCTGAAGCCTGGATGCACGGAGCATCTGGATCCACGGTGGGGCATCCTCAGCTCCTATCAGCTCCTTTTCCTCCCATTTAAGACTCAGTGGGGTTTTGCCGCTTCCTGAAGCAATGCTTCCCTCTGAGTTGCAGAGGCAGAGGGATGCAGACGCCCTGCGCTAGGTTTGCTCCAGAGGGGATGGCACAGGAATGTGCTGTCTGCAGAAATGAGTTAATGTGCACACCGGGCACGGGGCCACCCATGTCCCGTGTTACTCAGTAGCTGGGTGGCTGGCAGGACCTCAGCTGAGCCACAGGCAAGCAGCTGCCCTTGGCTCCTCCCGGTGGGACACAATGCCCAGCCTGGGGAGAATGCAAAATGCCACGAGGTTCATGGTCTAGAGGGAGATTAAAAGCTCAGATCCTGAGGTTTGGCTGCAAAAAAAAGGAAAGCTGGCAGTGCCAGGAGACCTGATTAGCAGTCACGGGATGAGAGCAGGGACAGAAGAAAGCCTGGACAGGGTGTCCTCCCAGCGCTCCCCACTCCCACAAGAAGTCACCGAGGTGACTTTTCATGCCATGAAATTCTACGTATGCCAATATACGCCACGGGAGCAAGGTCTAGAAACCTAATTACCCTGATAACCACAGAACAACTAATCACAGTCATTAAAAACTAAGTTCATGGTCCTTGTCTGTGTCCCACTGGATTCTGCATGGTGAGAACTGGGGGATAATCCCTCACTGCTGCCAGGTAACAGGACTGTGATAAATGTGATTCGTGCTAATTAAATTGTAACTATATTAGCAAAATTGTATTTAGATCAATAGAAGACCATTGTTACCGAGTGAAAGGGGGGGAGATGGGTGAGACAGGACAAAAGACATCTTCCAGATGTTGGGAGTCGAAGAAGAAGGTTGGAAGAAAGTCAGATAAGAATAGTAGAAGGACGTAGGTCTGATAAGCAGCATCTAGAAATACAGCTTCAACCTTGAAGCTGTCAAAAATGGAATGATTCCAAGCATGGGACTTAATTAGAGTCATGTTATGGAAAACATCTGCTCAGTCACACAGGGCGCCTGTGCTACCTGCAGGTCACACCTCGGTCACTGATGAAGATGATGAGCCTTCACCGGAAATAAGACCCTCAAAAGGATGAGAGACCCCCTAACCCATTGGTAGAGCATGCGCCGTGCAGTATAGTTACGTAGATTTTAGGAATAGAAACTAGGAGGAACTTCTTAGAAACTTTTGTAGCCTACAGTCAATAAGTGGGATTGTTAGCCCAAATGCTTTGGTACGAGAGGAAGGGCAGGCCCCTCCCCGTACCCCCGGTCGGTTTTGCTTATGCTTTATACGAACCTCAATTATACTAAAACACTTACTCTCAAATTTTATCCATCCCAAATTATACAACTGTAATACTTTACTTGGATGGTATTCAGTTTCAATAATTTTTGTAATCATAATACTTTTGATTGTATTCATTTATAATTGTTACTATTAAAATTTTGTTGTTACTTTTAATCTTTGTTGTTTGTTTAATTGGAAAAATAGAAAACCATTCATAACAGGACAAACAGGGACATGAGTCAGCATCAGTGGTGGCAGAGCAAAGCTGGTGGTGACCTAAACCTATAGGAAGCCAAATGCCCATTTGCCCCAGTGAGGACCCACCACCCCAGCAGCATTCCCGCAGGATTTCAGCACTGGTGCCAGGGTATCACCAAAACACTCGTGTGCCAGAGGTCACGGCTGGGCAAAGATCCTCCACCTGTAAAACGGATCCCTGGCGATCAAGGCAGGCACTCGCTCCCTCGCTGCCCAGCGAGCCTGTCGGGTGCTGGCTGGAGCACTGCCCCCCCGCTGTGGCAGAAAGGGCAAGGGGCAAGGAGCAAGGGCTAATCTCGGCCAGACCTCCACCCCAGCACCGTGCTGGGGCCACTGCCAGCTGTGAGTGCCTGGACTCTGCCCCATCGCCCAACAGCCAACAGCCAACCAGGAAGGGAGAATAGGGGTACACTTGAATACAAACTAGGAAATCCTGGGAGAGGGACATGTACCTTTCCTGCCTAAGGCCTGCCCTCCATGGAACAATGGCTGAGCTTTGTATGATAGGCTCATCAGTCCCCACAGCCCTCCTGTCCCCAAGCTGGGCTGTGGATGTCACCTGCAGCAGTAGCCACTTGCTGCCATGTGCACCACGACCCTTTTGGGATGTTTGCCACCCTCTGCTCCCCATTTCGTGCCATGTCCATCCAGAAGGGATACACACATGCATCCCTGGCCCACACTAAATCCAGGATGCAGCTGAATCCACGAAGCTGCTCTATTCCCAGGAGCACTGGCTCCTAACTCCCAGCATGTGTGTCCCCACACACCAAGGGACTCCAGACCAGAACCCATCCGGGCACTGCCAATTCCTCTTCTCCAGAACATCCATGGAGCTGCTCTGCTCGAGGTGAGTGGGCACGAGTCCCAGGAAATGCTCCATCCTTCATCCCTGGTGCCAGCCAGGGAGCAGAGGGACGAAGGAGCAGAGCCGGTCCCTTATCACCGTGTGAACCTGTTTATCACCGGGCTACCAGGGTGTGACCTCAACTGTCACACCGCTGTCAGCCCGGGGTCACAGGTGACACTCCCCGCAGAGACACGGCCACTGTGGTCCACAGGGGATAGCCCTGGGGGTCGGTGGCGAACAAATGACACCCTCAAGGCACCACGTGTTTCGTGGGGAGATGCCACGCCGAATGGGGTGCTCGAGTCCCTGGGGCACCTCCTTCCCTAAAAGAAGGGCTGGGAAGCTCTTGAAAACACACCCTCGCCCACCGTGCGGGCATCACTTTGCCTCCCACCGCCCAGCAGCGAGGGACGGGCGCTGCGGATGGTGTGGGGTGCATTTGGCAGAGGAGAGTGTTGGGTGGTACGCGGCACCCGCTCACCCTGAAACAGAGGCGGGGGGAAACAACACAGCACCCGACACACATCCTCAGCACCCGGGGGAAGCAACATCGCCGGCATCCCAGGGACCCCGCCGGGGCACGCCATCGCCCCGGCGACACCCACACCCTGCACCCCGTACCTGGTGGGCGGCAGGCATGGGCGCTACGGGCCGGGGCACGGCGGGGATTCGGGGCTCCCCGCTGCCAGCCGAGCCCGATCCGCAGCGATCCCGCGACAGCGGCAGCAGCAGCGGCGAGGAGGAGGAGGAGGAGGAGGAGGAGGAGGATCTGGAGGTACCTCGGGAAATGTAGTCGCGCCCGCGTACGGGGCGGCGCGGGGACTACAAACCCCACAGTGCAGCGGGCGGGAGGAAAGGGAAGAGGAGCAGGAACGGGAAGAGGAGCAGGAACAGGAAGAGCCCTGCCGCCCCTGGGACGGAGCTGTGCCGGAACCTGCGTGTCCCAGACGGGGACAAGTCCCCTCCCGAAAGCATCGGCAGAGCGTGAAGGACCCCCCCTTTCCCACTGCCCTCAGCCGGGTCAGCTCCTCGCCCACCTGCCGTGGCCTCTGGGCTGTGGGCCCCGGGGGACGCTGCCCCCGCCTTGGCTCCCTCCGCCGATTTATGATACCCATGGCTGCTTGGATTTATTTCTGCACCCCGTTTGTTTCCTGGGGGTGGATTTGTTCCAGTCTGCGCTGTGCCGCATCCCAGAGGTTGCCCGCTGTGCTCCAAGGAAAGCTCCCGAAAGTTCTCATCCCCCCGCCCAGCCTGGCAGCAGTCCCCGAGAGTTGGTTACGGGGTGAGTCCGGCCATCAGGACCAGGAGGGGCTGGAGCATGGCCGTGCACTTCTCCTGGAGGGAAGAGCATCCCTAGAGGAGGTGGAGCCCCCCGAGAATCGGGCCCTGGAGCTGGTGCCCCATCTCCCGGGAGATGACGCATCTTCCGAGGATCTTCTCTCCCCGCCTTTCCCCCCTCCCCCCTTTCCCAGCGCTCACCCTGCCAGAAGCAAATGCGAGCTGACAGAGCTCGGTTATTCCGCTGAAATATTTATATGTTCCCGCCTGGAAGTGCGGCAGCAGGATCCCAGACGTCTGGGGACTGTCACACACACACACACTCACACACATACCCGCCCCACACAAGCCAGCCTGTAAGGTCCAGGCAGCCCTGGATATTCCCACCCAGAGGCTTCCAGCCCCACTGAGCCTCCCAGGTGGTCCTGGGGAGGGTGGCCAGACCATAGCAGACGTGTCCGCCACCTCCCTGTCCCCACCCTGTCCCTCCCGCGGGCAGGTGGGACCTGTCTGTCCATCCCCGATGGCCAGGATAGTGGCAGAGTTATGTCCCTCCCTTAAACGCAGCCGGGTCCGGGTGCAGGAGCTCCGCCGGGTGTGGGTCCGGGACGATGCTGGGCACCCGGGAAATGCCAGCACCCCGGGGTAGAGTCACCCTGGGGCAGAGTCACCTGGGACTGCCCCCAGCCACCACAGGGCAGCGGCAGGGACTGGGTAGGGGCAGGAGCGGGGGCTGTAGTAGGGCGAGGGCAGTGAAGGGAGAGGGGCAGGAGTAGCGACTGAGTAGGGGGGAAAGGAGGAGCTGGGACGGGACGAGCGGTTTAAGGGCAAGACCAGGGGCAGGGGCTGTTTTAGTGACAGGACAGTGGGGCGCTGGGGCAGGAGCAGGGGCTAGAGGAGGAGTTGAGGCAGGGGAGGAGCCGGTTTAGAGACAGGAACAGGGGCAGTGTCTGGGGAGGGGAGGGAAGGGACGGGGCAGGGGCAGGAAGTCGGGGGGCTGGGCAGGGCTGGGCGCTGCCGCTGGGCTCTGGCTGCCGCCGCCCCTGAGCCAGCCCTGCCGCTCCCCGCCCTGCCCCAGCCGTCCGTCCGTCCGTCCGTCCGGACACAGGTAGGGCTTTGCCTTCTCCGGGGAGTGTTTTGTGGGCGTGAGGGGCTCGGGACGGAGCTCCTGGTCCCGCAGGGGCACCCCGGTACCTAGAGCGGGGATGGAGGGTGGCTGTGGTGGCGGCAACATCGGGGCGAGGCGGCTCCCGGTGCGGTATCACTCCGGGGAGCGGAGGGCGGGCACCCACCGACCCTGTCCCTATGTCCCCCCCGTCCGCAGGGGGTGCCCCCGTGTGCTGCCACCTTCCTGGCTGCGTGTCTCTGCCAGGCTGCTGGGAGTTTTCGATCCCTGGCTCCCAACCTTGGGAGGCTCCCGGGCTCTGCTGGAATAATCCCAAAGTGCTGTCCCTGCTTGGGGATAAGGTAGGGGTCTCAAGGAGAGTGGCTTTCTGACCCCCCCCCCCCCTCCACTCGCCACTGCAAGAAGTGTGCATGGGGATGGGTCACGGCGGGGATGTTGCATGGCTTTGGGTGGGAACATCCCGAGGGGTCCCACGGTGTGTTTCTGAGCCCTGGCTGCTGCACCCATGGGGTCTCACGGGTGACAGGCTTGTGGTCATTTATGAGCCCGTGCTTCAGGTGTGGTGGTCACCAAGTGGTGCCACAGCATCGGTGCTGGGGGGAAAAAAGGGGTCCCAGGCCTCCAAACTTCCCCTGTAGCTCTGGGTGGATATCTCCTGGGAACGCATTTCCCCAGGCAGGACTTTTCTGTCCTTCCTCTGAAATCACAATCATCGTAGAATCACAGAATATTTTGGGTTGGAAGGGATCTTAAAGACCATGTAATTTTAAGCCCCTGCCACAGGCAGGGCTGCCACCTCCTCAGTCCCTAAGCTGGTTCTTCAGCCTCGAGGGAGCAGTGGGTGTCCTGTGCTGGGGTTGCTCCCCACTGCAGCCCCCACCTCTCATCACATGGAGTGGGCTCAGGCGGGCTCAGTTTATTCAGCTCTGGCTCCTGGGGTAGCATTTATTGCCCACCTCCTTTCAGCAGGTCCTCCTGGGCTCTGGGTGAGACCCATCCTGGGGAGGGGTCTGTGCAGCAGCCTGGCCAGTGCAGCATCCTCCGACACTGCAGAGATCTCCACCCCATGCGGATGCTGCGTGGCCCCCCGGGAATTGCTGCAGGGATTCCCCCAGTCCTGCAGTCAGCCAGGGCGGATGGGACAGCTTGAGGCCGTGGTGTCCCTGGTGCTGGGGATGTGGGGGAATGCCCACTGCTGTGGCATGGAGCGGGTGTTCCAGGCTTTCCAGGCCTGGATGGTTCATGCTGCCCATCCTTGGGAGAGCAGAGAGCATCGATTCATCCTGAGGGATGCAGTACAAGGGAGCGGGTGGTCCTAGTGGGAGACACAGGACATTGCACCCGGGATCTGGGGTGGGCTGGCAGGGGCACAGGGATCCCCCAGGTGGAGGAGATGCTCAGCTGTAAGACTGTAAGGAAGCAAACTGGGGATGGGGAGCACTGCAGAAGGTGAAGAAGCCACTCAGATTCTCTGTGACCTAATCCAGACTTTCAAGGAGCATTTCCATAGCGGCCTGTGGGAGGATGTGAGAGGGAAATCCCTGTCTGAGCTCACTTTAGATGCCCTGGGCAGGTCCATGCAGATACCAAAACACTGCCAGATTGCTGGGGCGGGTCAAGCGATGCTTGGCTGTGACAGGAGGCTTCAGCCCAGGTTAGTGGGTACCAATATAACCCCCAGCACCTTTCCCTTCTCCTTTTGATGGCCCCAGGAGAGGCTGGGCATGTTTCGGGGCTCTGTACAGCAAGGCTGCAGTGCTGCAGCCACTCCTGGGTGGACCCTTTACTCCCAGCCCTGGGCAAGGAGCATCGTCCTCCTCTTACCCTGTCCCAGCTCAGTGATGCTCATGCCCACTGCCACAGCCGTGGTTTGAAGCTTCCACCTTTCCATGCTGCAGGATTAGGTCCATTGTCATCAGGTTGGCAGGAGAGCTGAGTGCTGGCACCTCTCTGCCTGCCTGCAGGGAGGAAAACCTCCTTTTAACACAGAAATTCCCACCTGTCCCCAAGGGACTGTTTTCTGTCAAGGAGGGAATATGGGATTCTCCAGCAGGCTACTTGCCCCTGTTTCGTGGAAAGCCCGTCAAATTTTGGCACATCAGATAATGAGGATCCCATCAGAGCTGCAGATGATTGGTGGGTTCCTAAATGAAACAAGGACTCAGGAATGCAGGAATCAAGAGCCTTTTCCCCAAAACAGCGAAATAAAGAGCTTCAAATTTTCCACCTTATTTTTTTGAGTTGTGTTTTCCATCTGTTGGACCCCAAACATTGTCCTGTTTGCTGGACAGGCTTTGTGGTGGGACCTGTGAAAGAAAGGTGCCGTTCCCCATGTGGGGGGTGTGGGTTTCCAACCCCATTTGGTCTGGCAGCAGCCTGTCACTGCGGTCTCATGGCATGTCCCCCTCCCTGCCCTTGCCAGGGCAGTGTTGGCACCGTGTCCACCAACCTGGTGGGTCCACACAGTGTGAAAACCCAGCACTGAGCAGAGGAGGAGAAAGGATCTGCATGGAAGGGCAGCCAGCCAGCTTCTGCCAGGAAAGGGTTAATCCTGGAGCTCCTGCTCTGATATCCTATTGCTGGCTACTTTGGGTAAAAGCTTATTTGGCTCTGTTTCAAGGGCATCAGGCTGGAGAATGACTCATGCATCCCTGCCACCAAGGAGCAAACCCTCTTGTCCCTACTCTCCCAGCACAAGGTGATGATTTCCTGAAAATCCAAGTGCCCCAGAGGCCTCTGGTCATGCCTTAGAGGACTTTGGCTAGCTGGGCTGGGAAAAGTTGCATCTAGGACTTGCTTGTCCTGAGG
Organism: Sturnus vulgaris; assembly: GCF_052056855.1. Lineage (NCBI taxonomy): Eukaryota > Metazoa > Chordata > Aves > Passeriformes > Sturnidae > Sturnus > Sturnus vulgaris. The sequence continues at coordinate 4,400,853 of NC_142249.1, forward strand.
GAATTGAGGTGGTGACATCTCTGGCACGGGTTCAAATGCTTGCGTGGGCGTCCTCAGGATGGGGACCTGCTGTGGAGGGCACATTGTTTGGAGGATGTGTTTGACTCCCTGTAACTGCCTCTCATCCCTTTATTCCACAGGGAAGGAGGCACCTATCCAGCTGCAGCTCCACCCTCCCAGCACTGCCAGATGTGCCTCCACGTTGTGCTGTGCCTGCAACCCACTCTGGAGGTGAGCAGGCAGGACTGGCACCACCAGGGGCCTGGGGCTGTCCAGGGGACTCTTGGGGTCATGATGACATGCTCCCCCCTGGCACAGGTCATGCAGCCTGGTGGCCATTCCAGGCTGGACAGTGCTTTGGACATAGGATCACAAACATGGGCATGGGGACGTCATCACTGTGGGCACCGCCGTGGAGTGGTCCCTTTTTATGCAGATGATGATTTGTGATGAGTCTCCTGCTGCCCATTGTGCTCTGAAGAGGATTAAAGTGAGGCCTTTTGGTGGTGGCAGTGCATGAGGGCATCCAGGGAACATGTCCTCGTGGTGCAGGCAGAAAATGGAGGGCTTGGGAAAAGTTTTGAGGTTTCAGGGTCATTTCATGCCAGGCAGCCTAATCCATCTCTGGAGTGACCCTGCTCAGGGCAGCAGCTGCGCCAGAGACCTCCAGAGATGCTCGCTCACTCTGTGCCTCTAAGTTTTCCTCAAAATATGGAAACAATTCCTTATTTAAAGGCTTTTATTTGACTGATAACATGAAAGCAGAGCCCAGGCTATCTGGAAATGAAGCCCTTCCCTGGGACAGTGTGGCTCCATGGGGCAGGCAAGCCTCAGTTTCCTCACCTGGAAAACAGGATTTTCTGGGGTTGCCTCAGGAAAATTTTGGGATTTTCCCCAAATCTCTCCTCCAGGGCATGGGGATGGATTAGTGAGGGACTTTAAACTGCTTGTTTTGACTGCATAGCTTGAATGGCCATGGTCCCTGGGGACACACCAATGGCTCACCCTCTGTCCCAGGCTGTTCCTTTGGATGTGCAGGGACACTCAGAAAGGTGTCACTGATGCTGTGCCACGCTGGTGGGTGTCACACCTCATCAGGGCTTCCCCAGGCTCTGCTGGCCATCCATGATCCTCCATCCGAGGTGCAGGGTGCAGTCCAAACCCGGGTGCAATCCAAACCCAGATGCTGCACATCCCAGCCTGTACTTTTTCCGTCCTCCCCTGGGCTGCAGTCTCCTCCTTCCAAGTGCTTTTGAGAGCTCTCATGCCTGTCTTCATCAGCTCTCCCGCCTTGGAGTTTTCTGAGTAGGGCTGACAATATCTGGTGAGGCATTTGTCCCTTGCCAGCACACAGGCGGAGTTTTCCTGCTCTTAGGCAGGGAAGAGGGGACGCAAGAAAGAAAGGAGGAGAGGATAAAAAAACCACACCCCAGAAGAATGAAGGGTGGCATGAAATTTGCTGACCTTCTTACTCTCCGTGGCCTCTGGAGCAGAAGGAAAATGAGTTGGGGAGCGTTGATGCTTGTGGATGGCCCCGGAGCAGGACCAGGCTGTGTGTCCTTGGCTGACCTCCGGTTTGGGGTCTTTGGGGCAGAAACACCTTTCTGAAGGACATGGGGTGAGCGTGGCTGGGGGTGATGTCCATGGAGGGATCTGCTTTGACACTGGCACATTGTCATTCCCAATCCTTCTGGGGATGCCTGTGTTCTGGAGACAGCGTGTTTGGCTCTCTAGATCCTATCCTGTGGACCTGGACTATCCCATTGCAGTGGACTTAATCCTCCTCCAACCGTGAGGAGGGACCATTTCACCGTGGGTAATCCACCTAATCCCAGTGGCTGCTCCTCCAGCTTCCCACACCCACCAAGGACCTCTTAGTCTTGAAGAAGCCTCAGCCCTTCATGGCTGGTGAGAATTTTGGAAGTTTTAAGAGCTCACCAGACGTGATTTTCCCCACAGAGACGCCAGCTGACGTGTCTCCCTGTGCAGGACATGTAAAGCTTAGCTTGCTGGGACCTAAATATCTGCTTGTCCCCAAACCGGATCCCCACCAGGTACCCAAACTCCTGGTTGCCTTCTCCGCCCTCAGGGGTGCTGTGATCCTTCTGGGTATGCTGAGTGCTGCTGGGTTTGCCAGAGGAGGGAGGAGAAGGTTGAATGTTGAGCTTCCCCCCTTTCCAACCGATTTGTACTCTAGGAGATTAGTCCCTTCCTGGCTTACAGGGGGATTTGTGGCTGCTCCATCTGCTCGAGCCCAGCAGGTCAGCGGGTGCCAGAGAGGAGCAGTCTGAGCCCAGCTGCTGTTTGCACTCCCAGGCATCCCAGGGAAAGGGCTGCACCCTTCTTTTGGGTGGTTCTGGCTGTGTTTGTTGGAAAGGAGCAAAAATCCCTGGAGCCAGGCAGGTGAAAGTCATGCTTGTAATGGGGTTAAGACCCAAGACTGTTTATTGATGGAGCTGGTGAAAACCGTGTGGAGTAATGTCAGTGGTTTTAAGCTGCTTTTTAGGCTGGTGGAAAGGCTTGAGGATGCTCCAGGATCTCCCCTTACAGCCAGGATAGTTGCAGGGAGATGATTTTCCTGTAAATCCACTTGGTCTTTAGGAAAGCAAGCAAGGCAGGTGGGGAGAAGAGCATCTCCCTGTGGCATTTGGGGGGGAGTGGGGGTGTTTGGTGGCTCACAAGTACTTTTAGATCCAGGTTTTCCCGAGGGGAAAGCTGGGAGGTGATAGGGGTGATACAGGGCTCTCCCCTCTCCTGCTCCATCGCTCCTGTCTCATCACCAGTAGGTGGTGGGTAGGGAAGAGGCTGGAGGTAGGTGAGTTAGGGAAGAGCTTGTGCCAAGTGGACTTAGAGAGGCTGGATTTATAGGGACTGACGGAACTAGGTTTGTGGAACCATGGGGGGGCTGCTGGCTGACGCTGGGGGCTGGGGCATTGCTGAGTGCCATCCTACTCCCAGGATGTGGAGACCAGGAGCCTTTGCCTGTGCCCAGATCCCAGCCTAGAGCAGCTCTTGTGTGCTGCTGGACCCAGGAATGTGCTCCCTGCCATGCTGCTGCCTTTTCCTGAGGTATGGGGCTGAATGTGGGACCCTGCTAGACCTTCCTCAGCTCCCAGAAAGCACCAGTTTATGTTCTAAGGTGTCAGAAATGACAAACAGGGGAGATTTGGGCAGCACGGATGAGCTGATGAGATGTCAACCCCGCGGCCATCCGGCTCTCCCACCCCTGCGGAACCCGGAGCTGACCGGTCCCAGCCCCCCAGCGCCCTTCCCCTTCCCCTTCCCCTGCTGTTTGGTCAGGAACGCCGATGGAGGCTGCCAGGTGTCAGCTTGGAAATCTTTTAACTTTCCTTCGTCTCCGCAAATGGACAATGTCTCTGCTCATTAGGTACCCGCCCAGGGGGCAGATGTCAGCTCTGTTCATGGCTTTTCTCAGCTCATCCCTGCCCGGGGTCCTGACGGCTCTGCAGCGCTCGGGTCCCATCGAATCACCCGGCTTTGCCTGTGGGGCTGCCCCTCTGCCAGCCCAGCGGCTCCTCCCCTCGACCCCACCCCGGGCTCGCTGCCTCCCCCTCCTCACGAGCAGAGTTCGCAAGGATTTTTAGTTAAAAGGCTGGAAAATCACAGGCACCGGTGACACCGTGTGTGTGTGTGCGTGTGTGTGTGTGTGTGTGTGTGCTGGAATTGGTTTTCCTCACCCAGGCAGTGCCTGGGAGGAGAAGGCAGCTTTGAAGGCAGCCCTTTGAGGCTGATGCATCCCGACAGCTTGTTCACTGGGACATTAAAATCATTGCCTCTGTCTGCGTGGAACACCCGGGCAGGTGGATGATGGGAACACAGGTCAGGGGAGGATCCCTCTCTCCCTGCGCAGGCAGCGGCAGCGCCCAGAACCTCGGAACAAAGCGGATCTCGGCCGTGCAGGGGCTCCTGCATCCCCAGCGGAGGGAAGGGGAGTTCCTTCCAGCGTAAAGGGGGCTGGCAGCCTGGGGGGCAGTGGAGGTGGAGCTGTCTCACTGATATTACTGTCTGTGTCGTATACTATACATCAGGGTTTGGTGGTATGGTGAGAGAACATCCCATCTCCATTCAGATCTCATTCCATCCCATCTTATCGTGCCTCATCCCATCCATCTAATCCCATCACATCTTGTCTCATCCCTATACCATCCCATCTCATCCCATCCCAGCCATTCCCATCCACATTCCCATCCCATCTGTCCCTGACCACTGCACAACACGTCTTCCAAAATACCTTGAATTTTCCCTGGGGGGTCACAGCAAAGCCGTAGGACCTCTCCAAGCTCTCCACACTCTCTGCAGAGCTTGGACCTCCCACAGGTGCCCCACGGTTCCAAACATCCCGAGGAAGGTTCCTGATGGTCACTAAGAGCCAGGTACTCACTAGGGAGGGGGAGCCGAGGTCCTGAGTTTGCAGGAGAGGCAGGATGGGTGTCACAGCAGGCTTTGGTATTTTTGGGAAAGGGGAGTGGTACAGAGTAGGGGATATGGTATTTGGGATGGTAGGATAGGGCAGTATTCACAGGGAGTATTCACAGCCCTGTGGGACCAGGCACTGGAGCTGCTCTCACATGGAAGTACCACCAGCTCACCTGCAGCTAGGTGGGTGGAAAGGGTGGGGCATAACAAGGGGCAGAGCTGCTGAGACATGGACCCATTTTTTATTAAGAAAACTGCTAACAAATTCCTTAATGCTGCATTCCCTGGATGCTAAGCCTTGCCTTGAGATAAACTCAAACCTAGGACCTGGAAGATGAGTGCAAGTCTCTTCCCCCATGGATTTGTGGGGTGTGGGCTGATGATTTGTGCCCACAATGGCCCTGGGAAGAAGGTTTCCTTGCAACCCCTTGTCCTTCCAGCATCCCTACATCCTTGCCTGAGCTCCCTTTTCATGGGTATGCTGATCAGACTGGTGCCATGATGAGGATTCTCTCTTCTTACTATCAGTCCTGGAATCAGTGACCAGCAATTGGTACTCATTGGAATAAAACAATTACCAAGGACTCCTCTGATTTGTCTCTGGGATTCCTTGTTCCCTGTGCTGCCCTCGGCCAGGGCAGCAGGGCAGGGAGGATGCTCTGTGGGTTCCGGGTGGGGGTGCTGGGGCTGCCTGAGCTCCTCAGGGTGCTGAGATGTGCTGTCTTCCAGATCCCTCCCTGCCTCCTGCACTGCTGACCATCAGCTCCACAGGATCCCTGACCTATCCCTGCGGGTCCTCCAACGGTGAGTCACAGTTTGGGGTTTCCATCCTTTCCAGTTTTTTAGCTTTGGCCAGAACCTATGGGACTGGATGTTGCAATTGTAGCAGTTACTGGGATTTAGTTGCTGGCTTGTATAGGCTCAGTGTAGAGCAGGGAAGTCCCTCAGCGTCCATCCTGGGACCTATGCTGCCTGCAGGTGACACCAGCTGGGGATGTAGCCACTGCCTTGGGGGACATGGGGAGAACCATTGAGAGAAAAAACATGAATTCTGAGGACAGCTGGTTGCTGAGAGAGGCTGTGTATGCTCCATCCTTGGAGGTTTTCAGCCCCAAAGGGATAAAACAATGGGCAACCTGGGTCACCCTGGGCTGTGACCTTAGTGCTGATGCTGCTGCGAGCATCAGCAGCACTGAAGACTGACCTCAGGAGGTCCCATGGGCCCTCCCCGCACTGACAGATTCCTTCCCACGGTAGGGAAGTGCCCAGGTCACTGGGGATGAGCACAGAGGTTGCCGAGTCACCAGGCAGAGGAGGGTTTTCCCTCTTAACACACAAGGTGCTCCAGCACACTAAGAGCAGCATCATGTCCAAGCAAGGGGTCTGCAGCTCACCCACCCTGCTGCCCAGGGAATATTCTGGGCGGTGGGAAAGGTTTTCCTGCCCTCTGGCACTCGGCTTATTAGCGGCTGAGGCTGCTCCATTGATTGTATTGACGTGCACGCCCCAGTTAACTTATTGGGAGCAGCAGCAAAAATCCAGCTGGCACCCGCCACCCATGGCGCTGAAACGTGCTGGGTTCTTTCCACCACTGTTGGATTTTTGCAGGAAGCAGGCTCCTGACTCCACAGCTGGGCACAACCACAGGCAGGTGACCACAGAGGAGGACTGCTGGGCTGTGGTCGCCAGGGAGACTCTCTGGCATCCCAGGGATCCCCTCCTCCACAGGATGATTTGCCATGGTTAGTGGATGCTGAGGATCTGCCCAAACCTGTTTGCAATGTAGAGAAAAATATAAGTTCTACTTGCCTATCCCAAACACAACCTGGAGGTGATGCTCTTGATCATTCTCCCCTGACTCCCAGCCTGTGTCTGATTTCTCTCTGAAGTTCACATTAATTAGGTTTGGTCTTTCCTCTGTGCCGTGCCTTAACCTCTGCCATGTCCTGGTCTGCAGGCTCGTGCCGTGGACTGCTGGGCTCCCCCCCCGTGCTCAGCATGCCCTTTTCTGGTGCAGCCAGACCCTCCCAGGAATCACTCTGGAGCTCAAGGCCATCCTGTAGGGTAAGGTAAGGTCCTTTCCAAGTCATACAATCCCAGAATGATTCGGATTGGAAGGGGCCTTAAAGCTCATCTTGTTCCTTGGGGGCACCTTCCACAGGCCCCGTCCAACCTGCCCTAGAACATTTCCAGGGATGGGGCAGCCACAGCTTCTCTGGGCACATCCTGGGAGGAGGGGTCTTTGCAGGTCCCTTTGGCTGTGAAATACCTGCAGGGAGGGTGCTGAGGCCTCTCTCCTGCATCTGTGTGGATCTCCCATCCCACTCTCTCTGCCCTCGCTACCTGCTTTCCGCCAGGCTGGCCATTCCATTAAAACCAGCGAAAGAGCTAAGCTGGGAAGTGCAGAGACGGGGTGATTTTCATCAGCCGCTCTGCTTTTGTGACTAAAATAGATCTGGAGTGGCCCCAGGCCATCGTGTTGTCCCAGGCACTGACTGGCACGAATGGATGGCGGGGCAACATTTTCCATTAGTGGAGAGGAGGATGTATGTCTCCAAGGGAGAAGACAGCTCCATAAAGCAGAAACGTAGTGACAGACAGAGCCATTTCTCTTTTCTCCCATTCCTTTTCTGAGTGTCACTTGTCCCTGTTTTCTGCAACAGAAAACGTTGGGAGAGAGCGGCCAGAGCAAACTGCCTGCACCTGCAACATGAGGGTGTGTTTTGGATAGGGGGATGAAGGTTTCCCAGAGGAGCTGCAGGTGACCCAGTAAGGTGCAGCGAGGATAGAACTTGCCAAAAACACCTGTAAGGAGGTTTATCCATGGTCTCTGGTGATGTGGTGGGTACTGATTATGTCTGGTCTGAGGTTTCTGCCATCACCTGTCCAGCAAGTGTGTTTTATTCTCTGTCTTTAGTGAATACACTTTCCTGCAATATAAGGCTAAATTTGGGTGAATATCACGACATCTCATAGCTCTCATCTCCCTCGGGGAAGGTCTCTGACATAATTTTTCTGCCTTCTCATGCTCCCTGTCCACCATCCCATCTCTTCTCCCAGGAGTGTGTCCCAGCCCCTCTCCCACATCCACAGCAGGGAGAGGAGCCTGGTGCCTGTCTCTGTCCAAGTCCTCCCCAAGGCTGTGTCTTGGACCTCTTGCCCTGTGGGATTCCATCCTCGGAATTCAAGGCTGATCCTGTGTGTGTGGTATCGTGACATTTTTAAAGAAAAACTACAGCTGGGAGAAACACATGGAAGAGCACAAGGTGGGATTGTGGCCATTGTCCTGTGTCCAGGAGTTGGACTCGATGATCCTTGTGGATCCCTTCCAACTCAGGATATTCTGGGACATTACGCTGGAAAAACTGCTGCTCCACCTCCCGTCCAGGTGATGGGATGAGTGATCACTGCTGATGCTGGAAAATGGAGATTCTATGCAGTTAGCAATGTGCTCAGGTGGGAATGCTGATTCTGGAGATGCTGTGGAGTGGGATCTGTCCATTCCAGCAAGGCAAACAGCTGTGACACGAGGCTGCAGGGTGCTGATGGTGACGTCCCGCCAGTGCCAAGCCATTTCCCAGTTTGACCCTTCTGCTCAATCTGAACTTGAAGGTGAACAAGCAGAGCTCACCCATCGATCCAAACTGTGCCGATGAGTGCCATGCCCTGCGGAGAGCTCGGCCCCCAGCGCCAGCTCCCTCTCTCCCCCTTTTGTTCCTGCCTCCCCTTCACGCCTTTCCAAAGCCATTAGTCAGAGCGTAGCACTCCGGGCCGCCGACCTTGCTGGGGGCCAGGGGGACAACATATAGGTCCCTGTAGAGAGCTGTCCCACTGTCTGATGGGCTTCTGCCAGCTACCACTGCCACCTCTGCACTGCTGGTAAGCCTGGCATCTGCCTGCCATCTGCTCGGGGGTGTGGGGAGGCACGGGACAAGGCCAAGGGGTTGATGCCCGTCGTGCCAGGAGCCATATTTTTCATAGGCAGTGACGTTATCTGTCGAGTCATGCTCTGGTTCTCCCGATTTAAGGGCTCTGATGGCTTCACGTGAGCAAAATACACTTTGAAGCATCTCTCAGTCTTTAGCTAAAATGTCATTTGAGCTGACAAAATGTATTTTTTTACCTATTGGGAAGCAAAACCTGTTTTGAGGTTGGGAACTTAGAACTTGTCTTGGCTAATACGTGAAAAGGTCGGGTTTTGGGGGGAAAGAAGATGATGCACCTTCACTTCACGTCTTCTGTGCTTTAGCCATGGATTTTTTTCCCACAGCTGAAAATAACAAACCATTTTAATCTAAGTATTGCTTGTTCTGATCTTTTAATCCAGCTTGCTTTCTGTCGGCACAGCGGGCTGAAATGATTTATTTGCCTGCCTCTCTATTATATAATTATTGGGAAGATTACTGGGGAGCCAGCTTTAGCTTCACTGGGGAAGGAGGAGGAGGCTGAAAGGTGGGGCGGGGGTTCATGGAATCACAGAATCATGGAATGCTTTGGGTTGGAAGGGACCTTAGAGGTCATCTCGTTCTGACCCTCTGCCGTGGGCAGGGACACCTTCCACTGTCCCAGGGTGCTCAGGTTTCTTCTCTGTGGCCATCAGAGAACATGAGAGGGGCAAGCGGCAAGCTGGGTGCTTTGGGCTGTGGCCATAGTTTGCATTTGAAAATTTTAGTGTGGGAAGTTTCTCCCCTAATGTGTATTTGTTGGAATTGAGTGCCCCATGATCTGGCTGGAGTGTGACCCTCCAAGCCAGAGAGGATTTGGGTGAGACCCTGCACTTTTCTACACTGTTTGGGGCCTTTTATGGCTCTTCTTGAGGTTTTGGGAACAGCGTGGTGAAGCAGTCTTGCCACAGGAAGAATCTGGAATTAGGGGCTGTGCTCCTGATGCTTCCCGTCCCTGTGCAGAGCCATGGAGGGGGAACATCTGCAAGGAAGAACCAGCATTTGGGATATGGTGATGATGCCAAGAAGGGCTGGAGGTGGCGTGCTCAGCTGCTCCTCCAAGGAGCCTTAGGTGCCACCTCTGCATAAGAAGGACTTGAGCCCTTGGTTGAGGAGGTGGCTGGGGACAGCTGCTCTGCAGAAGTGACATCCAAGGGAAGATGCCCAAGGTAGATTTTGCCAGAGCTTTCAGGTAAATCCCTGGCATGGAAAGATGGCACAGCCAAGGGTTGGCACAGCCAGGTGGAGACTTGAGTTGCCAGAAAAATGCACCTTCCAACTGGTGTGACCAATGGGCTTGAGCTTTGATGGACAAAACGTGAGGATGTCTGAGGACTTAAAAAATTATTTTTGCCTTCCCCAAACTGAATGTCCGGACACTGAAGGGCTGGTACCTGCCCTGGCTACTGAGGGAACCATGGCCAGCTGGGATGTGGTGGCTCAGAGCTGGGACAGGGGGACACCCCCAGCACCAGTCAAAATCAGATACTGGGAGCAGTGGCTTGGATTTCCTTGCTCCACAGGGTCTCAGGGACCTTTTTGGGAACCCCAGAACTGTGCTGCATTTTGGGCTGGGTGAGTGCAGGGGGACACTGAAACAGCCTTTGGGCCTGGCGTGGCCATGGGCTGGGGGGAGTAGGTGGTGCCCACCCGGAGTGTGCCATGTTCCCCCCACTGCTCTTGGTCCAGCTTGCCAGAAAGCTGCTCCAGCAGTCTCCAGAGGAGGAGATTGTCATCTCTTGGAGCAGTTGTTTGGTGCGTCAGCCAGGAGGGCAGCAGAGGATTGGAACAGCTGAGGAGGGGTCAGGAGCAACATCAGGGCACGAGATCATCTGGTTTGGGTGATGGAGCAGTTGTAACACACCCCCCTTCCCGCAGGGAGCCAACTGAACTCTGGGACGTGCAGGCAGGGCTTCAGCCTGGTCCTTCCCACTGTGCTGCTGCCTCTGAGATGGAGGGTTTAGAATAACCCTTGTGTCTCCCCCAAGAGGCTCTGGCCCTGCACTGGGTGTGCAGACACCCTATAAAACATGCCCAAATTTCCCTCTGCATACGGGCAGCGCACTGGAGCTCATCTCATGCTGAGATCCTTTCTCCTCCATGTTGGAAGCGTTGGCTGGTTCACTCTCATCGCCTTGAGGCATCCAGATTTGCTCAGTGGCCTTAAAAAAAAATAATAAAAATAAATAAATCAATCAAAGCCCATGAAATGAGAAGAACATCAGCAGTGGGTACATCCCCCTTTCCAGCAAACACAGGGATTTGGGAGAAAATAGGTCACGTGCCCTTCATCCCATGCCACGTGGTGGATCTCCCAGGGCCAATGAGGTTGGGAGCCCTTCTGCGCCGAGCAGCAGAATAAGAAAAAAAGATCACTGGGATTTTTTTCCCCCCCTGTAGCATTTTTCATCCTTTCCAAACGTGAAAAGACTGGCCATCTGTCTGGATCCCCCTCCCGCCAAAGCGGTACGAAAGCGGCTCTTTGGGAAAGGTAAGGAGATTTAAAAGATTGTTGTGGTGGGAGACCACCTGCTTTAGGCAACTTTTCCCACCAGTGTAAGTCAGGGAAGGATCCTGGAATGAGCTGGATCCCGGGCTCCAATGTGGGTTGGAAGAGCTTGGAATGCTTAGGAGCAGTTTTTCGGGAATCTCTGAGGAGGAAATGAAAGTCTGTGGCAGCGTGAGGCAGGATTACAGGAGACATCGGCACGCGAGCAACGGGATCCCCTTAAGTCAGCGGCTGCTCCCCAAGTCTCTCCCGTTAGAAATTCCCAAAATATTGTTGGGAAGTAATTTTACCAAAAATTTTTTTGTTTCTGTTTTTGCAAAAAAAAAAAAAAAAAATTTGCCAAATATTTTTTAGCCAGTTAAATTTGGCAAATCTTGCCGCTAATTTGTTTTGCAAAATTGTAGTTCTCAACGTGTGTGCTTTAGTTTAGTTAAATTCCGTTTTACCCATGCCCGGCAGCCAGTGCCATAGATTGTCTCCCTGGGTAGGGAAGCGTCCATCTCTTCCTTAACCAGAATATCCAGCTGTTCCTAAATTCTGTGATTTGCAGCTCAGGCTTTGGACAGTGTCATTTGTGTGTGTGCTTGGTGGGAATGGCACAATTGGAATTGCCTTCAAGAAATGGACACTAAATTAACAGGGATGTTAATCATATCTTAGTGTGGCAACATAATAAAATCCCCAACGCTGATGAATTTGATTTTTACCTTCCATTATTTTGTTTTGTTTGATTTTAAGTATTTTTTTAGTTCCAGTATATTTCCAAATTTTAAAATATTTTTGTTTTGAATTCCGTTCTAGTTCCACTATTTCTAAAAAATCTTTTTAATTCCATTCCACCGCCATTAATTTTAATGCTGTAAGTATTATTCTTATTTAATTCCATCCTATTTACAGTAATTTTTTTCCTTTTACTGGGGAAATTGGATTTGGAGAGGGCAATCGCTTTTATTATGATGCTCGCTTTGTTTTCTGTTTGCCTTCAGATACCCATTTTCCTCAGGGTGTTGAAATTCTTCCTGCTACCATCATGTTTCTGTTATATTTTCCTTGGTTTCATTATCACTTTATAAGTAGAAAAGTGAAATACTAGTGGCAAATGTAGAGGATTTAAAAGGTGTTCAAATCAACCTCAAATTATCATCTCCATACTAAAAAGGAAAAATATTCTCAGATATGTTTTTCTCATATTCCGAGTTTTCTGGGATAATGTAATTTGAATGTGAACCATCTTAAAAAATCTGATTTTATTAATTGGAAGTCACATCCAGCTTAAACCAGAAATAGTAGCTCAAGGACGTTGTGTTTAAGTTTCCATGAAATGATTGACCTTTGTTTTGACAGATGCAAGGACAGATGCTGGGCTGCATTTTGATACAGAAACCCAACCCTGAATTTAAAAAATCAAACAAACAGGCATTCTTTCCTAAGAGCTGGGGTTTTACTCTTAATACAGAATTCCAGAATAACTTGGTAATATTTCCAAAACCATTAGTCTCAGACTTCCCCCTTTCTTTTGGGGATTCATTTATATAAATATTTTTAGCATTCTCAGACACAAAAGCAAATTTTTCTTCTTGCAGGAAATGTCCTTTTAATCTTGCTGAATTTATTCCTCCGAAGAAAAATAGTTATTTTGAGGTGGGGACAAAAGGCTACGGCTCAATGCGGAGGGAAAAATCAGTTTATAAGTGCCTCCAACATTATTTGAATGCCTTCAAAATGGCATTGGAGAAGCTGCGGGAATGTAGCGTGGGATGAGGGTCTGTTGGGATCGCTGGTGGATGGAGCAAATCCCTCAGTGGTGGCCTGCCCCCTTTTTGGGGTGGACCAGGGGGCACGGGGAGCTGCTCGCCCCCCGCCTTGAGAGATGCTCCTCTGGGTACCAGCCAGCCGTGCTGCTTTGGTGGTCCCGGGATTGCTTTTCCCAGGGGATCAATTGTTTTTTCCATGCCCCCTCTTGGTAAATGGGAGCGGAGCAGGAGGAAAGGACACTTTGCCGGCAGTGTGGCTCTCCGTGGTGGAGGGGGGGGACATGCCTGGCACGCTGGGATGAGCTCGATCCCAGTGATAGCTGAGCACTGGTAGCCCTGGCTCCAGGCTGCGTGCATCCTAGATTGAATAAAACTGTTTTTTTGGAGAGCAGGGGATAGTCCCCAAACTCGCTCCTGCAGCACGGGGGTAGGTGACTGCCCCCATGAGATCAGTCTGCTGGGTCTCTGCCGCTGCTTTATGGCGAGCTGAGCTGGAAAGGGAACTTGGAGGCTTCCCAGTCGGTGAGGGCTGTCTCCATCCACGGAGCTTTTTCCCAGCTTCCCGCTGAACGCATCCATCTCAGTGCTCTGATCGCACGCGCGCACACATGGATCTGGTTTGATTTGTTCATTTAATTTGGGGTTGCTTAGTGAGCTGGCAGCGGGCAGTGGGTGCACCCCACTGCCACCAAACCCCCTGCACTCGTGGATGCAGCTTTGGAGCTGGATACCACCCATGGCAGAGGCAGGGTATTGGTTGCACATCCCCCACGGATTTTGACAGAGACCCACAGCCCTGCAGGGATGCAACCACTGCAATGGCTGTGCCCTTGCTGCCAGGGCCAGGTCTGGGGACAGGGGCAGTCGTGACCCCATCTCCGGCAGCCCCAATTCCCAGCAGAGCCAGTTCACCCATTCCCTGGCTGGGGTTTGGCTCAGCATTGAGACCCGAGGTTACAGAGGACCTACCACAGGGAGAAGGGGAGAGGAGAGGCGGCTCTCCTTGATTGTAATCGGGGTTGAGGTTTAGCTGAAGTGAAAACAGATCGGGAGTGACAGTTTTGGAGCCTGCTGTCAGGGTCGGAGCACAGTGCGCTGGCGATCCACCCCCGGATGCCGAGGGCCCCGTCCTCCTTCTCTCCAGCTGGAGCAAGGAGAGTCAGCACGGCATGGGATGGGTCCGGCACGGCCACCACGCAGCCCTGTCACACAGCGCCCTTAGCCTCTTCCTTGGGGCTGGGGACACGGCCCTGCGGTGACCATCAGTGTGGGATTCCCCCTTCCCACCTCCTCCGGCCCCGAACGGGCAGGGGCTTGGCAAAGGAGGGATGGGGTCAGTCTGCATCCCGACCGATCCCCTCTGAGGCCAGGCTGCTTCTCCAGGGCAGGCAGAGACAAGAGTCTCCCTTCCCATGTCTCTGATCAGTCTCCCACTCCCAAAGAGCATCTACAGCCAAGGTGAAAGTCATGCGTTTGGGATTGTGGACAAAGAGCACTGGATCCAACTGGGATTGATGGGACCAGGGTGGTTGTGACTCCCCCTGTCACCCTTGCTTGATCCCCAGGTGTTTTCTGTTCTGCATCTAATCTGTCCCTTACATTCCCAGCATGGCAGCCGGGGGGAGTGGGAAGACCTGTTCCCCATCCCTAGATCAGGAGGGGCTAGGACCTGCCCCAGGTGCTTTGAGAAGTTGGGTGGCATTCATGAGAGCAGCCCTAGCACCCTGTGTTTCTGTCCAGCAGCACCTGGACAGATCCCTCTGGGGCAGCCCATGTGCTCCAAACCTCGTCCCTGTTTCCAGGGATTAGAAAAATGGAGATGGGATGAGATGAAGCAGTAGATTGCTTTGCTCTCAGGATGAAGGGATTTGTGGACTGCCCCCAGATCAGTGGATTGAAAATGGAGGGAAGTAGATTGAAAATGGAGGAAATTACGGGGATGATGCTGCCTGTGGGATTAAAGCCAGGGCAGCGAGCAGGCTCTGGAGGAGGAGGGGAATGAGGGGCGTCATGGGATGACTGCTGCTGAGCACTGTGGAGAGATACTCCTGGTTGCATCCTCATCTGTTTCGAGGAAGCCCTGGAAGGTGTGCGCTTTCTGCTTTCCCAGGTCCATGCAGGGGTTGTCCTCTCAGCTGTGCCCCCAGCTGCAAGGATGTTGGGAATGTGCCTGGAGCTTTTTGCAGTGCTGTGCCTCTCATTTCCAGAATGCTGGAGAGCAAACTGCTTGTCTCTGGAGGTCCACACACCTCACTGTGGTCTCTCCTTCCTTGCAAGCGTCCAGCATGAGTCTGTGGCCATGAGCATCATGTTCCCCAGAAAAATGGCATCTAAAATCTGCACTTAGGGGGCTGATATTTGACTCTCTCATCTCTTGGGGTGTGTTTCCAACTGCACTGGCTCCTTTGGGGCAAGATATGGGTCCTTTGGGGCTGATGTACTGCCCTGGTAGAGTATCCCTGGGGTATCTGTGGAGGCATCTCCCGTTGCAAGGTGCACCTCCTGGCTTCCATTCCTTGGCCTTTGGCTGGGAGGAAAAAACCCTGAACTGGGTGCATTTGGCTTGGTGTAAAGGTTGTAAGTGTGGTTGTTTAATAGAGATGAGCTTTTTTTGCCAATTCGTGAATGTTTAGAAGATTTAAAGAAGGATATCTGGCAGCATGGCATGGCTGTGGAGAAGCTCTTTTCCTGGACCTTCTTCAGTGCGGCTTTAGCCCCTTGCTCAAGGCCCTGTGTCACTCTGCCCCTCTGTGCTGCAGAGCCTTGATTCCCCCAGCCGTTCCCCGTGGGGCTGTGTTTGCTGGCCCCAGGGGTCTGGGGTTGCTCTCTCCTGCCTGGATCTCCTTTGAAGAGCCACTTCACCATTCCTGGTTTCCTTCTGCTGATCCTGCAAGTCAGCTTGTCACTCGCAGCCACTTTCAGGTGGACGGGGAGCAATTCCTCTGTTCCTGTGCACATAATTGCACACAGTTAAGTTCAGTATTTTGCCTTGCAAAATTCTGTCTTATTTTCTTCACATTGCCAAGCTCATTTTGGCTTCTCGCTCTGCTCGCCAAGAGCTTCTCCTACCTGGGTTGTCACCTGACATTTTAACAGGAGTGTCCCTCATCAATGTTTGGGGGGGTTTTGGAGCATTTCCTAGCCATTTTCCAATGTTTTCAGCCACTCCAGCTCCCTTCACAGCCCGCAGCTCCTCCGCTCTCCGGCGGGCTGGGTCTGGCCGCCTGCTGCAGCACTGCTTGTGGTGCTTCCCGAATCTCCCTGGCGCCGTCAGGGATGCGGGCGCCGAGCGTGGCACTGAAGCAATCGCATTCCTGGTCTCTGCAGTGCCAGGCGATGACGTTGGAGCTTTGGGATTCTTTCCCCCGGCTCTGCTTCTGCAGCAGAACCCGCCCCAGTCTGCAGTGCCGAGCCCCGTGGCAGGGTCCAGGCTGGGGGGGCAGTGCAGGGCTGCTGGCTCTGCCTTCCTCAGCCCACTGGGGCGCCTGGCACCAGCCAAGACTCAGCCAATGCTTGCTCCTCACTGGACCATCAGCAGTTCCAATGGATGCTCCCAGCCTCTCCAAAATAATGGCTTGGGAGTGGAGGGACAGCTGGTATTTCAGGAGAAAAACATAATGGATTATTATTATCTATCCTTTAATCTGCTGGCAGACCAAAGGAGAAAAAGTTGGTGTTCCTTATCCTAGGAAATGTTATTTCCTTGGCGCTCAGGATCTTGCCAAAGGCTCACAGTCATCTGATGGTGCTTCTGGTCACTGAGTCATGGGGGACCCAGCTGCAAAGAGCATTGGCTTTCAGCACCTCATAGAGGAAAGTTTCTGATGCACTTACGCAGTGTGACTTTCACTGAAAATACTGTTTTCATTGGCAAGTTGTTCCAAAAGTAACTAACAGAGTGATTTGGAAGTGGCTGAATTATAGCACGATGTTCCATCCCCACCCTGCTCACCTCAACCTTCCAAAATCAGCTTTAATTAAACTAATTAAATGAGGACCCATTATTCTTCTAATAACTCTTGATAATTCTAAATAACCTTGTTGGGGTGGTGATTAAACAGGTTCAAGCCACTGGTTTTGCTCAGGGTCCCACAATCAAAAAGCCCTGAAACCAGCCCAAACAAGGTTTTCTGGCTTTCCTAAGGACATCCAATATCCTGCTGCTACTACATTGCATTTCCCTCACTCGTCTGTGTCTGACCTCTGCTTGCAACGCTGCAGCAGCTCATGTGAGTGAATGGGAATTCTGCATTCTGTAGATCTCTGCAGATACATCTCTCAGGTACCTGAATTTCCTGGAATTAACACAAACCTCAAGGTCTTGTCTCCCACAAATGTATCAGGGCACAGAGATAGGTACTCTCATCCTGCTGTCCTGTTGGGACCGGGGCGGGGGAAATTATATTCCAGATCAACATCCTGGGGAGATTGGCAGGGAAAAACTGCAGTTTAATCCACTGATCTTCACACAGAAGATTGTGATAATGGCACTGCTGTCTCAACAAAACGAGTCGTTCTCTTGGACTGAGCTTGCTTTGGTGGAGGCTAATGCCTGAGCCCATAAGTAGGGTTCACCAGATAAAGGAGAAATCCAGAAAATCACCTGGGAATTCCTGGAAGGGAAGGCAGGTGCTTGGCTGGGATGTGGCTGAGCCCACTGCAGAGTGACTGTGCTGGAGCTCTGCGTCATCGTATCAGCGCAGACGCTCAGAACAAGAGGAAATGGCCTCAGGATGTGCCACATGAGATTTAGATTGGATATTAGGGAAAATTTCTTCATGGAAAGGGTGGCCAGGCACTGGCACAGGCTGTCCAGGGCAATGGTGGACTCTCAATTCCTGGAACAGTTAAAAAGGCACGTGGATGTGGCACTTGGGGACAGAGTTTTATGGTGGACTATGACAGTGCTGGGGAAACAGTTGGACTGGGTGATCATAAATGTCTTTTCCAACCTAAATGATTCTGTGAGGCTGTGATCTCAGATGGAGGGGAGCAGGGAAATGGGAGCAGGTGACTGAGAAAGGAGCCTCCAGAGATGCCTGCCGTGAGGGCCAGAGCAGGACATTTGTCTCCTGTACTGCTTGGAATGATCATAGGCAGGGGAGAGGCAGGAATATCCTGCTGACTGACGTTCTAGGAAGGCACAGGGCATCTTTTTTGGTTAGAGATATCTAAAATATTTCCACTGAAGCTGGAGAGTAGAGAGGAGGAAAGGTCAACCAGAATTACTACAGCTGTGGAAAATAGCAGCAGCTGGAACTGCAGCTTTGTTCCCAAATAGCATTTGTCACTCATGTCGATGGTGCTACTGCCCTCCCACAGCTTCATCTCCTGACAGCCAAAGCTCGCCAGTGGCTGATGCATTTCCATGTGGTTTAAGGCAATGCTTGGCTTTGGGTTTCTGCCTGTTTTTTTCCTCCTTCACCCCCATCTTGACCTGACCAGACTGCGCCGTTGTCATAATCCCGAGCTGGCTGCATTGCTGAGCTTCCCAGCTACTAAAACACCACAGTGGAAATCGCCAGATTAGGCCTTAATGGCAGGATCAAGTCAGCAGGAGATGAGTGGGGAGAAAGCTCCTGCTTACGCAGGTGGACAGGCAGCCCTCCTCAACAAAATGGGCTAGAAAGCCTAAAATGTCTGGAAAACATCCTCTTTCCTGGCTTCTCTGGCTTTTCCTGCATTTAACACATCCATCGTTTTCCAAGGGTCAGAAAACCCTGGTCTGAGTTTTATGAAGATGATATGGAGAGGTCAGAGCTGTTTAAACATTTCCTCCCTCGCAGGGGAAAATGCTGTCTTGAGTGGTGGACATTCTATCCCAGATGTTAATTCCTAACACGAAATTATGCCTCCCCCATTGGAAATCCTGGCTATGGGATGTCACAGCATGCTGGAGGGTTTGTGGCTGTCTTTGACACCTGTGCTGGTGGGGCTCCTGGGACACCTGAGAGCCTGGGAAGTGTGGTGGATGTTTTCCAGGGTGGCATTACCACTGAGCAACCAAGATGCTCCAGGGCGGGGGTTTGGGGGTGGTCCTTTGGGAAGGTGGCACAGCAGGGATTGCACAGACCAGGGTCCTGCCCACCCTGATCTTTACCTGCACAGGTCATCAAGGGCTCTTGGTCATCAGGGCTCTGAGCTGTTGGATTTTATAAGCCTGCACTGACCAGGAGAAGCTGTGGCTGCCCCTGGATCCCTGGAAGTGTCCAAGGCCAGGTTTGACACTGGGGCTTGGAGCAGCCTGGGGCAGTGGAAGGTGTCCCTGCCCATGCTCGGGGGGTGGAAGGAGATGAGCATTGAGGTCCTTTCCAACCGAAACCATTTTGTGATTCTGTGCTATGCCTGCAAGAAAGTGGAATTTTCTGGAGGCCCTGTGATGGGTAGGGGGGTGATGGAGACTTTCTCCTTTGCATTTGCTTGATGGTGCCTGTGAAATTTCCACCCAAACCTTTCAGGGAGGGGGTGAGTTATGCCACTGGGGCATCTTTGCACAAAGTTGTTTTCTCTGTTTGTTTTTCAACAGCTCGAACAAAATGTTGCTATATCCCCCAAAAATAACTCTAGGAAGCAAAGGCTTGCTCATATGGGGCTCGTGCACTCCCAGTGAGCCCTAGGAATGCATAGCAGGAGGAAGAGGAAGAGGAGAGAACAAAGGCTGGCTTCAGCAAGCACAGAGCCAGCAATGTCCCTCAGCCTCTGCAGGGATTTGGGCTCTGCTCAAGCTCAGCTGAGCCTCCTGCCATCAGGGATAGCATCCCTAGTAGGATATCAGAGGCATGATTCCCTCGATCCCAGCATCTGCTTTTCCAGCTCCTGTATGGAAGTTAGGCTGGAGAGCAGCATCCAGCCCAGAGCTCCATTTCCTCCTCTTGTTCTCCTTCATGTGCCTCCTCCTGTATGGGAGATGATTGTGTTACTAAATTAATTCAATACACAGTGTTCAGATTTCCCCTAATTGGAGGGGAGTCACTTGAATTTTAGGGATGTGTTGGTATTTGTGAGGTATCAACAAGCATAAACACAAGAGCGCTGGCTGAGGCAATTGATCCAACCTCTAAAAAATGGGAAAAGAGAAAAATGGGAGTGCGTACATTTGCATGTGGGGAAGAGGAGTCTTCCTGCTATTCTGGGCTTTCATTTTCCTTCCTATTTCTTGATGACTGATTCCTGAGTTGCTTTTTCAGACATAATGCATGGTTTCCTGATAGATTAAGAAAATTTCCCAGAATTCAATATATTTGAACCAAGGAAGAGCCAGATTGCTCTGAGAACTGCTGATGTCTCCTCCAGGCACTCTTGTAAAGGCAGCTGCCGTTAACAGCACTATTTATTGTGGAATGGGATCATCCTTGTCCAGCTTTGGGGCAGATTTCCCCTTGCTGCAAAAGCTTTCAGCTGCTCCCCTTGCGTGGAAAGAGGATGCTCTGGTCCTCCACCTGTGGTTGCCCAGGTGTGATGCTTGGAAGAGCTTGGCTTGGCTAGCTGTGCAGCTTTCCCTTTGGGGGCCAAGCTTGACACTTGTGTCTCTCCGTGTCTTTGACCTCTGTGGGGCTGCACCTGGTTCACACTGGGCTGGAGCTGGGCTCTCTGTCTACTCTGTCCATTGTGCTGGATGTAATGGTGTCCTCGGGGCTTTCAAGTGGGTGGACAAAGGAGCCATTTCAAAGCCGTGGTGAACAAGGCAGAACGTGATGGTGAAAAGGAAGGGGTTGAGATGGGTCTCTCTCCAGGCAGGGAATGCTCTGAAATGCTCAAAGTGGCATTTTGGGGGATATTTTTTTTTTTCCCAGCCCTTTGTCCATGAAGAATGAGGGCTGCTGGGGTAGGCCTGTGCCCATAGTAAATGCTTTGGGTCTATTGTTGCCATGCCTTCCATTGAGCTCATGAGCCCCCTATAAAACACGTACCTTTCACTAGTATGATTAAGAAAAGGCCAATGTAGCTTTCCCGAGCACTGGAGCATGAAGCGTGTTTAATTTAATAATGCTGATAAATCTTAAAGCCAGGAGCATTTGGCTAACACATGACCCACTTTTTCAATCAATTGGAAGCATTTACATAACAGCCTGATGCAGGGTTCCTCCTGTGAGGGATGTGGAGCTGGGGATGGCGAACACCCTCTCTGCCACAGGACATGGGGGAATGGCTTTAGACTGAAAGAGAGGAGGATTAAATGAGACTTTAGGAAGAAATTTTTCCCTGTGAGGGTGGACAGGCCCTGGCACAGGGTGCCCAGAGAAGCTGTCGTGCCCCTGGATCCCTGGAAGTGCCCAAGGCCAGGTTGGACACTGGGGCTTGGAGCAGCCTGGGACAGTGGAAGGTGTCCCTGCCCATGGCAGAGGTGGAAAGGGATATCTTAAGTTTCCTTCCAACTCAAACCATTCCATGATTCTGTGACGTCTCCAGTGCAGGAGTTTGTCTCCTGGCACATTGTGAGCACTGGAAATGCTGATCTCCACCTATCAGCTTATTTACCCTTTCTGGCACTGCCTCCCCAGGAGTCAGTGCACAGGAGTCAGCCTGGGGTTAACCAACACAGCTAATTACTCTTTTCCTTCATTGTTCACCTTCCAGTGGGCTCAGTCTTGAAAATTCCTGATCTTGCCTGTTCTGTTACAGTCTCTCAGCTCATTCCTGTTACTTGAGTCTCCAACGTGGTCACCTTTTTCCACAGAAATATTCTCTTTCTCCCCATCCTTAGAAGCACCTTTTGGCTTGTCATAGAACCAGAGAATAAACTGTGGTTTGCATTGGAAGGGACTTCAAAGCTTATCTCATTTCACCCGCTGCCATGGGTAGGGACACCTTCCACTACCCCAGGTTGTTCCAAGTCCAGTCCAGCCTGGCCTTGGGCACTGTCTGGGATGGGGAGTCCACAAACTCTCTGAGGAACCTGTGCCAGTGAACCTGTTTTGGTGTTGAGCACATTTAATTTCTTATCCTTCTTGTGAGGATTCCATCCTTTTTTTTCCCATTTGTAGCATGCAGCAGCAACCTCAAGCCCCTCGTTTGTACATAGGTCATAAGCAGCCTGATTCCCGGTGAGTCAGTGTCCTTTAGCTTTAGGGAATTCTATCCCCCTGCAAACCACATGGGTTTATCCATTTTGGATTTCATTATAACCTCTGGGAAGAGGTTTTGCATCAAAGCCATCTCCCAGCCACGGTCTGTGCGTTGCTGCTGTTTATCCATCCCGACTTGCATTAAAGCACTACTTGAGAACTTGTTTATCTGCTGCTTTTTTTGCTCACTTAAGTCCCTGTCTGAGCAAAGGGAAATGCCAGATGCTTGTGAGCAGGATGAAACATCTCCCATCTGATACGGACTGAGGGATTAAATATCATTGGGGGGAATTGCTCTGTATCTTTCAGCATTGCACGTAGAAGGATGCTGGCACCTCCCTCTGAGATGGGAGTGCTCTCCCCGTGCAATGGGCAGGGACATTTTATATGCCACGTTCTCTTGCAGAGGTGCATCAGGAATGGAAAATTAAGCATTTGTTACCATTCTGTGTTTTTTATTTCTTTCCCCCTCCTTGCCTTCAAAATATCAATGGCACCTCTAGAGGGCAGAGGAGGAAAGAGAGAGAATGGAAAAGGAAAACAGCATGGTTTCATTAGATGTGTGTGACATGAATGGCTGGAAGTGGTGTGGTCCACAGTCTGCCCAGCTGGGGAGCTCTCAGGTCAGGATGTGTGGCAACCAGGATGCCAATTCTGTCCTTCCCATTCAGTGCTCCTGGGGTCAGACAGACAATTCCTGGCCACTGAAAAAGTGCCTTGTGGCTTTCTTTATGCTAGAAATGGTTGAACTTTGGTTTGCTAGAAAGGTGCTGTGGGTCTTTTAAAGCCCCACTGCAGCTACTGGCCCTTGGCCAGGCTGCTGATCTGCCCTGGTCCAGAGTTGTTTTTTGGCTGCTCTGTGGGGTCCATCCCACCCTGAGGAGCCTGTTCTGAGAGCACACCTTCCCCACTGTGTCCCCAGGTGATCCAGCCAAGGCGCTGCCTGTGCCGGGGCTGCTCTCCCAGCTAACGCGCGTCTCCCGTCCCCTGGTAGGAAATGGAGTCCAAGGTCTCCGAAGGCGGCCTCAACGTCACCCTCACCATCCGGCTGCTGATGCATGGCAAGGTAAGGAGCTCCCACCCTGCGGGGGTCCTCACAGGTCCCTCTCCCACCTGCCCAGCCCCACACACTGCTCTGCCCAGCTGTGCCAGCCCCGGGAATAGCTGGCTGCCGGTGGGGAGGGTGGCATGGTGCTCCTGCTCTCTCTCATTCCTGCCCCTCAACCCTGTCCCACTGCTTGGGACAGTGTCCAGCAGGTCTTTACTTCATTGTGGGGTTGGGCTGGATTCTCATCACGTTTTCTAATGTCGGTTCCTCTGTTTTTGGCTTTTTCTCTGTGTAGGAAGTTGGAAGCATCATTGGGAAGGTAAGGATGCCTTTCATGCCATTCCTGCACCTGTTGCATGGTAGATGCTGTAGTCACCTCTTCCCTGTGATGTCCTGAGAAGTGTGGGGTGCCTGAGCTAGTTGCTGCATTTGTGAGCCAGAAATTAGGAGACACCCACAGAGGGGTCAAAGACCATTCCCCTAAAAACCCCACCAAGCACCAAACTGTTCCCAGCTGCTTCACTAGGTGATGGCTGCTGGGGGTTTACAGCCACGTTGCTCTGGTGTTTTCATTAAATAACTTCTTTAAGAGATACTAAAAATGTCGCACAGATACTTTTAAATTCTGTTTTAAGTAATTCTATAGCCCCTGTCTCTGCGGCCGGAGGACTCCATTTACCTTGTACAGAAAAGCTTCCTGAGGTGCTCTGGTGTTTCCCCAGTGGTTTGGAAAGTCCTGGCTATACAGGATTAGGTTTTTTTGGGTGGTTTTAAAAGAAAGGTTTATGGTGGCAAAGATTTGCAGCATGAACACGTTTTCCCTGTAGGCTTGGGCCTTATTTCTCCATCAAGACGTCCAGCTCTATGAAGATTCACAGTTGTGAATTTGTATATATATATATATATATATGTATATATATATATATATATGTATTTGATGATGTACATGCTCAGCTCTTCAAGCATCACAGCTCCCATGCTTCTGGCTGTACATTGCCATTTATTAAGGAGATGCATTTTCGGTAGGATTGTTTTAAAGGTAGGAGTCTTGAATTTTCATAATACCTTGATTTTCCCTCTTGTTTCAGAAAGGAGAGACCGTGAAGAAGATGCGTGAGGAGGTGAGCAGCCTGCTCTGTGGAAGATTTGTAGGAGGAAGGGAGTGCAGAGTGGCCAGAGCTGCACATTGCCCTGCGTGATATGTGCAGTAATTCCCAGGGTCAGGACAAGCAAGCCAGCTGTCTCCAGCACTCTTTGAAGATGCTTTGAGTTTGTCCAGGGTCTTTGTGCCTGCAGCTCCCAGGGAGCTGTCAGGGCAGTGAGCAAAACTCTTTGCAGCCAATGATCCCATGAGCTGGTCTTGCCTTGATCTCATGGGTTTGCTTTGCAGTAAAACATTGGAAATCCTTTCTGAGGATTGAGATAAGGCAGGGCTGAAATCACTGCAGAGGAGGGGTGGGATTTTGGAAGGTTAGATGGAATGCTGTGAGGCTGGCACAGGTATCAGGCTGAGAGAGAACCTGACCTGATTGCTTGGCTGTGGCTATTCCAAGACTCCTCTTTCCAGAGCGGGGCAAGGATCAACATCTCGGAGGGGAACTGCCCTGAGCGGATTGTGACCATCACTGGCCCCACCGATGCCATCTTCAAGGCTTTTGCCATGATCGCCTACAAATTTGAGGAGGTGAGAAATGTGAGCCAGCCCTTGGCTGGGGACAGCAGTGCCTGGTTGGATTTGCCTAAGTGGGACATGGCCTCAGCACAGAACCTTTGACACATCTCTAACTAGGGTGGATCTGGAGCACAAGTCTGATGGGGAGCAGCTGAGGGAGCTGGGGGACTCAGCCTGGAGAAAAGGAGGCTCATTGGCACCTTCTCACTCTCTACAACTGCTTGGAAGGAGAGTGTAGCCATTTAGGGGTTGGTCTCTTCTCCTAGCTAACAAGTGACAGGACCAGAGGAAATGACCTCAAGTTTGAGTTGGATTTTAGGGAAAATTTCCTCACTGGAAAGTTGGTCAGGCCTTGGAACGGGCTGTCCAGGGTAGTGGTGGTCACCATCCCTGGAAGCGTTCAAGAGGGAATGCTTTAGTCACCTGACCACAACGTTTGTGGATGTGGCACCTGGGAACTGGGGGTGGCTCTGGTGGGGAACCCAGGGCTGATGTGCTGCCCTTTTCCTTCCCAAGGACATAACCAACTCCATGAGCAACAGCACTGCTACCAGCAAACCTCCGGTGACGCTGCGGCTGGTGGTGCCGGCAAGTCAGTGTGGCTCCCTCATCGGCAAGGGGGGCTCCAAGATCAAGGAAATCCGAGAGGTAAGGCAGATTCCGTTTCATTATTGCATCTCAGTGTAGCTCCTCAGAGCTGAGCCGTGGCCAGGGGCTTCCTTGGAAAAGGGGATCCCCGTGCTGCACCATGCCATGCATCACGTTGCTTCCCAGGGCAGTCTGGCTGCTGTGGGAGCAGCATCCCTTGGGATGCCGCGTGCCGGGCCCTCGGGAGACACACGACGTCAGAGCTGGAGCTGGCTTCGGGTGAAGGTGTTCAGCTGTGGGATTTCTCCTTCCTCTCTCTTTCTGTCTCCAGTCCACAGGTGCTCAGGTCCAAGTGGCGGGGGACATGCTGCCCAACTCCACGGAGCGGGCGGTGACAATCTCGGGGACACCCGACGCAATTATTCAGTGTGTCAAACAGATCTGTGTGGTGATGCTGGAGGTACAGTCTGTAACAAAGGGGGTAATGTACATATGGAAAAAAATCCCAGCTGGCCCCACCAGAGTGCTGGGAGCTGTGGAGCGTCTCTCTCGTCCCCTTCACCGTGCGTTGTCGGACCACTCTCATTTCCTGGTGCTCTGCTGGAAACACACCCCATGTCTTTTCCCCACCATTGTCCGTAGTTTCTAGAGTCCCACACTGAAAGCCTGTCCAGTTGGGTGCCCTGAAGGAGGTGGTTTGTGTCAGAGCAGAGGGTGGCTTCAGGGCAGAGGGGTACCAGCAAGCTGGGACAGCCTGGCCTGGTGTCCTAGCAGCACCCAGGGTGCCATGAGAAGGAGATGGGGGCTGCAGCCACTGCTCCAGGCACCTGGTCTCTGGCTCACAAGGACCACAGTCAGGAGGAGGAGGAGGCCAGAGTATCTCCTGCACTGGGGAAGCTGGAATTGGAAGCACGAGGCTGTGTTCCAGTGAGGCACAGTAGGAATGGTAGTGAGGAAGGCCGGTGGAGAGCAGGGACTGTAGGGCACATGGATATATGTCCAGGGTGCCATTTTCTGGGATAAAAGCAGAGCTGGAAGTTGTCTGCCATGGAGAGATGCTGCTGTTGCTGGAGATGACCTCAGCCACATGCTCCACATCTGCACCTGCCACCTCAGATGGGAGAAGCTCCAGGGGGAAAGCCCCTGAGACACAGGATGGTGACACATTCCACTCCTGGTGCATGTTAGGGACAGACAAAGCAGGGACTGATGTAAGGCCCCTCTGCCTAGCTGCACAGCCCTTTCACAGGAGGAAGGAGCATGTTTCCCACTGGAAAAGCTTCAGAGGGGATGGCAAGGCTTGGTGAAGGTGAAGCAAAGCCAAATGGAAACATCTTCAGCTTGGCAGCAGCAGGAGAAATCTCAGGAAAATATCTCAGGAGGAATAGCCAGGAGCCACATTACCCATCCCTGCTGGCTGTGATGCTCAGGCAGCTGCACTGCTGCCAAAGGAGTTTTAGGCACCCGATGACTCCAGGTCGCAGACTGCAGCAGAGCTGAGCCTGAGGTGATGCTTGCCTTGTGTGTTAAAAAGTCTTTCTCACAAAGCAAGACGTGCTGTTCCTCTCTATAGCTCAGCCATGGGAAAGAGAAAAACCCACGAGTCTTCTTGGAGTCTGAAATCTGGAAAGTGCCCTTACTTAGTGGCTCACAGAGATGTTCTGTATCACCTTTCAGTCTTAAACAGATAATCCTGGCTTGTCCACTCCAAGATTTGTAATGCAATAAAAGAACAAGTAGTTTTGGGATGCTGAAGATGTTCTTTGATCAGCTTTCCCACAGACAGGTGCTTAGCAGGAGGATTTAGATAATGCTGCTTGCCTGCAAGTAGACATCCAAAGAATGTACAGGGAAAAAAGAACTGTCCATGAGATAGTATGATTTCTATTGCCTGTCCTTTTATAGCAGTCACTGAGTTGTTTAATTTTGGGTAGAAGCAGGAGGAGAGCTGAAATCTCTCCTGATCCCTAGAAACGTCCGTGTTAATACGTTAAACCTCGCCTGTAATACGTTCAGGATGATATGTTCAGGAGAAAACCAGGAGGGAGAGCCTGGGTGAGCAGCCCCTGTGCATCACACCAGCGCCTCGGCCACTGCAGCCCTGCTCAGACCTACCCCAGGACAGAGAGCAGCAAGACTACAGAATCATGGAATCACAGAACGGTGTGGGTTGGAAGGGCCCTTAAAGGCCATCTAATTCCAGCCTCCCGCCATGTGGGAGCACCCACAGCCCAGCTCGGATGGCAGTGGGCCACACCAAGGCCTGAAGGTGACCCTGTTCTGGCGGTGAGGAAGATGAGGACAGCCAAAGAGCTTGAGCATGGTGCCGGGTCCCTCAGATGGGCTGTACCTCCCCATCTTGCTGCTTGAGGCTCTCCTCGGAGCGTTCTGAGGAGGCTGCCTGGAGCCTGGAGCAGGCAATGTATTTTCTGCAGACCAGAGCGAAGCTGAGGGAGGCAGCGGAGGTCCAGGAGGCCGTTTAGGGGCCCATGCCTTGGCAGGGGATGGATCTCCCGTGCCCCAGGTTGTCCTTGTTGCCCATGAAACCCCTCTCTCCCCCGTGTGCTCCTGTCCAGAAATGCCGTGTTGCCTGGTGCGGGTGTTGCTGTGGCGGCCCCGGGGGCCATGCTCCCTTAGGTGCTTTCTAACACTTTTTGCCACCGTTTCAGGAAAGCTGTTCTAATGTTTTCTCTCCCTTCTCCTTATCCCTTTTCCTAGTCCCCACCAAAAGGTGCCACCATTCCCTACCGCCCAAAGCCCGCCTCCACCCCTGTCATTTTTGCAGGTGGTCAGGTAAGAGCCGACCCGCTTGCAGCCTCCACTGCCAACCTCAGCCTTTTACTGCAGCACCAGCCGCTGCCCGTTAGTGCACTCAGGTTTCTTGCCTTCTGACTTGCATGGTGTCATCCCATCCGTTGTGTGCTGTGGCAGCTGGACTGAAAGCTCTTTGCTTAGCTCCTGTGATGGGTGCCGGACAATGAGGAGCAGGGAAAGGCCAGCCTGGGTGTCAGCTCCGTGTCAGAGTGTCACACAAAGGAAGGGCTGGAATTTGCTTCACTAGACCCAAGTTCAGTGTTTGTCAGTGGTTGAGAAGGAGAGGATTAGAAAAGCATTGCTGACAAGAGGCTGTCACTGCTCTCTGGCACCTCCAGCCCAATTAAAAATACCTTTGTGTAGCTGTAATTGATCCAGGGTAGGAAGGGTTTGTCGCAGCTACTGGTCTGCTCAGGGCAGCCCCCATGGAAGAGCCATGTCCCCCTCCCTGGTGCTCAGCTGGTTTGGAGTGCTGCTTCCCCCTGTAGCCTGCTGTCACCTCGGGTGACATCGCAGCCTTGCAGACACGACGTGCTATTTCCAGCAGTGAGCCTTGGGGTGGTTTTTCCTTTGTGGGATAACCATCACGTGGTGAGCTGGAGGTTATTCTGCAAACGAAAATCAGCAGAAACAAGAGCAACTGAGCACTCGGCTGTTTCTTGGGAGGGAGCTTGCACCTTTGCTTTCTCCGTCTCATCTCCTTGTCTCACCTGGTGACCAAGGGCCTGCCCGTGGATGCCACCGTGCTGTGGTGCATCACATCCGGCAGGGAATGTACCTTCCCAAAACTCCAGCAGCCAGGTAGGGCCAGCACCACAAAACCACAGCTTACCAGAGCAGCTCCAAACGAGTTATTTAATTTCTCTCCAACCATAATAAACAGAAGGACCAACTAAGACCCAGAGCACAGGCTATTTCAGGCTGAATTAGTCACTGCCAGGATCAGGAGTGTGTCACTCCGTCTGAGCAGCTGTCCTGGAAAAGAGCTTTGAGTCCAGCTGCCTGGTGAACTGATCTTTTCAAAAGGGAGAGTGAGATGGAGGTATCAATTCTCCTGCTGTGAATGGTTCGTGCCTTGGACAGAAGTAACATCATGGGAAGAAGCAACTGTCTCTGAAATGAGAGCTCTTCCCAAGGCTGGGAGCCCTAGGGGTGGCACGGGGCGGGCAGGCAGAGGACAGCTGGTGACAGTGGTGTCAGGTGTTCAGGGTGGGATGAGGCTCAGCAGGCTGAGGGATGTAGCAGCCGATGGCAACAGTGGCAACATAAGGACCAGCCCTCAAAGGTCAGAGTTGAGTTGCATCTGTCCAAGATACCTTCCTGCCCTTGATTACCTTTTTCGACTCGATTTTTCTAATAAAAAAAACCAATGGCCAAATTAAACCACCATGACAGGCGATTCTGTCGTGTTCCCTTTGTGCTGGGATGCTGGTGAGCACTGAGACAGCCATTTTCCCTTCTCCTCCTCCATGATTTTGGGGCTTTCCTTCACACAAAGAACTTGCTCTTTGCAAACAATGCAGCAAATTTGCGGGAGGTTCCAAGGTTTTCTCCTTTCATTTTTCTTGGCAATCTTTACTCTCCCTTTTCAAAGTGTTCTCCATCTCTTTTGCCATTTCTTTCAGAATCATCTGAATTATGTGTCAACCAGTGAGATATATTTTGCTAGGTGGTTAAGTCCTAAATATAAGGCTCTCTAGTGTCTGGCTCTTTACCCACATTGGTGCTTATTTTAGTGTTATTTACAAACAAAAAGAGAAAGGATTGCTACAAAGGATGGGAAAAACACACAAACCCATTTGCCTGGCAGATACTTGCATGGATTTGTCAATCACAACTGGTGAAAGGCATGGCAGTGCAGGCAGCCCTCACCTCGATGCCTTTCCGAAGCCCTAGCAGAGCACTGGAATATACTGGGTGGATGTAAAGCATCCACTGAGACTTGTGCACCTGGAAATATGGAGAAGCTCACAGAGCTGGCTTGCTTTTTGGGATCATGCTTGGGCAGTGATGTCACTGTGCACCTGCTACATAGGTAGTTGTGGTTATCAGAGAATCACAGGAGGGTTTGGGTTGGAAGGGACACTAAAGATCATCCACTTCCAACCCCCCCACCACCACTGATCCTTATTTTTGGTACAGCAAAGACCAGCCACAGCCTGATACTCCTACTCCATGCAATGCTGGCACCAGAAAGAGCTGTTTCTTTCCTTCTGGAAAAGCCAAACTGAGCCTGAGCCCTTGAAGTCAGGTAGCTCAGCATGTTCTAGGTTGGATGGGAGGTGAAACATTTCCCTCCTGCCCCAAGGATTTGGTGCCCCAGGGAATTTAATATGGCACAGGGGGTCTCAGCAGAGGGATGGAGTTCTCTCCCCATGTCCTGCCAGTCCTAGGTAACATCTTTGTTTTTCCTTTACAGGCCTATACAATTCAGGGACAATATGCTATTCCACACCCGGATGTGAGTTTTACCCTAATTTTTCTTATACCCTTCTCTGTCACCTGCATGCTACTGTTAATTCACATAATATTAATATTAGCCAATAATATTAATAGCGTATTTTCAAAGTAACTGGCCGTGTGTAGTATCTGTAATACCTCAAGTAGCCTTTTAACCTGTTAGCACTAAACTTTATCACTTCTGAGGACTTGGCCTGATGCTAAATTGTTTGCATTATTCAGTGCTATCCCTTCGTTCTGAGAGAAACCATACTCTATGCATTTTGTGCCTCAAAATGATCGAAACGAGAAAAAAAAAAAAAGAAAAGAAAAAAGAATACTTTCCCTTCTGTTTCCCCTTGTCTTTAAAATGTTGGTAAGCCAAGGGCATATATTTAGCTGCTGAGTGCCTTGGTTGGGTGGGAAGAAGCCAGAGCTCCGGGGGTTTTGTGCTTGAAGCCTGGGTAGGGATGTGTCTTTATAAGGGGTGCTCCTTTGGGTGATGTGGAAATTGGACAAACCCCCTACCGTGTCTCCCAGAGGGATGGGAAGGTGTGTGCTGCTGGATCTCACCCTGCTGAGGGCCCCCCAGACCAGCGTGGTCTCCCTGAGTTTGGTGGCTGTCTCACTGCTGTGGGTGGCTGTCACCCGTGGTAGGGCAGCGTGGGGACAGCTCCCACTTCACCTCGGGCTCCTTGGTGCAGAGACGGGAGCTGCTCTGAGCTGCTCTGACTGAGGTTTGCTGATGCTGGGATCCCCTGGGCTCCCGTGCCTTTGTGGGGTCAGAGAGCACTTTTGTTGGGGGACAAGGAGGGATCAACAGCTGGAATGTGTGCACCTGGGATTACCAAGGGAAATGGAAAATCAGTCTGTTTGAAGGATTTCTTTGAGGAAAGCAGTGAAACTTTCCTCAAAGAAGCTTTTCTGAGGTGGTCATGGCTCTTGGAAAAAGCAGGGACTTTCTAAATGTGTTTCCAAGGGGATAGAGTACCCATGGAGTCCCATTGCAGAGGGTCCCTCCTGCTGCAGGACAGGGGTCTGCAGTGAGGCTGAGGATGTGCTAGTGGGGGAAAGTCTTCTCCAGCCATCCCACCCACGGGAAGGGGTTGATGCAGCTCAGCATTCCCCTTTCCAGTGAGTGCATTGGGTACTAAATAATGGAATTACTTTTTCCATGTTCGAGAAGTTGGTAAGGCTGTTTGATACCATGAATGCCTGCCACATATGGGAACATTTGGGAGCTGTAGGCTGGATTTTCATCCTAGGAGAAGTGGTTTCACTGGAATTAGAGGAATCCAGGCTTTGGCTTTCCATGTGACACCAGTATGTCTGTATTCTGAACAGCTTGCTGTGATGGTTAAGAAGAAATTTTCCTAATTGCGTACTCTTCACTTTTACTCCATAAGCAGAATATAACTACATCAGCTGTGTATTTAGGGTAGATCAGTGCAGTCTTGATCCCAGTTTTTCTTTGCAAGTGGTGCCAACAGCTTAGTGTTTTCCTTGTTCCTATATTCCTCTGATTGTCAGGATTAAAATACATTTGCTGGCTGCACTCTGCTCCACTCTCAGCAAATTTCCTGAATAAAGCTGTTGGTATAGGGGCTGCTCACTCCATCCTTACTCCCAGGGTGTTCTTTCAGTGATTGGTCATTTTTAACAACAACGTTCAGTGCAGAATCCAGTCTAGAATGTGCTTTTAGGGCATTTTAAACAGGTTTTGGGTGTCTGTGTTTAGTGGCTGCCTTTTGCAAAGTGGGCAGAATTTTGAATGCCCGGTGTGTGCTCCTGCCTTGATTTTGTCCACTGGAGAAACATCCCAGGACAGAGGAAGCTTTGGCTCATGAGGAGCTTCAGAATTGCCTGGGTGGTTTTGGCTGTTTGGGATGTGATGTGTAGCTGCCTGCCTTCCCAAAAGCTGTGGGATCGTAGACTCACAGAATGGGTTGGGTTGGAAGGGCCCTTAAAATTCCAAATCTCCTTAAATCTCACACCAAACTCCTGCCATGGGCAGGGACACCTTCCACTGTTCCAGGCTGCTCCAAGCCCCAATGACCAGCCTGGCCTTGGACACTTCCAGGGATCCAGGGACAGCCACAGCTTCTCTGGGCACCCTGTGCCAGGGCCTGCCCACGCTCACAGGGAAGAATTTCTCCCCAGAATCCCATCTAATCCTGCCCTCTGTCAGTGCGAAGCCATTTCCCCCTGTCCTGTCACTCCAGACCCTTGTCCAAAGTCCCTCTCCAGCTCTCCTGGAGCCCCTTCAGCCCCTTGGAGCATCTACGTGACCTCCTCTGGACCCACTCCAACAGATCCATCTCCTTCCTGTGCTGGAGACCCCAGAATTGGATGCAGTACCTCAGGTACAGTGTCACCAGGGCAGAGGGGGACAATCCCCTCCCTCAACCATGGAAGGTGAGCTGGAAGAGATGGACGTAGCAGCTTTTTCTGTGACACCTGGTTGCAGCCATCTTCTCCTCTCCCAGGCTTGTCTGTTGCTATAATTGCAGAGGCTGCATAAATACCACTATCCAAACTATGTCTGGAAGGTCTACTAGATCAGTATTAGAAAGGATTTTGGTCTCCCCCGCTTGGCACAGCAGGACCCCTGTCCCAGGGCATGGTTGGAGCCCACCAGGCAAAGAGGTTTCATCTGTAGTCCTGCCAGTGGGACCAGGTGTCACGAGAAATTCCAGAAACAGGGTGCAGCTCCAGAAAACGGGATAATTCTGAAGTTAAAAAGCAGTGGGTGCTGCTGTCCCTGCTCCCTACAGGAGCAGTGGCATGCCCAGTGTTATCTGGAGACAGCCTCGTTGTCGTGAGAACCCATCATATCACATCTTTGGCTAAAATGAGCCAAAGACAGCCAAAAAAAGCACAGAGATGTGCAGGCACCTCTTCTTGTGGAGTGGTGAGACCTCTCCCCTGAGGCAGCGGAGGCTTGGTGTCCTCATGCCTCTCCAGGCAGGACAGGGATCCCAGGGGTACCTGTCCAGGGATTTTCAGGTGTTTCACCCTTCCTGCTGCCTCCCTCCAGCCTCCCCCATTGTACGCAGCCCCCTGGGCCCGCTCTTCCCAGCATTTCCCCCTCACCGCTACCAGCCAGACCTCCCTGCTCTCCCTCCCCAGCCCTGCTGCAGCAGCAAGGAGGTGTTTGAGTCTTGTTGTCCACCAGAAACATCTAAACTGTAAGTCCTTCTTCCCCATTGTCAGGGATGATGGGCAAAACAAGCATTTTGAGTTTGGGGGTGATGCTATGCTGACAACTCCCTGAGCACCTGTGAAAGTGGGAGATGATAAAGAGCCTCCCTCCTGCTCACTGTCAGACTTCAGCCCAGTTTGGTTTGTTTTCTTTTCTTTTCCTGTCTTTTCGATTTTTTGGTTTGTTCGGTTTTTTTTTTTTAATTTGGAGCAGTAAAATCGAGCACAAAATGTATTCCAAACAAACACAGCTCTATAAAACTGCTTCCTGACGGGGCAACAAAACCTCCCCGTCACAACAAGGGATACAAGGATCTGAAATACCTACTGGTCATGACTGAAGCCCATAATTCCCCATATTCCTAATGAGCTGGCATTTAGAAACACCGTTTACCCATCTCCCAGAGGCACTTCCCATCGGAGGCACTGCACAAGAACGTGTCCTGGGGGGACAAGCAGTGACAATGCGGCTCTGGTGGCACAATGAGGGTCCCTGGGAGCTGGCCATGACGCCCACCAGCTGGCCCTGCACCGAGGCAGAGGAGCTGAACTGACACTTAGAATGGGCTTCTTGCTGGTATCGTACTTCAGACCCTGACCAAGCACTTCTGCCAAAGATTTGGGCTTTATTGCACTATACCCAGGCCAAGTCCTTTCTGCTAATGTTTTTGCCATGTCTCACCATGGCTTCCTGGTTTGGTTTTTTTTTAAGTTTTTTTTTTTTTCTATTTTTCTGTTTGTTTTCCTTTTTTTTCCCCCCCCTCTTCCGTTATAATTTTGTTCTTGCTTTTCGGTGTGACTTGTTGTACTCTATGACAATAACCTTCTTAGCTCTAATGTCCCTCCTACCCCTCAGCAGTTGACCAAGCTCCACCAGTTGGCTATGCAGCAAACCCCCTTTACTCCCCTTGGACAGACCACCCCCGCTTTCCCTGGTACGTACCCACACGCCCTTTCAAGATATCCTTCTCTTACCTGTAGAGTTTCTCTCTCTTTCTAAACTTTTGTTGATTAATGGAAATCAGCAGGGCGAGTAAAAAGTGGCAATATCCACGGGGAGAGGTTAAGGAGAGGATGTAGTGGGGGTTGTGGTGCTCAAGGGCGAGCTCCCAGCAGAAGCTGTGAGCACCATCCCTCCCTCCACGGAGGATGCAGCATCCCCCTGCCCCGTGCTGCTCCGCACTGCGGCGGGACATCCGCGCTTTCCCAGCGGAGCGGCTCAGGGCCGGCCGGGCATGCTGAGCCAGGCAGTTACAGCCCCTCGCAGTGGGAAGGAGTCGTGGCCAGAGGGGGCTGCCCTGACGGGAGGACAGCCAGCCCTGGCGTGGCCCGAGCCTTGTCCTCAAGGCCGGCTTGTTCCCGGTGACCTGGGAAGCAGATAGAGCACAGGGGAGGTCGTTCAAGTACCGCTTGGAAATGGCTTTTCTCACAGTATGTTCATCATATTTTGAGCTTCCTAGATGAAGTGACGTTGCTTATCTCCTCGAAGGGAAAAGCATTAAACCTGTTTCTTCTTTGCTCTTCAGGAGAAAAGCTGCCCTTACATTCCTCCGAAGAAGCTCAAAATCTGATGGGCCAGTCATCAGGTAAAACACAAAGCTAGAGGGAAGTAAGCAGGCTTTGGTTGAAATATATTCAGTAAATATGGACTGTGCCATTGTTGTGCTCCGAGAGGAATTATGGTATTCATGGAGAAGACGGCAGGTTGTCTCGGTGGGCAGGGAGAGATTGGGCAGCACCCTTCTCCTTGGTCAAAAGAAAAGTGCCTTGGCGTTATTGCCTGGCTCTGTGACGTTGATGTGAAACTGCCATAGAACCACAGAATATCCTCAGCTGGAAGGGACCCACAAGGATCATCCAGTCCAGTCTCTGGCCCTGCACAGACACCCCAACAATCCCACCCTGTGCATCCCTGAGAGCATTGTTCAAATGTTCCTTGGGCTCTGGCAGCCTAGGGCCATGCCCATTCCCTGGGGAGCCTGGGCAGTGCCCAGCACCCCGTGGGGGAAGAACCTTTTCCTGGTATCCAGTCTGACCCACCCCTGACACAGCTCCATGCCGTTTCTGGGCACAGAGAGCAGAGATTGGTGCTGCCCCTCAGGTGTGGTGAGGTCTCCCTCAAAGCTGTCTGCATAACAGGAAGATACCAATCATCACCCTTATTCTTGCATTTAATTTTGCATAAACTTTGCTCAGAAACAACAGAACAGTGCCGGTGGGAACAGCCATGACATGCAGCTCTAGCCATCTCCGAGCCATTCAGGGTGAGTTGCAATTTTAGTGGGACAGGACCCTGAGGAGCCAAAGTGTGGCTGCAGCCTTGGAGAAATTTTGCTGTCAGATGTCCCACGTTCATCCATGTGTGAGGAAAAGATTTATCTTTTGTTTCCTACCATTGCATAGAGGAGCTGTCCCGAGACCTGGAGGCTCACAGGCAGGATGAACAAGACTTGGGGCACACGGCCATCCCATGCATGCCTCGGTGGTTCGGGGACAGCACATAATTACAAAAGCAAGCAGAGCTCAAGCCAATAGACCCCATGAGACTGCAGAAATACAGATTTCATGACACTGACCTGTGCAGCCATGTTTTCTGCATGCCCCTTTGCCCTTTGCAGTCACCCAAGGCATTAATCCTGCCCTGACACCCTCATTAAAGCCTCAAGGACTGCTTGTACATATCAGAGAGGGAGGATCTGGAATGATGAAATACAGTCTTCAGGTCATAGAGAAGGATGTGGCCATTCCTCAAAGGCTGTGTGATGCAGGGATGTGCAGTACCATGGCACCAGGTGTCACAAGGGCTTTCAGCCCTTTCATCTGAGTGTGGGATGGAGGATGCTGCCTATGAGTCTGAGGAGCTTAGCTTATATTCCCTAAGATCCCTGGATGCGTCAGTGCTGCTTGTAGCCCTCATTAGTGTTCTGCTCCCTTCAGAGGACATTTTCTGCCACACCCAGGCTGCTGCTGAGCTGAGCCTTATAACATGGCCAAGGGGGAGGGACTCCCTCACCACAGGAACATGTCCGTGATAGGTACACGATAGCCCCTAACTGTGAGGAGGCTCAGTGTACAGGCCAGTCCAGGTGAAGTGTGTGCTGTAAAGTCAGCATTGAGCATTTCCTGTGGTGTAATACCTGGGCGGGAGATGTTTTGTGTGGGTTTTGGCATTAGTACCCCTGGCAGGGCTGAAGGACAGCAGAGGGCTGCCTGCTGGAGGATCTGCATCCTCATTCCTCATGCATTTCCTCTTCTCTCTGTGCTCCCAAGTGAAAACTCTGGTGAGGAAGCCTCCTGCAGGCAGATGTCAGCAAGATGCATCTGGGAAACTGCATTCAGGAAAGCACAGGAAGTACAGTGTCACATAATCATGGAATGGTTCGGGTTGGAAAGGCCCTTACAGCCCATCTTGTTCTTCCCCTCTGCCATGGGCACGAACACCTTCCACTAGACCAGGTTACTCTAAATGCCATCTACCCTGACCCTGAACACTTCCAGGGATGGGACAGCCACAGCTTCTCTGGACAACCAGTGCCAGGGCCTCCTCACCCTCATTTCCCAACATCCTGAGATCATGCATGAGCACATTAGAGATACCCAGAGCTCCTCTTCCTCTATGCTGAGGCACTCCATGGAAATATGTGAGGAATTGGGTGCTGCTGCTGTCTTGTTTTGCAGGACCTCTGCACTTCCAGTCTCCTTGCACTTCTTCATTCTGCACCTCCTTAACCACCCTCTTTCCATGGATACAGATCTGGCAGTCTCTTCTGCTCTTAGAAGCCTTCATCAGTGGTTTATATCATAAGGATAAGGGGTTTTTTTTCCAGTTACTGCAAATTCCTGTCAGGCACCAGACAGCTTCTTTCTTGCAGATTTGACGTAGGACGTCCCTGCTTCTGCACTGAGGTGATTTAATATGGGAAACCATGGGAGAGGCAGGCTTTGACCTAGAGCACCGTGACATGGTGTGCTCTTACCTCTGGAGCTGCATTCACAGAGTATCTTGCTGGCTCCAGCCATTCCTACTATGGAGCAGAGAGCTCTCCCTGGTCCAGGAGAGGGTGGGAAGAAGCATGCCTCTGCCTTCGCTCCTCGCTGTGCAATTTTGGAGGGAGGCAGGATCTAAATCTCCATACTGTTCATCTTGCTTTCCCTTGGAAATAAGAGGGTCCTGGGTCCAGCTAGGTTGCATGTCTTAGCAGTCTTGCTCAAATTCAGCATGAGAGTCTGTGGGGCTTAACTTGCAGAGGACTTGTGCTGCCGGATCCCGTGGGGACACCGGTTTTGGGGCACCAAGCTGCTGTAAGACCCCAGCA
Source organism: Sturnus vulgaris (assembly GCF_052056855.1). Taxonomy (NCBI): domain Eukaryota; kingdom Metazoa; phylum Chordata; class Aves; order Passeriformes; family Sturnidae; genus Sturnus; species Sturnus vulgaris. Next base: position 4,438,640 of record NC_142249.1, read on the forward strand.
GCTCAATGCTGCTTCATCCAGAGAGGGCTGGAGGGTGCATGGACAGCATTCCTGTGGGGCTGGTGGGTGTCCCAGCCAGCATGTTTTCTGCTGCTTTGTGGGAAGGAGTTTCACCCACCTCTCCTTGCTGATGCTGGAGCCTTGCATCCTCCTCTGAAGCTATTCCCAGTGGGAGGATGAAGGGTGGGAAGTGAGGCACTGTGGGATGCAGGGAAGGTGACACCCAGCTCCAGTAGAGTCAGGTAGCAACCGTCTTCCTCCTCCTTGTCCCGGAGTGTGTGATCCCCTTCCCCTCCCAGCCCGGAGCAGGACGCAGCCTTGGCAGTGTTGCGGGAAAGCAGTGGAGCTCCGTCGTGTCGCCTCTGCCAGCTCTAACCATGTTCCCTTGCATCTGCCCAGGTTTGGATGCCAGTCCCCCGGCCAGTACTCATGAACTCACCATTCCCAATGATGTAAGTAAATCCAAGTGCTTCCTTGGCATGTCTGCGTGTGCGTGTGTGTATACATATATATGTTTATATATACATACATGTATTTATGTATAAGCTGCAGCCATTTGGCTTTGTTAAATACATTTAGAGATGCCCCTTCCCCATGTTCCCTCATCCATGTGCGGTCTGTTGGGGATCAACCTGCAGCACAGAGTGCCCGTTGGATTTTACTCCGTCGGTAGCTTCTCTAGGTACAATCCTTAGTGCTCCATTTCTCTTTCCAAGTGAACTCAGTGCTCATGAAACATGCCCAGTTGACAACTCTGGGTAAGGGAGAGAGCTCCCATGCCAGCCCTGATTAAACTCTTAATTGTTTAATCAGGCGGGTCTGAGATGATGTTCCAGCTCAAGAGTAGTGACGGGTGGGGTGGTGGGGAAGAGGAGGTAAGTAAGTGACGTTTCTGATGCCACAAAATGCCACATGAGCGTCTGAAGGACGGTGTGTCTCAGCTCAGTACTGCTGGCAGGCAGCTGTGGAGTCTGATAGGTGGAAGCTTTGTGGTAATGCGGGTGCTGGACTAGGATATTTGCTGGGAGGAGGCTGGAGCCGTGCTCGGCAGGGAGGAGGTGGGATGGAGAGCATGACACAGCCAGTACCTGGATCCATGAGCCTCACTTGCTTCTGGGTTGGTTTCTGTGGATTAAGACCCAGTCTATGCTCAAATCAGGATGAGGGCAAGTGGAGGGATGATATCCATTCTGTTCCCTTCTCCATCACTGACAAGCACCTTCAGCCCATCCTCATCAGGAGTCTCTGAATGGCGTCTGGTACTGTTGCTCCTTTTTCCTGCTGTTCACCAGCAGCTATCAGTGCCAGGGAAACACAGCGATCCTGGTGGCAGCTGCCGGGCACCTCTGCCAACTCCTCTGTCCACCCGAGAGACATGGCAGTGCAAGAGCCTGTGAGCACCTGCCGACTTGGAGATGCTTCGCCCTAGGCCAAATCACCACAGGAGGGATCTGCAGAGAAGCCAGTGGGGGCTGACCCCAGATGTGCTCCTGTTCACCCAGCAGGGACCCCTCTCCAGGAGGCTGCAGGGAGCTCTGCTCTGCTCCTGAGGTTCCAACAGCCACATCTGCTGAGCGTGGAGGACCATAGCAATGAAGGCATCTGCAGAAATACAAAGAGACTCCTTGCAAAAGGACTCATGTGAGAGGAAAGGATGCCAGGAGACCTCTGAGAACTCAGGAGCACTCGGAGCATTCACTCGCCAGAGACCCAGTGCACACCAGACCTGGGAGACATTAGATGTCATCACCTCTGTATTGAAAAACTCTTCCTTAGCTCTCCCCACTTTCAAAGGCTGTTTCAAAAGCTTTTAAATGCCCACTGCCACCCTCTCAGGAAGCAGAGGATAGGTTTGGGTTCCTTTAAGAGTCACCAGGCATGTTTTAGTGGTGTAGGTTGGAGTTGTGCTGCAGTGGAAGGATATCTGTTTATACCCATCTTGCTGCTTCTCTGACTGTCAGGAGAAACTTGAACACTGTTCATCTTGTGTCTAGCTGAGCATCTGCCTAAATAGTTTGGCTCCTCAGGTCTCTCCAGCAGATTTTCATTTGTTTAAGCATTTCAGAGTTATTTCTGTTCTGTGAAGACCAGGATGGGCTGAACATCATCCCACAAACCCTGGGACAGTGGATACCCTTCCAATGTGTGTTCAGGTCCATATGGGATAAACCACCATGGCAGCCCCATGGTCTGACCAAAGGATCTGGGAATATTTGGAGGAGTAATTGTCTCTGCTTGCACTGCGCAGAAATCCAGCAGCTGGCAAGAGGAACATCCCGTGTATAAAATGCCCTTGGAAAAGAGCTCAAATGGCCAAAAAGGGCACACAGAATACTGTGTTGGTCAAGCTGGATATCCCCATATGTGTTACCAACCTTTGGAGATGCTTTGAGGGAGTTGCACAAATGAGGAAAGACCATTGAAGAAATTCAAGCCGCTGAGGACCATTGAGGAAATTCAAGGGATGAACAGTTGAGGAAATTCAAGCCTCCAGCTGGGTCTAAGTTTTTCACAAGAGCATGAAAGACATGCTTTTACATAAAGTCCGCCTATTCTGTGGGTGCCACAGCTGTGTGGTGCTCTTCTGTGCCCACTGGCAAGAAGGTTGCCAGATCTGGATTGCACCAAAAGAGCTAGAGGGGGTAGCAGAGACATTGAGGGTGTCCCAGTGGGATAGAAGAAATGTGGGAGGGGGTCACTGCACCAGCTGATGCGGGGGCTCCTGGGGTTGACCTATCCCCAGGAAAGGCAGCAGGCTTGTTTCCTTCTAGTAACGTGTCCAAACCACCTTTGGGTTTGCTATGACTGGCAAGGGGATAAGTACTTGCAAAACATTGACCATTCATTAAACCATGAAAATTATTATTACTGAAATGAGCCCTCCTTGAAGCCCTCTGAGGTGCTGGGCACCGTGTGCAGACAATGGAGGTTCTTCCCCACAAGGAGCAGAGCAGGGCAGGTGTCTGAATGTGTCCCGTGGAGGACCATGCTCACACACTGGTAGGAGTCACCCCGGGCTGTCCCTCTCCTGTTTTCATGAGCATTAAGGTCACTCTTGTCTCAGGTGTGCTCGCGTCCCGCCGGTGACTGCCAGAGCTGCCGCTTCTCAGACGTTCCCTCCGTGCTTTCTTTCCTAGCTAATAGGCTGCATAATCGGACGCCAAGGGACCAAAATCAATGAAATTCGGCAGATGTCGGGAGCGCAGATCAAAATCGCCAACGCCACGGAAGGGTCATCGGAGCGCCAAATCACCATCACAGGAACCCCTGCAAACATCAGCCTTGCGCAGTACCTCATCAACGCCAGGTGAGACCCCCGCCGACTTCCACCGCCTCCCACCACGGCCGACCCCGTCCCACCACGGCCAGTCCCATCCAGCCGGTGCGCTGGGAGCAACCCACGCTCCCAGTGCCGTGAGCCAGCAGGGGCTTCCCGAGGCTGGCTGGGATGGACGGTGTCTTGCTGAGACCTCTGAGCAGGGACCAGACATCACCAGCACGACATCTTCCCCGGCTGGCACTTTGGCTGGGACCGGGAGCCGCCATGCTGCTGACACAGTGGCCAAGGGTTGCGCCTGCCCTCCTGCCACCCTTGCTCAAGGATTTTACTTGTGAGTGGGCAAAGTTGCCACAGTCTTTGCCTATGGAGGAGGCAGGGAACAAGGAGAGGAATGGAGCTGAGCTGGTGGCAGGGAGGCGTCACTTGGAACCTGCTTGCTGGCATCCCAGCATCGCTTACCGCCTCTTCCACGTGCTTCCGGGCCTCTCAAAGGCTTTCCTTCATTCAGTGAAAACAATCAGTCCAGTAAAACGCAAGACCTGGGAACGGCCTGACTGCTTCCTTTTCATCATGGAAAGCTTGGCACTGCAAGACTTCACAGAGGCCAAGGGATCCCAGCACTGCCGCCGGCTGGGGGAAGATGCAGCCCGTGCCGTGGGGGCTAGGGTCCAGTGAGGGGAGCGTGCAGGGGAGGCGTAGCTGCAGAGCTGGAGACCTGCTCCATGCAGGCAGCGAGCTGTGTCCAGGCTGCTCACTCAGACCTGTTTTCCTGTGTCTGTGGACTTGTGGAGAGTGAGTTTAAGGGGATGAGGGACCTTCCTGGTAGCTTTGCATCTGCCTGGCAGAGCCATTCAGATGGGCCCATCCCCGTGGGCAGGATTGATGCCGTACCAACCCTCCAGCAGCCCCGGATGCGCTCAGGAGGGGAGGCTGTTGGCAGCGCCCCAAGGACGGGGGGCTGCTGGCAGCGACTCTGACATTTGTTGGGTTGTGGGCTGGGAGCACCAGTAAGGTCTGTATGTGCTTTCTCCTCCTTGCACCCAACCCACCCAAGCCCCAACCCGCAGTAGACCCCTGCCATCCCATCCCACCCCGCTACCCCGCTGCCCATGCCCGTGGCACCTCTCCCCCTGCTCGGGTGAGGCACGGGGCCAGTCCCCCGCCCACGGGCATGGCTGAGTGGCTTCCCCACAGATCCTTGCCAATTGCCCCCCACTCCCTGAAACAGAGAGAGAAAGAAAAGAAAAAGAAGTGGCTCTTAGTTGCTGGGAAGGGCTGGCTGAGCTGCCCCTGTGCAGAGGCGACCTGGTGGGGTGGCAGGATGGGGCTCAGCCTCTCCCACAGTTTCCAAACCAGAGCAAAAGTAAGCAGAAGGGAAGCTGGCACAGCTGCCTGTCCCCTATAGGAGAGATGCTGCTGGAAGTGAAGCTGTGCTCTGGGATGACTCCTGCCAGCACCTCTGGTGGGTGACACCCCTGCCACGACACAGTGACAGTAAAGGGTCGCAGCAAGGAGAGGGGAAGGCAGCCAGCCATTGCACTGGCTCTGTGCTCCAGCCCCTCGTGCTCTCCTCGGGGGACCCCAGGCCACCCAGTGGTGCTCTGCCCACTCCATCTCCATGGGGTCTGGGCAAGAGGAGGAGCACTGCCCCACAGGGTCTTCGTTTTCTTTTCTGCTCTGGTGATTAAGCACTTGTTTTTTGTCTCCCTCCCACCCCTCTCTCTGCCCCTGTCTATTCTAGGCTGACGTCTGAGGTCACTGGAATGGGCGCACTCTAATTTCCACCCACCATCCTCCACTCCGCACCACCCGACCCTCTCCAGCCACCGGCACTCCACCCAGCCTGTACTGCCTGTACATTTACCGTCTTCCCTTTGCCTCCACAGATACTCTTTTCTTTACTAACGAATATATATACACATATATAAACACACATGCGCATATGCACACACCGGGACGTTTCTTTATGAGCTCTTTACTCTGTGCTCCCGAGGCTGGTCCCAAACTCTTTGGTTATGGTCCTTGTTTTCAGCATTACGGTGTTAATTCTTCATCTGCTTTTTGGGGACGAGAGAGGGGGGGAGGGGGGCGCTATTTTTTTTCTCTCACTAGCGAGACTTCAGGAGCTGGCGGGATTTCTAGTATCAGTCTAGTGTAACTACCTACACATCTGAGTTGACATTGGCGGTACTTTCTGTAGCCTATGGACATACATGATGCCACCCAGAGCTGTGCCTGCTTCAGATGACTTAACTTTTCTCACCCTCCTTCCTTTGGTGCTTCCCCCTTGCTTGTCCTGGCTCACCTTAGCCACCTCACGCCCCTGCCCTCTGGGTAAGGGCATGCTTTACACCCTGTGTTATTTGGGAAGCAGAAGCCAAGTGCAGGTTCAACCCACAGGCTTCTCTCTTGGAACATGGCATGGTCCAGACAAGCCCTTTTTCCCACTAAACTAAGGGAATCACACACACACACACACATACACACACACACATACACACAAATGCTCATGTTCTTTTAACTAATGAGCACCTGGAAGTGGGAAGAACTCAGCTATATGGGATTCATACCCCCAGGGGCCTTTGAAAGCACTCTTTTGGCAATCCCCCACAAGCAAAACCTTTGGACGATAGCTCAGGAAGCTCTGTGAGCCGGTTGTGTTTGTTGTTGTTTGTGTTCAATAAATGTCTGTGCAGCTCTGGTACCGATGGGCTCCGACTGTTCTTCTCCTGGCTTGCCCCGACTATGCCAGCCCCATCCTTCCCTCTGCATCCTTCCACAACTTTTTAGCTGGTTGGAGGGAAGGTGGGGGTTGTATGCAAGAGTTCTCCATTTTTTTATTATTATCATTATTATTGCTATTATTATTTATCATCACCATCATAATTTTTTTTTGTTTCTTTTTTTTAGAGAAGGTCCACATGACCAATGCACTTCCTGAGTGATTCCATGCTTTCTGGTTTGTTTGGGTTTTTTTTTTTTCCAAAAGGAGAGTTATTGGTTTGCATAATCCTTTGGTTTTCCTTCAGATTATTTTATAAATTATGGTGTGACTACCATCATCTCTCAGTTCCCCCTTGTCTGGACAGATCTGCCATGTGTGTGTCCCACATCCTTCCCCAAGACCCTCTCTGCCCAGCCCTGCCTTCTACTTCCAGGCTTTGCTTCTCTCTCCTACCTCTCCAACAGGGAAACACGTTTTCCATCTGTTAATTCCTGACTGTCCCTTTTCCTGGATTGCAAATGAAGGGACCATGATATACTACCATGTCCCCGAACAGCTGAAGCAGCCACACAGTATATTTTTGCACTGTATCACTTGGGAAATACATTGTTTTTCCAGGTGAGCCCCAAGATTTCCTGGCCTTTCCCTCTCTTCGACCCTCAGTACCAGCAGGCACCACTGGCAGCTTCCCACCCTTCTCCTGCCAGGATGCTGGGCCACTTCTCCTCCTGTCTCCAGCACATCCTGCTCAGCACTCACACAGGCTGTATCAGGGATCCCAGGCAATGTCACTGTATCAGTGGAGCTGAGGATGGGCAGGGGGCTGTGGGCTCCAGCAGGGAATTGGTAGGGATGAGAGCACAGCTCAGGAGCCCAGAAAGGTGGTGTGGGTGACCATCAGGGTTTGCTCTGTCCGGGTGTCTCAAAACCTGTGCATGCTCAGCTCTCCAGGGCATTCCAAGCTTCTGTGGTTAAAGGTGCTCCCAGATCCTTCATCTGGTGCTTTGCTGCTTGTCTCCAACCCCTTGCCCTGCTCTCCCTGGCACTTTGGGTTCAGCTGTGCCTTTTGGGTGGCCCAGCAGCCACACAGGCTTGAGAGCATCCCCTGGTTCCCCATCCAGGGGAGCAGGGTGCTGTGAGGAGTGCTGAGGGGCTCAGGTGGAGCTGGCAGCCTTTGCTGGCACCTCCCCCATGTATCTGTGCTGATGCTGAGGATGGAGGGAGGCAGGCACCAAACTGGGCCTCCTCCAAGTCGCCAACTGGCCAGCAAAGCACAGAACCACTTGCCAAGGTGGCGAGTCAGCTGTGGGCACTTCTCATCTTCTGTTCCTTGCTCTACTTTAGACCAAGTGTTTTATCTGCTGGAAGAATGAAATATCTGTGTGTGACACCCAGTGAAAGTAACCACCCCTGTGGCCTGGGGGGTGAGCCACGGCAAAAGCTCCACATCCCACTGCCACCACCCTGCATGGTGGCCTGGGGTGCTGTCCCCTCAGAGAGGGATGGTGCATGGGGGGAGTCAGCCCATCCTGCTGTTCCCAGTTCCTCCGTGGGGCTGTAGGACAAGCTGGAACACGAGGAGAGCTTCTTCACGAGGCGATGGAGGCATGGCAGCAGCAGAATCACGCTGACCAGGACTGAGGAATCCATCTCAGGCCAACAAGGCTGTGGAATTCAGACACCTGGGGAATGCCGGGGAGCGTGACGGCGTCCTGGACACAGAAATGGCTTTGCACAGTTCCTGCAGATCGTGGCTGCCCTGAATTCCTCTGCTCTCCCCACCTCCACTGAGACAGCGCTGCCCAAAATAGCAGATGCCAGATTGGGTCTGCCAGATGCAGCTGAGATCCGAGGTTGCTGGAGAGGAGGAGCAGACTGCAGCAATACCTCTGCACCCATCCCCACGCCAGCAAAACCATGGATAACCCTCCTCTGGGTACCATCCCCATCTCAGCCTGCTGGTATCCATCACCCAGGAAGGCTGTGGAAAAGCCACCCAGGAATCAGTGGTGAGGGAGAAGAGCCTGGATATGAGCATTGCTCTGGCATCAGGCAGGTGTCCGAGATGTCGTGTCAAGGCTTCTGCTGCCACAAGGATCTGTGCTCATGGGAGTGCTCCAGGGAATGCTGGATGCGGCCACAGGGGGACAAGGGATGGTCCAGGCAGTAGCAGTCACCTGGGTCACCTCACAGGAGCACTGCACATTTGTAGAATCACAGAATATCCTCAGCTGGAAGGGATCCATAAGGTTCATCGAATCCAGCTCCTGATCCTGCACAGGACACCCCAAAGCATCCCTTCTTCTGGCATTTCCTTTGACTTCACAACTTTTCTTTGGGGGGTCACACTGCCAAGGTTATTTTGCAAATTTAAAAAGAAAAAAAAAAGATGAAACAGCAGTGTTATGTGGGAGTCAGCTTATCCATCATCATCTGGGCTTCAGTGAGGTTTGAAGAAAGGTGTTGAAACCAATGCAGCATCTCCTGGGAGCATGTTGATCACAACAAGGATAACAACAAAATCACAAGGAATGTATCAAACTCAGCTTTGATTTCTTTGGGATGACTCAAAAGGAGATTTGCTATTTTCTTTGGAAGGAGCCTCAGTGCTTTGCTTTCATTTGTGATAAGTCTTGGGTTTCCATTTTGGATGAACTTAAAATACTGTGAGAATGCATCCACAGCCACGCCACTAGGAAAAATCTCTAATATTGGAGTGAATATTCAGTGCAAGGTGAACGTCCCACTTAATCAACAGAATAGCTTTAATACATTGCATTTCTCTCCCAAAGCAATGCATTGTTATCCAGCCAGAATGATTCGACATTTTCTGGAAGCAACCAACCCAGTCAAACTCTTTAGGAATGAACTATTTAGGGAGATATTTTGACTTTGACTGGAGAGTATTGGTCCAATGCTTTCCCCTGACCTTGGAGTGTGGGGGTCTTCATCAGAGAGAGGCCAGTTGAGGTCTGTGCTCAGCCTCTTGGCCTCTGCTGAAAGTCCCTACTCCCACTGCATATCCTTGTTGTTCTCCCAAAATTGTTTAGAGTATTGTTTTGTGCTTCCCTCCCCCCTCCCCCCCCCCGACTGTATTTGCAAATCTAGTACAAAATAAGGCTGGAAAAAAATAGACCGTTTCCCCTAAGGGAAAGTGACTTCCACCGGGGAGACTCTTTAAATTTCATACTCTCTTTGAGCTGTTATTCTGGCGTTTGTTATTGTATCCACGCTAGTCACTTTTAATTATGCTAATTACCAGTTTATGCTCCATTAGCAAGTTCAATTTCCTGCCTCCGGTGCGGGCAGAGGTAGAGTTTCTGGGAGATCTCTGTGTGATGTGGCAGAGACGAATGCCCAATCCCATTTTCTCCTTGGCCACAGGGATGGAAGGCATCACCCCAGCGCTGCCTGGCTGCACCCCCCCGGCCCCGGGGGGGCCACCCGGTCCCCATCCGTGGCCTCCTCGGACTGGTCACTAGATGTCCCCATTGCCCAGCTTTTCATGGATGCACCCACAGCCGCGCCGGGATGTGGGCGGCGCTGGCATGTCCGGTGCCTTCAGCCGCTGCTCCCGTGTGTGCAGAGCACACCCCGCGCTGCTGGAAAGGGAGCGGGCTGCTGTGTGTGAGTGTCCCTGATGGGACAGTGACAGCCCGCGAGAGGGTGACTGGCACCGTGTCCCTCTGCAGGAATGGTCTCGCCAGTGCTGGGACCTCCGCGGAGCCAGCCCACATGGGCAAGGATGCACAGCGAGCATGTCCTTGGCCATGGGTGGCACAAGCCACCCCCTTATGCTGGCCGAGCCCACTTGGGCTGGCAGAAGGACAAGGTTTTGCTGTAGAGGTCCCGGGAGTGTCCATCCCTGTGGTCCTCGGGGAGACACTCCCCAGCTGGCTGCTCTGTGCCTTGGCTGGCAGCAGGAGCCTCTGCAGTTGACTTGCAGAAAGGTCACAGTCTCCGTGCAGTCCCCCTGCTCCCGTGCTGGATGTTACAGGGAGCTGAGACTCCGCTGAAAGGGATATTTTTGCTTTCCCTTCAAAAGGAATGCAGCTGCAGATGCTGATCTGCTGTGCTATGCAGCGAGCCCCAGGCCCCCATCCAAAGGGTAACGTGGCAGTGACTTTTAGGAAGTACTGAATGTACCAAATGTGCAACTCCTTCCACTCCAGATGTGTGGCCCCCCTCCCACTCTGTCCCAGCGCCCTTGTCCTGCAAAGAGGAAGATCAGACTACGGATTGCTCCAAAAGCATCCCACAGACCAAATACAGCCAAGTGCAAAGCCAACTGACTCTGGATTCCCACACTCGTGTTTAGGCAGTTTAACCACAGCGATGTCTCTTCCCAGAAATGATGATCAAGTCCACTCTGCACATGGGGAACAAAACCAGCCAGGAGATGGGGATGAGGATGGAGCAGCAGGAGGAGGCTTTGGGTGTGAGCCCCACGCCGAACCGTGGCCTGTGGCTGCTTCAGGACACACGTGCTTTTTGCAGAAGGAACTGCTTCGATCCCGAAAGGAGGTGCGTGAGGACTGGAATGTTTGAAGCACACTTGGAGCACCGTGTCCTGGTCCCTGCAGGCAGCGTCACTATTTGTCCCTGGAGAAAGCTGTGTCTGAGAGCATTTGTGTCTGGATCAAACGCGATGAGTGGCGCTTGGCTCTGGAGCTTCTCTGGGTTTTGTTGTATCCTATGGGAATGGGTGGCACAGGATGCCCCACGGGAGCATGGGCACAGCAGGGATTGGAGATGTTCTGTGGAAGCGTGGGCACAGCGGTGATGGGCCAGCAGCCAGCTGGCAGCATGGCCAGACACACAGAGCACCAAGGGATGGGGCAGCATGGCTCCAGAACTCAGGACTGCATGCACAGCTTGGGATCAAACCACAACAGATATCCAACATGATTTCCCAGTGCAAAGGGGAGCAGGCTGTGATGTGCTCACCCCAAAGCAGTCCATTAGCGGTGTGGAGGGTTTTTGGTGGGAGGACATGTCAGTGATGTAACCTGAGGCTGCTGCTGCAGCTGATGATGTGGTTTTCCCAAGGGATGCTCTTCTGTGCTACCAAGCACGCAGCCGTGCTCTCGAATCTCTTGCGGGAGCACTGCAGAGGAAGTGTCAGTAAAAAGCCAGTTAAAAATGCAAACCTCGAGAAACTGCAATCTCTGTGCTTAAAACAAATTTTCAGTTGCAGACTAGAATTTATTCTTGCTAAAAGTAGACCTGCCTTCCACATATTTTGGGCTGAGATGTGATTTCCAGAGGCACAGGGTGATGTGAGGGATGTGTGTCCTTCCCCAGTGCTCCTCTCTCAGCTGCCCATCACCCCCAGTGCAGCAGCGTCCTTGCCCAAATCTTGCTGATGGGGTCCAGCAGAACCAGCTCTCAACAGTCACCATCCCTGCAGCCATGCGTTTGTAGGGCAGAGAAAGAGCAGATCCTCGGCCCGGCAACAGCCTGAATGTGTTCAGATGGCTTCTCTGAAGCTCCCAAAAAACTGCTTTCAGCCCTCAATGATAGCCCATGAGGCAAATGCAGCAGGCCAGGCAACCACCCGGGCTCACCTGGCAGCCCAGCTCACGCTGGATGTGTTTGGTGTGAGCTCCCATGATAAAAAAGGGAGGTTTGTTGTGGTGTGGCAGAGCTCTGTGTGGGCACTCTCTGTGGGCATGGCTCCTCCAGCTTGGCTTTTTGGGATGTGGGTGTTTTCAGCATCACGCTGGAGAGTTGCTCGGGCTGTTGAAGCAGCCTCATGTTCATGTAGCCTGAGAGCCAGGAGGCTCCAGGAGCCTCGGCTGAGCCCTGACCATCTCCCTTGCTTGCCCCCCAGCTCTGCAGACCCTGACCCCCACGGGAGGAGCACCTTCACCGCCTGACCAGAGCACCACAGCCGACCTGCTGTCAGCGGCTGATGCTTGAGCCCCCTCTGAAGACGCTGCCAGCTTCTCGCAAGCTTCTCCTGCTCCTTCGTGACACCCTTGGGGCCCCTGCCCGAACCCCCCACCTAGGCTGCTCAGACCCTGCTCCCTGGGCTGAGGCATGGGCCAGCAGTAGTCTCAGGGGGCTGGGGCAGCAGCTCGCAGGAGGACAGCAGTTTGAAGCCAGCTGTGGCAGTAGCCACTGCGAGCCAGCGCTTGCCACCGCCCCTCTCTGAGCTTCCTCATCGCCCCCCACACCCCCGCTGCTTTGTGATGTCTTTCGTGGCTTATCTGTGTCATTGCAATAAAGCTTTTGTTGCTTGAGGTGCCCTCCGTGGTGAATGGGATGAGGCTGGGGAGCAGTTTTGGGCAGTGGGGTCCCCACAGTGAGAGGGTGCTGGGGGTGCTGGGGTTGCCCCCATGGCACAAAAGCCTCGGTGCCCCCAGAATGGTTAATGAGGAAACTCAGCCCATGAAGCAAACTATGGTTTGGAAAATGGGCCTCAGAGCCCTGACTCCACTCAGAATCAGGAAATGATCCCACATGGGAGCATGGCTGCCAGGAGGGAGGAGGAACAGGACAGGGGGAGCAATGCAAAGAGAATCCAGAGCATTCCCGAAAGGCGGCAAGGACCGGGATTCATCATCCGTCAGGAGATGTGTTTATAGCAAGTATGAGTCACTGCTGGGCCCTGGGAGCAGCCCAGCAATCCAGGGGCTGCCAGTGATCCGGATGGGATGCAGGGTCCCCATCCAGCCCCACACAGGGGCAGCTCTCACACATGCCTCACCAGCCCACCATGTGCCAGCCCTGCTGGACCTTAGAGCAGCCCTGGCGCTATTTTTTGGACACGTCGAGGCATAGTTTTTCTCTGGGATGCTTCCTTTCTACTCAAGAAGAGAAGCCAGGGTACTGCCCCAGTTCTGCACGTTGCCCTGGTGCAGTGAAGGTCTCCATCTCCAGTACATCCAGCCCTGGCTGGATCACAGCCAGGAGAGGCCAGCAAATCCGGGAGAGGCCAGCACTGCCTGCCCAGACCTCTGCCTTATGTGGAAACAGGCAAAAAAAAAAAGGCATATTAACCTTTTTTCTCCATCTGGAATTATATTTTCCAAGTGCACATCACCCCTGCTCCCATTTGGCCCGATGAAGGGGTGTGGGCAGGCAGGCAGGGCAGTTCACCCTTATCTAAACCCTTGCTCAACTCCAGGGAGCAGCAGCCCCAAATCACTGTGCAACCTGGAAGTCATCCTCCCCTTGTTTGTGCCACCCCTGGTATGCCCCTGGCTGGGGTGCCCAGCCCTCCTCCCTGACAAGCCACAAAGTCAACCAGAATGTACAGCTCCAGGTCCGGCACCCACTTTTGACTAAAAACCAGGTTTTATGAATTTTTCCTGCCCAGGAATTGATTGCATGCTTTCATGTGGAGAAAAGCCCCTGTGGCTGTTTCCGTCCCATTCCCAGAGCAGCAGCGCCATGGAAATCCCCCCGAAAGTGAGGTGTCACCAAGTGAGAGCAATGCTCTGGGAAACGTGGCTCTGGGCTCCTTTCCCACCTCCCTGCAAGCCCTGGGCTGTCCATGAAGCACCTTCCATGGCCTTTCCCGAGTTGGGAGACTTTCCCAGAGCCAGAGCCAGCCCCAGATGAGAGCAGCCCTGGGGAAGGGGAGTCAGTGAGGCTGTGTGTGCAAACACCCTCCAAGGTTGCTGTGTCCACCCACCCCAGCAGAGGGCTTGAATCCCTGCCCAGGCTGGAGAGGTGGGATGCAGAGGGATGTGAACCACCTGCATGCACTGGCTTGACCTCTGTAGGAGGAAGCTTCTGTGCCCCACTGATGACATTTAAGGGTGCAGAGGCCCCACAGCCCTGTCCATTGCATACAGCCCTTCGTGCTGGCTCTAGCTCCATGGCTTCCTGCTGAGGGGGTGAATGTTTGGAGATTAAAACAGCCTGTTTACCTTTGGCTGTTCCTCTAAAAAATAATAAAGTTCTGGGGGAGAGATGCTTATCTTTATACCCTGCTGAGATTCCTCTGGCTGAAGCTTGTGCTGGGATCTGCTGCATGGAGCAGGGGAAGTAGGTTTGAGGAGACCAATCCTAGGACCACAGAATGTTTTGTGTTAGAAGGGACCTTAAAGACCATCACATTCCACCCCCTGCCACGGGCAGGGACACCTTCCACTATCCCAGGCTGCTCCAAGCCCTAATGTCCTACCTGGCCTTGGATACTTCTGGGGATGCAGGGGTAGTCACAACTTCTCTGGGCACCCTGTGCCAGGGCCTCCCCACCCTCACAGGGAAGGATTCCTTCCATCTATCCAACCAAAACCTGCTTTCAGTTTAAAGCCATTCTTCCTTCTCCATGTCTGGATGGTTTGCATTTGCTCCTCATTGTCTGTGAAAGAACCAAGGAAGATGCTCAGCACTGCTTGGAGTGGGCTGGGAAGGCATTCTTGCCAGGAAGGGTGGCTGACTTGTTTCATCCTTCTAGGAAAAGGCTGCAGCTGGATCTGGCTCTGGTGTGGAGGGAGCTGGGCTGCATGCCTTGCTGCATCCCAGGACTTCTCTGGAAGGGTACAGCCACACCCGGAGCCTGGACGGCTGCTGGGGTGGTAAAAATAACGTGTGTGAACATGCGTGCTGAATAAAAATGGGAGCAGAAACAGCCTGGGAAGGGGTTACTGGAAACCTCTGGGAGTTTGTGCAAGAGCTCCTGGGTTGGAGTGGATCGTCCCTGTGGAAAACTATGGAAAGGAATGGGGCTGGCTCCATGCTGCACTGTACCGGGAAGCCAGCTGAGATATGCAGAGGGCAGTCAGCAAGGAAGATGCTTTCTCTGGCCTTCCCAAGGCTTTGGAGCTTGATGCCTGCATCCGCTCAGGCGCAGAGAGGGGGGCTGCAATGCACAGCAGAGGAAAAGCAGGTTTTCAACCCACGTAGCCCATGCCTTCACAGTTCAGTGATGTGGGCTGGTCTCTGGGAGTGTGGGGCCGGGTGGAACCAGCGCTAGCCATCCCCCCCAGCTGCAGGCAGGGACGTGTCTGGTGGCTGCTCAGCTGTTCCTCGAGCACCTGGGGCCTGCCTTCCCCAGGGAACATGTGCCCCAGCCTGGCAGGCACGCTCTGCTGCCCGAGAATCGCCCGAGCCACACCTTGTATTGCAGAAGAATGGAAAATATTCCCTGCTCAGCTGCTGGTGGGGTTAGTGAGTGTTTTTCCACCCCATTTTTCCTGGATGTACTTCACAAGAGGGGGTTCCTTTGTCCCCTCTCCCTCCAGTGATGTCCTCAGGGCTGACATGGTATGTCCCAGCGTGCTCCCTGTTCTCCAAGAACAGGAAGACCACGCAGATGCTGCTGATCTTTCTGGTTTGAGCCAATTTTGTACCCAAACGATGATGCTCCCAACTCCCCAGACCCCACGCTTTGGGCTGTTTCTATTTCCTGAGTGTAAAATGGAGGCGGGGGGGGAAGCCCTGGAAATGAATTTTGCTGCCCACCTTCAAGCCCCCACTGTGGGACAGAGGAAGAGAGTGGGACTCTTTCACCCTGGGGTATCCCAAATATGTGACGTCCTGGCATCCCGTGGCTCCCCTGCGAGTCAAGGATCCCTGCAAGCGCTGGGGTGGCCCAGGAGAAGGATCCTGAAAGCGTTATCTCCCCTCCTCCAGCTCCCACATCCGCAATCTCCCCTCTCATTCGACCCTCTCATCTTCCCTAAGAAGCTGAGCCAAGCTTTCCCACAGACTCAGACAGCTATTAGGCAAATATTATTACCAGATGGTTTGGTTTTTTCCATAAGAACAGAGGCCAGAGTGAAGTAATGGGGAAATCATTAACCCAGCACACACCATCCTGGCTGTGGTGACGTGGGTTTGCTGCCGGAGCCGGGCTGTGCCCTGGCTGTGCCAGCATGGAACGGGTCTGCAGGGTGGGCTGGAGGGGAACACTCACACCCTTGTACATGGGAGCTGGAAATCCCGGCTGGAGTGGTGGTGACCCCGTGAGGTGGTTTGGGAAGGGAAGAGTGTAGCCCCAGCCAGCCCCAGTGAGGCTCCCCCCATCCAGCTCGCACGCAGCTGCAAACAGCACAGCAGGGAAGTTCGTGCCAGGTCAGCAACTGGGAGAAGCACCACGTCCCAGCTGGGCTGTGTCTCAGGGTGGCTTCGAGCCCAAATCAAGGGATTGGGAAGATGGGTTGTCTCTTCCACTGGGTGTTTTTGCAGGTGGGTGGATGCCAGACCCCGCTGTGGTGCTGCCTAGGCCTGCTCTGCCATGGTGAGATTCTCCCAAGGCACCTTTGGGAGAGATGATGTTTTGCTGCTCAGAGGGGTTCTTCCACTGTCTCCCCTTGCAGAGATCCACTGTGGGAAGCTAAATTATGGTGTGCAGAAGCACCAGGAGCCACATTCTTCCCAGCAGGGTTTGTGGTTGGAGCAGCTCTGGGCTTGCAGCACGGCGGCTCCTTGGTGCAGGGCTGAGCACGGAGATGGGGAGGGCGCTGGGATGGAGGTTGGGACAGACACCTTGGAGTGCCACAGCCAGTCTGGGGAGGTGCAGCCCCTGGTAACCAGACTCATGGAAACATCCATCATCCCAAACATTTCCGTCACTGAGTGCCCACGTCCCCAGCAGTAGGGAGAAGGTGACAGAGATGACTCAGGCAGGGCACTGGTGTGCTTTGTGTGATTTACAGCCAGGGAAATTTCGGTGTTCCCTAGCTGAGGCATCTCCCAGCACCATGTGAGGGGACGAAGTAGCCCCAGCTGCAACCTGACATTTGGTCCTTCCCTGCTTTCCAAAGCACCCTTTGGTTCTATATGTACTGATGGGTTCAATTCTGGCTTTTCCAATGGGAATTAAGTTCAGCTGCTTTCCATATTTCCTATGGAAGCACGATTTTCCATTTCCAAGTGAATTTGATTAAAGGGAAGGAAAGGTTACATGGAAGAGTTAATATCAGAAAAACAGAGCAAATTCATTCTTTTCTCAATCTCTGAGAGGAGAAAAAACAAAAATTCTGTCCCAGAGTGCACTCTTTTTTTTCAGCACCCAGCTTGGTCTGGAATTGGACTGAAAGTTTACTGCAGTGCTGTGGTCTGGGACTGGGGAAAGGGAACACCCATTCCCTGGAGCATTTAGGCACCCTGGAGGGGCTTCCCTTACCCATCTTCATGGCACCCCAGAGGGAGGCTGACAGATGGAGGAAGTCCCCTGCTCCTATCAGGAGAGACAGAGCCATAGGGCTCAATTTCCCTGGCCTCATCTGAAGAGGAAGGGAATGAGGACATCCTTCACAGGCACGTGTTGTTGGATTTCCAGACACGATGGTGTGCTGCTAGTCCCAGTGACCTGGGAGTGGACTTTTTTCCTGCAGAACTAGCCCACGTTCTTCCAAGGAAATGGCTATTCGATGTCCTGAGGACGTTCTTGGCTGTCGGCCGTGGTTTAGCACCACAAACCTGGGAAAGACAATGATCTAAAATGCCTTGGAAGCTGGACACTGCTCAGGTCCAGCCATCCAGTGAGATGCTCCTGGGACATCATGACAGCCCTGGGGACCAGACTGGGTTCCAGGCAGAGCCTGGGGTCCTCAGCAGGGTGGGAGGAGCTGCCTGGGCACACGGGGTCTGACAGGCTGTGGCTGCTCGGGACACTGCAGTCAGCAGGAGCCTTGCACAGGCCATACCATGATCATTAAGTCTTTGCTGGCACGGCCAGCTGGCCTCCAGCTTGCTCCAGCTCTGCAGAGCTGCTCCCGAGAGGGGTTTGCTTTTCCCTACCTACACGGAGGGGGAGGTCAGCTCTTCTTCTGCTTGGGATAATCCCCTGTGAGGGAAGGGGAGAAAGGAATTGAGAAAGCTAAGAGGAAATTACTCTGCTGAGCTGATGCATGAAGACATGTCCCATCCCAGCAACCCCTTTCTGGGAGCTGCTGGCTGGTTTTCAAAATCCCAGGAGAATTTCCTTGTGAGAGCCTGAGGAGGTGTGTTAAAGAGCCAGATCAGGTCTGATCCCCATGAAGTGTCAGGCAGCAGGACTTGTCCCTGGGCGTGTTTGCTCTCTGGGATAGCATCTTCAATAGATTTGAGATGTTGTGAAAATTTGCCTTGCAGTGCCCTCATCTCCTGGTGCCACCTGTGCAGCCCAGCCAAGCTCACACACCTCAGGGCCTGGGCAGCTGGCTGGACTCAATGGTCCTTGACCCTTCCAACTCCACTTATTCTGGGACTGTAAATTCCTGTTGGAGTGAAAAAAGGGTGCCCGAGGTTTTTTGGGTTCGTGAGGTTTCAGTTGAGCACAGCCTGCAGGTTATTTTCTGCTGGTTTTGGGTGCTGTTTACCCAAAGAATCATTATCTGATGTATCTGCTTGTGTAGAGTGGACAGGCTCCTCCACTGTTTTAACTTGTAATCAGTGAAGCTTCTGGGTTCTTCTGAGTTGTCTCAACTTGGGACACCTCCGACAGCCAAACCTGCAACATTTCCTCCTGACCATCCCCACAAAGACGCTGTCAGATGACAGGCAGGGTGACAGAGGTGGTGGCAGCCCTGCATGGTCCCCCAGTGTGGCAGGTCTCCTGCTGCCTCCATGCCACCAGCCTGGGTGAGAACAATTCATGCCAGCTGGGTTTGTGCTGTTGACTCTTTGTTCTTCGGAGCCATCAACGTTTTATTTAATGACAGTTTTTGGTGCCCTCCTGTGCTTTTGGGAGCAAGCTATAGCTGCAGCTGTACCGGGGTCAGGCCTCAGGTATTTCACTTCTCCCCCCACCCCTCCAGTCACCCACTGTGATGGGGACTTTGGCAGGACCTGGGACTTCTCCAGGACTGTCTCCAGTTCTGTCCATAAAGAGCAGATGGTCAATACCAGCTTGGGGTGCCTTGCTGTAGAGGTCCTCAGGCTCTCCTGCCATCTTACAGAGTGGGAAGATGCTCATCTCCAGATATCCCTAAGGACTTGTGCTCCTGCTACTACTTCCTGGCCTTGACAGCTTTGACCCTATTCCCAACTCCCTGCCCTGAGCATGGCCCTGGGCAGAAGGGTTGTTCCTACTCTGGGGGGACCCTACGGGTTTCTCCTCTGGAACAAATCTTTCCTGTTCTTGACTGGCTTGAGCAGAAAGCCCTGAAAGTCAGGGAAGAAAGTTCTCCAGAAATGTTGTGCCTCCATGGTGCCCCCATGCCTGGGACAGCTTCAGCTGTGCTGTGTGGTGGGGATGGCCCTGGCAGAACCCGGACCAACTCTCGTGCAGGTTGGGGTGTGATGGGAATGTCTGTCCCCCTGGAGCAGCTTTCTTGGCCAGGGAGCCGAGAGGAAGTGCTGGCAGGTGCCCCAAGCCCCCCTGCCCCAGAGAGCAGGCTGAGCTCCAGTGCTGGGCACTGCCTGCTCCAGGTATCTCTGAGAGCCTTGCAGAGCTCCCAGGCACCAGTGGCCAGGCTGCCATCGCAGGTACAGTGACATCCATAAAAAGGGTAAGGAGAAATGCTTCCTAAGTTTGACTCATAGCTGACACCCCCTGATCCCTCCCTCCCTCCGTCCTCGGGCTGACGAAGTCTCCTCCTCATCGTTACCCTCCTGCTTTCTCTTCCTCCCACGGAAACCAAGGGGAAAGCAGTAAAAAAAAAAAGAATCTTCAGCGACTCCTGCCTTCGGACCGTGGCCTCGCTTAGCTCCTGGGTTCTCCTTCTCTGCTTTTTCCCTTGGATGCGGCTCGATGGTAATCTGAACCGAGAAACATGAAGCTGCGAGACTTTCTGCTCACTCTGCTGCTGCCGGCTGGCTTCCTGTGGGGAGGCTCATGTGCTCAGCGCCCAGAAATCATCACCCAAGTCTCAAGTGCAGAAGGTAAGCCTGGAATGCTTTTCGTTCCCGGGATAAGCAGAGCAGCCTGTCTGCTGTTTCCCTCCAGGGCAGATGCCTCTACTGCTGTCCCCCCACAGATTTGTCGGGACGTTTGGGCTTGCTGAGGAGAGAGGTGTAGGATTAGAGAGGATCTACAAGAAGTACCCACTTTTGTGGTTTTTGGTTCTTTTTCCTTGGCTCTGTCTGGTCGGGAGTTACCAGTAGCAGTGGGATGCAGGAAAGGGGGATAACAGCAGATACCACCAGTCTGAACTATTCGTGGCTGGATGCTGGCTCTTACGGGAAATTTATGTTATTGCTCTTTCTTAAAATAATCTTTTTGGCAGGATGCGTCAGAAAATTTTTACCTTCTTATGGCATTGATTGCCAAAAGAGTTTCTTTTTTTGAGTGGTTCCTGCAGCTGAATGTTATTTGGTAAAAGAAGTAGTATAGGTCTTGAAAAGATATCCTTTGGATGGAAACAGGAAAGAAAGTACAGGAAAGTGTTAAATGAAACAAAACTGTGTTTTCTGAAAAGCTTATCTTGCTTACTCTTGATACCAAGGGGGTTAGGGTGTGAGAGCATTCCCCTTAGCCCAGATCCCGGGAGCCTGCTAGGAGAGAAACGGGGTGGGCAGTGCGGGAAGCCTGGGAGGGAGAAGCGATGCAGCAGGACCGCCAGCCAATTCCTGCCTCTCCACTTCTTCCCAGACTGCCCTGTGGACCTGTTCTTCGTCCTGGACACCTCAGAGAGCGTTGCCCTGAGGGTGAAACCCTTTGGGGATCTGGTTACCCAAGTAAAAGATTTCACCAACCGGTTCATTGATAAGCTGACCAGGAGGTACATCCCCCGGGGATTTAACTGGGCTGCTTGGGGATTGGAGCCTGCTGCCGGGTGGGATGCTGAGATCCCCCTGCGCGTCTGTCCACAGAAGGAAAGAAGCAAAGCAGGAATGCTGGGGAGGGGGATGGGAGCCTCTCCTCCCTCTCCCGGTCCTCGGTTGCTCTGTTTTGGCTCTATCTGTGCTGACAGCAGCAGCGTGGCTTTAGCAGGGCTGCTTGCACCCATCCTCGGGAAGGACAGGAACTGCTGGAGCAGCAGACACGGCAGACCAATCCCACCACCTCCGGGTGGCTGTGTGGCTATTATGCAGTGCCAAAGCGATGCTGGTCCCTGTGCTGAGGCCCAGAACCACCCGGGTATGTGAGTGGCAGCCTCTGGGTTTAACCTCTGGGGTTAAACCCAACACTCACAGGCACCCTGCAGAGCAAACCCTCCCTTTGCTACTAGTGCCCCTTACCCAGCCCACTCCCCAGCTCTTTAGCTACCTCCTCCTCACCCACCTCTGCAGCCACCAACGGGGGTCTGACCAAGGGGAGGCCACCCAGGGATGCCCAGGAGCACCAAAGCTTCCAGATCCCAAAGGGGATGGTGCTGGGCTTGGCTGCAGGTATGAGATCCAGGGATGCACAAAAGCACCACAAGTCCTGGAGGAACATGGGTCTTGCTGAGCTCCTCAGGGCAACAGGAGATGTGTGCTGGTGCCCAGAGGGGCACTGTGGGGATGTCCCAGTGCTCCACCAGCAGGAAGGGCAATGCCTTATCTCAGGATGGGTAGCAGGGAGTTAGCAGCTCACCTGTCCATTGCCCCACCTTGTCTATCAAGGCTTTGAGTGATCAGGAGCTTTGTGCTTGGGACCTACTTGCCAGGCCTCCATCACAGCAGCATCACTCTCCCCTTTGCAAGGCCCTGGGCTCAGTCCTGCAGTAGAATGGACAGAACAGTAGTGGATATGGCTCAGGTAGCTTTGGGACAGCTCCTGCTGGGCAGAGAGAAGATGTGCAATACCACTCCTTTGGGACTGGCTCCCACTTACTGAAAAAAGAAATCATATCCCTTTGGGATTGGTCCCCATATCCTGAAAATACCCTTTCTGGGCCAGCGGCCAAAGGACAGGTGATGCCTCTGTCCCAGGAGTCACAGGTGCTGGATGTGTCAGTGCCCAGGACAGGGTTGCAACACACACACTCATCCTTCCCCAAGTCACGGCATCCTTTTGAGGGAGGCATCCTTCTCTGATTTTAACACATCCAGCAGTGGAAAAACTCTTTGTGGAGTGTTTCAGTGGTTACCTGCCTTGCACACACACACACACACACACACACCTGGCTCAGCCCCTCCTGCCCAGCTCTAGCCCGTGCACCTCTTCCAGAAGCCCCTCTGCCAAGCTGTCTGATCCCTGCAGATGCCCACCCACGGTATGGCTTTGCCCTTCTACCCAGTGGGCCAAGCTGCCCCGGGGTCCCGTGCTGTGCTTTGCAGGGAAGCTTGTCCCGGCTTTGCAGGAGAGCAGGGAGCCCTGGCGAATTCCTGACCTGGAGAGGATTTGCATTTTCTATGCTGGTGCGAGCAAAGCGACCCCCATTGTCCCGGTGTGTCCATGCAGGTACTACCGCTGCGACCGCAACCTGGTGTGGAACGCGGGAGCGCTGCACTACAGTGACGAGGTGGTGCTCATCAAGAGCCTCACGCCAATGCCCAGTGGGCAGAGCGAGCTGAAGAACCGTGTGTCGGCTGTCAACTACATTGGGAAGGGCACCTACACTGACTGTGCCATCAAGCGTGGCATCGAGGAGCTGCTTATCGGGTCAGGCAGTGAGGCCGCGGCGGGCACGGCGGGGTGGTGTGGCTCTGCTGGGTGGAGGGTGGGAGATTCTGAGTTAGGACAGCCCTGTGCATTGTGCAGAGCTGTCCCCAGCTGGGAAAAGAAGTCACAAGTTGCTCCAGCTTTGCTGGGATGAGGCACGCCCTGGCCACAGGCTGGGGCAGTGTCTGGAGTGAGTGTCCCCAGGTGTCCAAACCACTCCTCTCCAGCTAAATCCTTTCAACATTAAATCCTGTGTTTAAACCCTTCCAGTGGTTCCCATCACAAGGAGAATAAATACCTGATTGTGGTGACTGATGGACATCCCTTGGAAGGTTACAAGGAGCCCTGTGGAGGCCTGGATGATGCTGCCAATGAAGCCAAACTCCTGGGGATCAAAGTGTTCTCCGTTGCCATCTCACCCAACCACTTGGTAGGGGCCACATAGCAGGGATGCTCTCAGCAAGGAGCCCCCAGTGGGACTATGGGACCCCTGCTGTGACAAAGGAGGGACACTCAGAGCCTGCACAGGTGCCTGCAGATCTCACTGTGCCCTCCTCACCCCCAGGACCAGCGGCTGAACATCATCGCCACGGACCACGCCTACCGCCGCAACTTCACCGCCACCAGCCTGAAGCCCACCCGGGAGATCGATGTGGAGGAGACCATCAACACCATCATCGACATGATTGTGAGCACTGCCTGCCCCCTCCCCAGCCTGCCCCCTCCCCAGGCCCCCCTGTCCCTCTCAAACCCCTTCTCCTTGCTTTCTTGTCTTGCAGAAACTCAACACGGAGCAATCGGTGAGTGTCCCCCTGTGACTGAACCTTTCCACTGTGGGTGACCTATGGCTAAGGGGGGGCTTGGTGGCACACCCCTGCGCTGCAGACAACCCCTGTCAGCCTGGGAAGCCCCCCCCAAGCAGGGTGCAGCCTGACCCTGCTGCTGCCCTCTCCACTAATGTTGTTGTGTCCTCCTTTCCTCTGTGCAGTGCTGCTCCTTCGAGTGCCAGGTGAGTCAGGCTTTTGAGAGCCCTGTCCACTTCTCTCTTATCCCTGTGGCCCCAGGCTGCGCCTCAGGCTGGTCTAACTCACACTTCTCTCCTGCAGCCTCCCCGAGGGCCCCCCGGACCTCCTGGTGACCCTGGCCATGAGGTGAGGGACTGTTTGTGGCTGTGCTGTGGGACTGGGGCAGTGGGACGGGCTCACTGGGGATGCTCAGAGACCTGGAAGCATTACATAGAACTATGAAGATTGGAAAAGGCCTCTAAGGTCACCTGTGGGCTGTGGACCCACACCATGCTCCCATGTGGCCAGCATCATCTGCTCCTTGTATCCATGGAGCGTTTTTGCTCCCATCCTCCCTGCTCTTCTTTCAACAGGTCATTGTTCTATTCCTGGGGATGACAACCTAACTGTGTTTCTGTGTTTCTGTTTCTGTATTGCAGGGAGAACGAGGCAAGCCAGGTCTTCCAGGCCAGAAAGGAGAGGCTGGAGACCCAGTAAGTGAAGGATCAGCCCTGGTGACTCTGCACAGGAACTGTTTTTTGGCTGCTGCTGGCTAGACCTCTCAGGCACATCCTCACCAGCATCACCTTGTTTCCATGGGATGTGCAGTCATGCTGTGCAGTGGGGTGGCTCCTCCTCTTGCTACAAGGCTTCCTTGTTCCTCACCCAAAATAGCCATCCCTTCTGCAGGACACATCTCTGACTCATGTGTGCCAGCCCAGGGCTGGACTCTGGGCTCCCTCCCGTGTCCTCTGACCCAACAAGCACAGCAGTGTTACAGGGAAACCTTTGGTAAATAACCTGAGAGCATGAGGAAACTATTTCCCTCCTCCTCCCTCTTTTGTTTTACTAGGCACACTTATTTTTGAGAGGCACATTTCTTCCACACGCATGAACATGCAGTTACCATCTTGTGTGTTCCCAAATTGGAAACACCATGCCCTGCATTTTTACTTCCCGAGGGTTTTCTGCCCTTCCCATTCATCCCAAATGATATGTCCCCAAACATTCAGTTTCCCTCACCTCCATGAAGAGCTGGAGATGATGAAGGTGAAGGCAAGTTCCTCTTGGCCCTCCACAATGATCCCCTGCTCCCAGACCAGGACAACAAGGAGCAGAGTTATGGGAGAGGCTCCTGTGTGAGAGAATGGCAGCTGAGCCCCATATCAAGAGTCTTGGGGGATGCTGTCCCATGGTGGTGACTGTATCTGCCTCTGTAACACCGTGTTCCTGTCCCTTAGGGCAGGCCAGGAGACATGGGACCTGTCGGCTACCAAGGAATGAAGGTATGTGGGGCTGCAGGCTCTCAGAGGTGTTTCAGAGGTGGGCCACAAGCTTTGTGCTGCGAGTGTTCTCATTCTCCCATTTCCCTTTCTCCTTTCCTCTCTAGGGTGACAAAGGAAGCCGAGGAGAAAAGGTGAGGACAGCAGGGATGTTTGGGGGAGATCTCTGTGTTCCCATGCGTGATTATCCTGGGCTGGCCCTGCAGCTGCATGGTGTTGGGGTCTGCTGTGTGCCCCCACATCCACCCCTCCTGCTGGCACTGCCTGAGCCAGGAGTGGGGATCCAGTGGGAGCCAGTGGTGAATGCCTGCACCCTCACACTGAGCTGGTGTGGGGACTGCACTGGGGGGGGATGGACCTGCTCTGCTTGGGCATCTGACACCTCTCTCCTTCCCTCCACAGGGCTCAAGAGGAGCCAAGGGAGCCAAGGTTAGACTCTGCTCTTGCACCATTTTTCTGTGTTTGATGTTTGGGAGGCATTGGGAATTTGGAAATCACTTTATGGTCCTTGTGTTCTGTTTCAGGGTGAGAAAGGCAGGCGTGGAATCGATGGCATTGATGGCATGAAGGTAAATCTCTGCTCCAGGGCACTTTGCTCGGCCTGAGCACCCTGGCTTTTGCCCCTCCAAAACCACTGTGGGGTCTGGGGATGAAACCTGTGGGGCAGTGGAGTTTCCCTCCCTGCAGGGCCGTCCATCTGCCAGCCAGAGATGGGGCTGGAATGTCCCTTCCAGGGGTCTGGGATGACGGATGGGGTCTTCCCATGAGTGTCACTCATTGGGACCCCTGCTTTGGCTGCCTAATAGGGTGAAGCTGGATACCCCGGATTACCTGGCTGCAAAGGCTCACCTGGATTCGACGTACGTACCCTGTGGGTGCCCCTTGCATGCAAGTGAACAGCTCTGCTATGATGGTGTGTGGAAATAGGGAATTGCTTAGAAATGTGCAATGCTTATCCCAGGCATGGCACTTTGGGGCTGACTCTGGGGGAGTCTGCCTTGTCCTTGCCTGAAAGCTGTCCCCAATTGCTCTGGGATGGAGCTGGGAAAACACTGACATTACATTTCCCCAGTTTCCCTGCTTTTTCCATGCGCCCGGGATGACACATTTCTGATGGCACCAGTGTCACTGTGGTCCAGCTACAGCAGCCCAAAAACACCTCTTCTGCCATTTTCCTCTCAGCTTCAGAAGTGTTTCAACAATGTGGGTGTGGCATTGCTTGCACGGCTCCATGGTGCAGGGGTCCTTTCTGGCCATGTCCTTCCTTGCCCATCCCAGCTGGGAGCCACCTGCTAGGCTGCTGGGAAGCTCAGTCCATGCCCAGTTTCCTGCAGATGGTGTCACCAGTTCAGGTTTCGGTGATGCTACCTTTAATTTCAACAGGGAGCTCAAGGCCCGCCCGGACCAAAGGGAGATCCCGGTGCTTTTGGACTCAAGGGAGCCAAGGTGAGTTGCACTGCCCAGCCTCATGCAGAGCAGGGATGCTGGGAGCCCTCTTCTGCAGGAAGGAGAGGTGGAAGTTGCTTGCACTGCTTGGGGCAAGCCTATCACAGAATCAGAATTGTTTGGATGGGAAGGGACCTAAAAGTCCACCTCATTCCACCCCCTGCCATGGGCAGGGACACCCACTAGACCAGGTTGCTCCAAGCCCTGTCCAGCCTGGCCTCTTCACTAGAGGATGGCCCCCATCACCCACAGTGTGCCCAAGGTTAGTGGGTGCCCACAAGCCTGGCACAAAGCATCCTTGGGATATCAGGGGAGCGCTGTGAAAAGGCAGCTTTCACTGAGAGTGGAGTAGGGCGGGGATCTGCTGGGATGGGGAAACACCACAACCCTGAAAGAGGCTTGGGGTGCACTGTGGCTCCTGACAGCCTCGGTGCTCTGGGAGCTGAAATCCTCTGCTGGATGCAATCTTGATGGTGCCTTGTGTTCTTGTGAAGGGAGAGCCTGGGAATGACGGAAAGCCCGGCCGACAGGGGATTCCTGGCAACCCTGGAGAGAAGGTGGGTGAAGAAGCGCCCTTGTGTGAACATCCTCTGCTCTCTGTGGGAGGACCCCTACTCCAGCCTGGGCTTTGAAGCAGAGCTTGCCCAAATCTCTTCAAGTGTGCAGGGCTTTGCTCCAAAACTGTCTGACTTCTCGTCTGCACCTTTGTGCCTTGCAGGGTGCTCCTGGGAACCGGGGTGAGCCTGGACCAGCAGGAGAGACTGGTGACGAGGTGAGTTCTCTACCTGTGATGCCCCTGCGTGTGCTTGCTGGCCATCCCCGCCCCCTGACCACCCCTCTTGCTTCTCCACAGGGTGCTCTAGGTGAGGATGGCCCTCCTGGAGAGCGGGTAAGTGAGAGCACCTGTGGCCAGGGCAGGGGCTGGTGCCCTCTGGAAGAGGAGGAGGGGGCCTGGGGCTGAGCCCGCTCAGAGGTGGGTAGTGAGGGAGGGGTTTGCCCTGCTGGGAGCAGGCCCTGACTTTGTGATGCCACCCTCTCTTTGCAGGGCAGCAATGGAGAGAGGGGACCCCCGGGTTCGCCAGGTGACCGCGGGCCAAGAGGACAGCAGGTAACTGCACCCACAAGGCAGCCTTCAGCATCTGCCTGCAAGCAGAGTGATGCTTGGGGAATAGGGGCTGGGAATAGGTGTCCAGTGGCTAACTCCACCAGTCTGTGGGCCAGCAGGCAAGCTCAGTGCCTTGACCTGCCAGTCTGGAAGGGACCTGCTGTTATCCCCCAGAAATTGCCCCTTTATTGCTGGCAGATAATCACCAAACAGCCAAAACCGAGAGGAGAGCATGCCCAGCAAGCCAAGAGCAGGTGAACAGCTGTCAATTTCTTCCACACAGCTGGAAAACTAGTTAATGGAGAGGAAAGAGTCAAGGTGTCCTCTTCTGTGGCTCGGGCAGGAGGGCACAGGTACTATCAGCAGCAGGGCAGCATGAGTGAGTGTGGATGGAAGAAGGAACATTCTTCCCTCTCCTTTTGAGTGTGAATCACTAGAAAAGCATGTTTCCAGCCTGCTGGGATGAGTCATGAAGGGCAAGCCTGGGAGGGACTGGCAGGAACCCTTAGCAGACCAGGACAAACATGTGGCAAGTGACAGCTGTGCCACACGTTACAGGGAGGGGCAAGAGGTGCTCTATGCGGGGTGGAGGTGGTGGGAACCAGGGCATTCCACACCAGCATTCTATATCTCCATCCACCATTGCACCATCCCTTGTCCCTGCAGCAAGGACAGCCAGGACCCAGCACTAGCTTGAGGGGGGAAGGGGGGGGTCAGAGGTCTACCTTGGGGAAGGGGCAGCTCTGGCAGGGGGCTTCTGGCAGCCTCCCCCTTCCTGTTTACTGCTCAGGGAGCATCAGTGATGCCACGTGGGGTGTGCAGGGCAGATGTGCAGGAGATGAAGGCACACCAGTGTCCTGCAGTTAAATTGTTCAGCAGACGATGGTCTGCTTCCTTCCAACTTTGAGTCCAAGTACGAGGCTGTGTAACCTTGCCAGAAACGTCTCAGGGCCGTTTGGAAGTTATGTTTTATATTTGCTGTTTGGCTTATGCATCTGGACGCTTCTAGGTTGCAAACAACAGCTTTAGGTCACTTGACCGCTTCCCTCAAATTCCCCTCTCCTCTGCCTCCCTGACTTGCTCGTTCCTGGCCGTGGGTCTGGATAGGGAAGGTGCTGCAGAGCCAGCCTGGGTTTGGCAGGCACACTGCCCTGTTGGGATGCGGCTCTGCTGGGTTGGTGGAAGGCTGTTCAGTGAAAGGGAGCTGAGCCATGTCCATAGGGTGTTTCCTTCCACTGGAACTGTTGGGGTGCAAAACCACTGAGACTCAGGTTATCTGCACCCTCCTGGGCTGCCAGTTCTCTGCAAACAGTCTTAGCTCAGAGTTCTGAGCGTTAGCAAAGGAGAGGGGAGAAAATTGGCAGTGAGATGTGAGTGTGTCTCTCTCTTCATCTGTGGCTTATTCCCATGGAAATCCCCTTAGCTCCATAGGGATAGCAGGCTGGAGGAAGGATGCAGCTATCCTGGAAGCTGTTCTCCTCTCCATGCACACTCCCTAGGGCAGGACCTGCTCTAGAACAGCAGCCATGAGTACAGCTGGTTTGGGTCCAGAGCCAGGCGTGTATATCTGCAGATGAATCTCTCCACACTTTTGCTTTTCTGGCACAAAATGGGCTGAAAAATGTCCCCTAGATGCAAGGCCTTCACAAGGCCTTCCTGTTAGGGCTATTTTCTTGAATTCAAGGTGGCCACACTAGCCTGTCTTTATCTCTCTCCATCTCTGACAGTTCCCTACTAAATTCCTGAATCTGCCTCAAACCCCTGCCTGTTTGGATAACTGAATTTCCATCCCACTGTGGGTGCTGCACCCCTGCTCCTCATTGCACACAGGTCCCTTTGTACCCACACCTGCTCCTCATTGTGCTTCTCATGCCCTCTGTGTGTGTTTTCAGGGAGAGCCTGGACCACCTGGTGACCAAGGGCGGGAAGGACCCCTTGGACCACCTGGCGACCAGGTAAGAGCTTGGTTTAACCTTCTGGATCCCAGATGGAAGTGGTTGGGACACCAGGGAGAGTTGGATAGGGGTTTAACTGATGCCACAACATCTTTAGCATCTTGGGGTGACTTCTTAGCATCTTCAAGACCAGGAAGCAAAGCTGGTGAAGAAAGGCAGGGATTTCTATGAGAACCAAGGATATGAACAGGGACAAAAACAATGGAGATTTGGCTGCTGGGCTGTGGGCAGAACAACCTGCACACCATTTCCCAATCCCATGGAAAAGGATGTCAACACATCTGACAGAACTGGAAACTGGCAAGTGCAAGCTGCAGCCACACAAAGAATGTTCAGGCCTGGCGCTCACCTCAGTCTGGGGTGTCAGTGAGACATCTTGTGTTGGTGAGGATATCCTGATGTGGTCCCTGACACCCTTGGCATCCTGCAAAGAGGGCCTCTCCCAGAGCCAGCATGCCTCAAGTCTTCTGACTGCAAGGTGTGGCCCTCCTGCTCTGGGGTCTGCCTGTGCCTTGTGTGCCTCAAGGAACATATTTCAGGCCACACGGGCTTGCTGGAGAACAGGGTTGGCCACCTCCAGCCTGAGGAAGGCTTCTGTCCCCTGCACAGTTAAAGGCTCCTTCTTCCCAGCTCATAACTTGGGGTCTGGAGGTGTTTCTGGTTCAATCCCTCATGGCCACGGCACTGATTGCAATGGCCAACAGGATCTTTGCACCTGAGCAACACACTTTGACATCGCCCTTGGACTGGGCTCTGTAGAACAGCTGTCCTTCTACCCACAACTTCAGAGTTTTGATGGATCCCAAGATAGAGAAATACATCAAGATAAACATTCCCACACTGGCAGAGCAGGACTCCCATGAAAGCTGGAGCATGGAGGCCAGTGTGCAGACAAATGTGAGACAGCTTTTAAACTTGGCCAAGTGCTGGAGATCCCTGGGAGAAGATCTGGAGTGCAGAACAGCCATTAAGGGGTGGCTGTTGCATTCACATTGTCCCCACCACCTGCGCTGTGCCACATCCTGGAGACAGGCCGTGCTTGTGCCAGGCTTGTGCTTGCCTGGAGCTGGGCTTCCTTTGAACGTGCCTCATGCCAGTGAAGAGCACCAAATCCCCACAGAAGGCTTGTCCAGGTCCTAGTGTTCTGATATTGTCAAGATCCTGTAGCAGAGCTGAAATCCTGCTGCAACCAAAGAGTCTGATCACTGCTTCAGGCTGCTGCCAACAAAAGAGGTTGGGACTAGAGCTGCTCTCTGTTTGGTAGAGGCACATTCCTCTATCAGGTTCAAGGCAAGAGGAAGACCATGCAGAAGACAGAAATTTGATGCAAGCGTCGTGAGGAGCCAGGCTGGGATAGATCCCGCTTCCAGCCAGCCTTTCCTGTTGGGGAGGAAGAGGAGAAAGAATGGTCTCCCTGCTGTCACTGAACCTATGGGCCACCAGTTTTCCCTCCCCACCACTGAACTTGAGTCGAACCCCTGTCAGAGAGGAAAGCATTACAAAAGCAGCTCTGGTGCCTCACCAGGCCAGAGGCTGCCCCAGCGCTCCCACGGCTCCGGGGATATTTGAAAAGCAGTTGCAAAGTGAGCGTGATTTTTCCATGAGCTGAGGAAGAATGCTTGTGTTTGGCCAAATTAAAAATAAATGCGTAATTAGGTTTGGGTAAGAGTGGGACCTTGGCAAATACAAGTATTTTTCAAGCCGTGTTATCTGCAAGCTCTGGACCTTGGAGTGTGTTTCTCTTGGCAGGGTGAAAGTGCTATCCTGTGGCTCTCTTTCATCCTGTTTTCTATCTGAGAGAAGCTGAAGGCCAGCATACTCTTTCCCTGAGCCACATGGACAGGTTTGGTGGCCCTTCTCTATTCCTAGCCTTCGTGCTCGTCCATTATGTCAGGTCCTTCTTGCACCCAGAGAAGTAGTGGACAAGATTTCCTCACCCAAAATCCTGTATCATCCATCATAAACTCCGGGGCCATGAGGGATTTGTGCTGTGCTGCTGCAGTGAGGACAAGAGTGGCCAGCATGAGCCAAGGGTGCTGTGGTTCCAGCCTTGGCTGGCGTGAAGGATCACAAGTTCCTGTCCTTCCTTCCAAGATTTCTCTCCTCTGGGCTTTCGTGCAGAAATAAGGTCACATGCCTAAGAGCAGTTCAGTGCTTTGCACTGCGCGGTTTTAAGATTTCTGCACCCACAAGGACACCTTTCCTTGGAAGAAGAAGGGTGTGTACGGCATGTATGGATGTTTGGCACCAGCTCTCTCTGTGTCCCTCTGTCCTCTCCATTGCCTGGGGACTGGCTGCACACCCAGCTCTACATGAAATGCTGCCTGAACATTTGATATTCTGCCGGAGCATCACTACCCAGTCATTGTCCACATATCCCACTGCTGGAAAGCAAACCCTGCAAAGGGCCGCGGGCACTGAGCAGAAGGTGGAGGGGCTCCCTTGGGTATCTGTGGAGCTCTCAGAGAAAAGAACCCTCCTCCTGCCTCCTCTCCCATCTCGTGCTGTCTCTGGCCAGCCCTGCAGCTGCTGCCCAGATGGGATGTGGCAGGGTGAGAGCTTTGGTCTGTTCCAGTACGTGCTGCCAGGGCTCTGCAGCTTCCTGGGGACAGAATCTCCCCAGAGCCAGCCTGGCTGTGACCCAGACATGTCCAAGCTGTGAGGCATGGCGAGGTTTGTGTCACCTTCAGGGTGATGTGCTTGCACCAAGGACTGTCCTCCAGGGGCAGCTCTGTCACGATGAGGTGCCACTGTGCTACACAGCTGTGCTTTGATGCTGGAAAGCATCAACCCATCCTCCCTGGTCCTCTTCCCACCATGTCCTCCGTTACTGGGGTGAGCTCTGAAGGAGAGGGATGGCTTTGGGGGCCTCGGCTGTCACTGAAAGCACGTGATGTTCAGCCCATACCTGCAGTGTCACACCTTGGCCCAGAAAGCTTTTGGGTTTGGTTCATGCTCAGCAGGGATCTACCTCCCACGGGGTTTTGGAGAGAAAATGGCACAAGGGAGGAAGAGGGAAAAGGAGGAGCCAAGCACAGCTCCTGAAGCACCTCTCCAGTTCAGTACTAACCTTCATCTACAGGTCCTTTCTGGGGCTGTCCAAGGTGGAGCTAACTCACTGATGTCCACCTCTACCCATCAAATCACTAAACAAAGGGACCAGCCCCTCAGGGCAGGAATGGCAGCCAGAGAAACCCCCTTTGAGACAGCTCTCTGTTTCCCTAGGGTGAGCCCGGACCCCCAGGACCCAAAGGCTACAGAGGAGATGACGGCCCCCCCGGCAGTGAGGTCAGTGCTGCTTCATCATTGCTTCTTCTGCAGGGAGGGGATGCAGGGACGAGCAGCAGGTGCTGCCCCCCAAGGCTTTCCCCAAATCCTGTGGATACTGGAACCCTATCGAACCTATTGGTACAGGCTCCAGTACTGCCTTCCTGGCAGACAGATCCAGGTGTTTCCATGGGTCCTTAAGGCCACAGCTGCCTTTTCCCCCCTCAGGCATTTCTTGGACAGGTTATAGTTGCACCACAAACCACACAGCTTCTCATCACAGGAGCTGGGGAAAATGCTCTCTGGGGCCAGCCACCTGCCAGCAGATTTGATCCCCAGGTCAGGGAGCAAACGGAAGCCAAGCACAGGTATTGGCTTTCGTAGAAATCCTGGAACAGTTTGGGTTGGGACAGACCTTAAAGCTCATGCTGTTCCACCCCCTGCCATGGGCAGGGACACCTTCCACTATCCCAGGTTGCTGCAAGTCTCATCCAACTTAGCCTGAAACACCTCCAGGGATGGGGCAGCCACAGCCTGTCTGGGCAGCCTGTGCCAGGGCCTCCCCAGCCTCTAAGAACTTATTTCTGACATTTAATCTAAATCCTCACATTGCTCTTGTATAAACAGAACACCTCCATGGTGGACTCATGTTGGTTGCTGGTTGCCTCAGAAGTCATTGTCTTGCCAGCTCAGATGATGTTATGCAATGCTTGACTCCTTCTTCTGCCCCTTCCAGGGCCCAAAGGGATTGCCTGGAGCACCTGGGCTGCCTGGGGACCCTGGGCTGATGGGAGAAAGGGTGAGTGATACTGCTGGGGAGATCCACGGTCCGAGGACCAGCATCCTGCTGCCATGCTGTCTGAGGCATCTGCATTCCTTTATCTCATCTATATCTGCCTTCTTTTCCAGGGGGAGGATGGTCCACCTGGGAATGGCACGATTGGATTCACAGGTGCCCCAGTAAGTTTTTTGTGCTGCCTTGAAACTGTAATACCATTATGTCTACTTGTCTAACCTAACACACTTCCTTTTCTGCATCCCTAGGGGCAGCCAGGAGACAGAGGCAACCCTGGCATTAATGTAAGTGTGCTGCTTCCTCGGCCCAGGGTTTGTCCTTGGTGGTGGTTTGGCATTTGGAGCTCCTCTATCAGCTGCATGGTAGAATGGGCTCCCTGAAGCAACCTGCTCCTCCAAAACCCTCTTTTCCCTCTGCCCACCTATCCCTGGTAGATGCTCCCAGCAGAAGTGTCCTGCTGTGGCTATAACACCCAAGGGCAGCAGCTTGGGCTTGGTGCTCTCTGAAGAAGTCCCAGAGCCAGAGTTTAGGGCTGGGGGTGTCACCCAGGGGAGCTGGATGATGCTATGCTGGGGGCTTGATTAAGGGCTGGGTTAATGGTTGGATTTGATCTTAGAGGTTTTTTCCAACCTAAATGAGTCCGTGTTTCTGTAGCAGTGAAAACCACCTAAGATGTTCTCTTCATCAAGAGCACTGAAATCTGGTGCTGGGGAGCCTATGTGCTGCTTTCCACCCTGTCCCAAACGAGCTTTCACAAGGTCACCACATGCCAACACCAACTTCACCACGCTGGCAGCAGCCAGTCACACAGCAATCTCAGCCATACTGTTTTTCAGGGAACAAAAGGCTATGTCGGACCTAAAGGTGATGAAGGGGAAGCTGGTGACCCTGGAAATGATGTGAGTAACCTGTGCAATGCTGAATCCTCTTTTCCTGTGAGCACAGTGCAGGAGCCTTGGGCAATGATGGGCCAGAGCCCATCAGACTTTGTAAATCTTTAGTCTTTTGCCTCTGAGCAGTGACTTATGGATAGCAAGGGGAGCTCCCTCCAGGTATTCATTTTGTGTTCAACAGCTGGC
Organism: Sturnus vulgaris; assembly: GCF_052056855.1. Lineage (NCBI taxonomy): Eukaryota > Metazoa > Chordata > Aves > Passeriformes > Sturnidae > Sturnus > Sturnus vulgaris. The sequence goes on from NC_142249.1 coordinate 4,472,994, forward strand.
AAGCCTCCACATTTGTTAGGCTGAGGTGAGCATCACCTCTGCAAGGCTTTGTATGCTTCCAGATGGCACTGATGATGATGGCACTGGTGATCTGAGCTTTATTGCTGCCCCATGGAGGGAGATTTCCCCGGTGCCTCTTCTAAGTTCTCATTTAGCTGGGTACAGCAACCTCAGATAACACTTTAGTGATGAAGCAGGGCTCATCAGACATCTGAAGGGAAAGGTGGTGCCCCCTGACACACACAGATTTATTAGTTTTGGTTTTATTTTCATTCCAGAACCTGACCCCTGGGCCCAGTGGCATCAAAGGAGCAAAGGGCTACAGGGGACGTGAAGGTCCCCCGGTAAGTAAGGATCCTGGTAGGGTTGGCCGCAGTGATATGCATCCCACAATCCCTCCATTCCTCCATGCTCTGGGTGATCTGGGAGCAGCACCAAGCCATGCACACATTGTGTGTGCTCGCTGCCTTCCCACCTGGGTGTACATGGCACATGTGGAAGTAGATCTCCTCCTTCCAGTTCTGTGCAGCACCAAGACATCATGCAAACAAGCAGATGTCACAGCTCCAAGCCCAGTGCAGAGGCCAGAAACTGGGAAGCCAAGAGGCTTTTCACAGCTCTGCATTGCTTGGCAAGGTATCATTAGAGTACCCCACAGATAGGACTTGACTGCTCCTGTAACTCCTCTGTGCTTCTGTCTGACAGGGACCACCAGGACCTGTGGGACCTCCAGGACCAGATGTGAGTGGGAAAGGACTGGGGTGCTGATTGCTGGCCTGCTCTGTGCATTGCTTTTGCTGCTAATAAAACATTTATTTTCCTCTGTTTTCAGGAATGTGAAATCTTAGACATCATCATGAAGATGTGCTGTGAGTATCCTGTACTTCTCTTCCCTTGCCTTGCTAAGCAAGAGGCAGCTGACTTTTCCCTGTCCCAAGGGATGCCATCCATGGGCATCTTTTTCCTTTCATGAGCCACAATTAAGTCCCCTTGATACAGGGATCTCCTACTCCATCTCTAGAATAGCTCATACAACTGTGTCTCACTCGTACCTGGCACAGATTGGTTTGCCTGTGGTTCTGTACAGGGAAAATATGAGCAAGGTTGTGTAAAATCCTTGAGTGGCCCATTTTGCAATGTTCTTTGTTTTTTTTCCTAAACATCATGGTCTAATGGGAAAGGGAGGCCTGGCTTGGGGTGTCCTGCCATGGAGAGAAACAGCACATATGTCTTACAGAGGATTTCTGGCCTATGGCCAGTAATGAAGTGCTGGAAGGACACAGGGTACTTGGGGGTACTTGACTTGACTTTGAGCTCTACACTCTGGTGATTTACTTTACTTTTATTTTTATTTAAATAAGAACACATCAGCATGTGCAGAAACAGAGCTTTGCTGTGTGTGGTACTCCAGGTCAGGGTATCACAACCTGAAATGGGAGAGAATCTGGGTATTTCAACTGGGAGGGAAACCTCCATGAGCTTGGATTGTCCAGGCCAGGTGTCTGTGGGTTTGCAGAGACACAAACCTGCAGTCTGCATTAGGGTGTGAAAAACCCTTTTTGTCAAGCATTTTAATGTTCTCTCTCTCTCTCTCTCTCTCCCCCTCTCTGTTTTCCTCTAGCTTGCTGCGGTGAGTGTTACTTGGCAAAGTTGCTCTGCAAATATTTGCTAGTCCTTCTCCTTCCTTGCCTCCCTCCCTTTCCCTGCTCCTTGCCTTCTGCTATGGAGATGTAGTGAGAGCCCGTAAGGGAGAACCAGGCATAAGCCAGGCAGGGGTGGGCAGGAAGCAATCCCTGAGGGTGCCACAAGGTTTAGAGGATTATGTGGCTGAGTCCTGCAACTGGAAAACAATTGTCAAGGTGCCCTGTGCCAGCAGGGTGGGTTTTCTCCACCCTTTTTGCAGTTGGGATGTCTGTTCTGGGCACACTGTAGATTTAGCTCTGTCCTCTTCCTTCCAAATCCTGTGCTGGTCAGCAGAGGAATGTGCTGGGCTTTATTCCCTGATGCTGCCCTGATAGGTTGGGTTTGCAGTGCAAAAACTTGAAGGGACAGCCAAGGGCACATGATGTTCTTCAGCTGTAAGAAAGAGGGGAGCAAGGCTGTCCTGCTGGGCTGGGTGAATGGAAGAAGTGAGAAGGCTCATGAGGAAATGGGTTATGGACTAATTACTGGGTGGTTTAAGGGTACTCACAGCCTGGAAATGCCACATATTTTATTAGGGAGAAAATGCACATGGAAAAATTTGTAAACTGGCTCTCAAGTCTCCTGTGCAGCTATTTTTCTGCATTGTTTTACACCCTGCTTTGGGGGTGGATGGGGCATAGGCACCCAGCCGGGCAGGGCTGCAGCAAGCATCAGCTGCTTCTTTTGGAAATGCCTCCCTGCAAAACATGTCCCTCGGCTCCTGTACCTTGCTCCAGAGTGCACCTGTGGTCCCGTCGACCTCCTATTTGTGTTGGACAGCTCGGAGAGCATCGGCCTGCAGAACTTCCAGATTGCTAAGGACTTCATTATCAAAGTCATCGACCGCCTGAGCAAGGATGAGAGGGTCAAGGTGAAATTTCCACTGAGTGCTGTGATATCCTTGTGTGTACTTGCTTATTTTTCACTGCAAGCAGGAAAATGGGGAGGTGCCTCCACTCCAAAAAGCCTCCACCAGGCTTGGCTTCAAACTGGGGGTGGGTTTTCCGAAATTCATAAAGTGATGGAGATGAGACAGCAGTTTGTTGTCCCAAAATAGACATTTCACTCTTTCTGGGCAAAGAGACTCTGTTTCCTCCATGTCCCAGAGGAGATGGCTCATCGAGCATTCAATCAGCCTGATCAATCAGTGTCTCAGACTCTCCCTTGTTCTGATAAGCATTTCAGGTGTCTGAAGTGTGTTGGAAATTTCTGATGTTCAGCTCCCATGCTTGGATTTAGATCACCAGTCAAGCAGTCTACTAAAAATTACCCTTGCAGCCCAAACCTAGCAATACTGTCCCAGTAGTGAATCTTTCAGTCTGAAGAGGGACACAAACGCTTGCTCCCCTTCCTAACTCCTCCCTGGTAACCTGTGTCTGTTTTATTTACCTCTGTGATTTGAAGGGCTGTTGGGAATCCAGACTTTCCTGAAGGTATAACCAGCCACATCTAAAGCTCATAATCTGCTGATTACTTGAATACTTGTGTGGTGGGCATACTCTTTTGGGTGACAAAGAGTCAGTAATAAGCAGAAAAGGTAGAGCTGGGTAGCAAAACCACTGTGTTGGAAGAAAGCCAGGAGTCTTGAAAACAGATCTTCTCATGGAACCAGAGAATCCCTTGCGTTGGAAGGGACCCAATGATCAAGTCCAGTTCCTGACTCTGAACACAGGGCAACCCCAAGAATTCCACCATGTGCCTGAGAGTCCAGTGGCTGCAGTTGAGACCAGTGAGCTGTGAGATCTAGGTTTGGGTCTCCTTTCACTTACTGTCCCATCAAATTGGTCCCAATGTACATCCACTCCTGGTGGGGCTCTGCCTGCCCAGAATAAGGCAGAAGAGAAACATCAGAGCCTGCCACGAAGGCATTCAGGATAAATCATCAGCAGGATTCTGAGCCTCTGGGCTCCCCTGAGCTATCTGCTGTGTCTTGGTTTGAAAGACAGGTATTTTCTAAGGAAAGGCAAGAACCCCTTTCCTGAGATGCAGAGTGCAACCCCCTTCCTTCCAATTATTATAGTTTCAAATCAGAGGCTGTCAGGCAGAAGATATGGGGATAGGAATAACAGTTCTTTAACAAGGCAGAATAGCAGAAACAACAACAGCTATACAAATTTGACAACAGAACAGAACAGTATAGCTCCGCTCCAGTCCCTTTTGGCCTCAGGCCATCTCCCTGCGCTCAGTTACCGGTGCTGTGGGGGCAGGGCAGGTCCCGCGCAGTTGAAGAGGGCTGGGTGATGGCGGCCGCGGCCCAGGGGTGAGAGGGATGGGGAAAGTTACTCCCCCCTCACGGTGTCGGTCGTGGTGCTCAGCAGGGTGTCCGGAGATAGTAGGATGAAGTGGGAGAGCAGCAGAGCGATGTCCAGCGGCAGGGAGCGCGGATCTCAGCGCTGGGATGGCAGGGGAGATGCCAGATCGGAGCACGGGCGGTCCTCCTTTCACTCCACGAGCCAAGCGAGAGAGTCCAGCCCGCTCCAGACCCCTGTCCCACCTTTCCTTTTCCAGTGTCCCCCTATCCCCCACCCCCCTGCGAGAGAAAACTATTGCTACTAAGGTGTAGCCACAAATACTTAGCGTAACAATGGGAAAAATTCCACAGAAAGCAAAGGGAACAATTCAATCCCCAACATGCTGCTAACTTGTTTCTGTTGTGTCCCACAGTTTGAAGCTGGGGAGTCCCGCGTGGGTGTTGTGCAGTACAGCCATGACAACACGCAGGAGCTGGTGGCCATGGGGGATGCCAACATTGACAACATCGGGGCGCTCAAGCAGTGAGTCTGTGGGGTCTGATCCGGGACACCTACTCCCCCCCTAGCCTCCATTTCCAGGCCAGCAGCTCCTGCAGCTGCAATGATCTAAATGTCCTTTAGTGGAAGGTAGTGGCTGGTGGCATCATAAGTGGCGCTGAGGCTAAACTAAGGAGCTTGCCAGTTTTCCACCCAATCCCATGCAGGGTTGTCTGCCTGGTCAAAAGCCGTGTTCTGGCTCCTCTAGTACCCATGGCAGGGCTGGAAGGCTCACTTTGCATGTGTCCTTGCAGGGCAGTGAAGAACCTGCAGTGGATCGCTGGGGGCACCTACACTGGGGAGGCCCTGCAGTTCACCAAGGACAACCTGCTGCGGAGGTTCACGTCCGACAAGCGCGTGGCCATCGTCATCACGGACGGGCGCTCCGACACCCTGCGAGACCCCACCCCGCTCAATTCCCTGTGCGACGTCACCCCGGTAAGGGCACAGGGGACCTGCTGCACGGCAGCTGGGCAGCACAGTGCAGGCTATCCGGGCGTCTCCGTGTCCTTGCTATGCAAGGCTAGGGCAGGGGACACGGGTGTCACTAGAAGCACTTTCACAAAGTGGCGGGCATACATAGTTATGAATGCATTAGATAATAAATGCATCCAGTGATGGACTCAAACTTCCCCACAGGTGGTTTCCCTTGGGATCGGTGACATTTTCCGGAACCCTCCAAATCCAGATCACCTGAATGACATCGCTTGTTTAAGCAGACCAACCAGGCCAGGACTGTCCATTCAAAGGGACAACTATGCTGAGCTCCTGGATGACACCTTCTTGCAGAACATCACCTCGTACGTCTGCCAAGGTGGGTGAAAGGTGGTGGCTGGAGGCAATGGGAAAGATGGAGGGATGCAGGATGCCCTCCATAGTGTCTCCCCAGTCATGGTCTTTAAGCAGGTGTGAGGGAAGAGAACAGAGATCAAATTTAGTTAAATAAGGGACAATGGTATCTTGTGTCTCAGAATACTTCGTGGTCAGGTCCCTGTCCTCACCTGCTGTAGGACATGTCTGTCCACGCCATTTTTCATGCACGTGTATAGGCTTTGCGTAGGTGACAAAGGTGGGTGTTCACCTTCTGCAAGTGAACTTCTGTCCCTTCTGTGGCTTTGTGGGATAGGTGGTTTTCCTGGGCGAGCTGATGACATTAATCTCTCTTATTTTCTTATCAGAGAAAAAATGTCCTGACTACACCTGCCCAAGTGAGTATTGACTCCTCGTGGCATGTTGAGGGACTGTGGGTACTGTGATGGGGAAAGTGGGAGTTTGTGTTTGTGGGGATGCACAGCTTGGGTACTTATTGCAGTTGGAGAGGCTCCTAGGCTGGAGAGGTGAGCAAGATCTGTCAGGCACCCTCTGGGTCTCTCTCTCACACACACACCAGCCCAAAGCAGCTGGGGAAACGCTTAGGTAGTTGTTTCTCTGGCATCTCAAACCCGGAGAGGAGTCTGTGAAAGACTGCAACACTCCCAGATCACAACTGAGGTAGCAACTGATCTCATTACCTGCTTCCATTATGTAGCAGTGGAAGCATGAGCAAAATCAGCTCCACAGCAGGTATATTGGAGAATGGTGCTTGGAAAGTGAGTACAGGGAGGGTTTCAATAGAATACACCTCCAAGTCAGAAGCATATTCAGTCCTCAGAATTTCCATGGAAAGAAGGGAGGTGAGGAGGATGAAGTGGTTCCCCAGACATGCAAGGAGAGCCACTGTATTTAAACAAGAGTCACTAGATTATCTCAGCCAAATAAACACCTACAGCATATCCTAAACCAAATAAAAGAAGGAATGAATGGGTGAAAGGATAAGTGTAAGACAGCACTGGGGCAGGGGAAGGAAAGCTAGCACGAGTGGAGATTTCCTGAGTCTGACAAGGCAGGAAGCCTGTGAGACAGTCAGTGACTTCACTGGCTTTCCATGGAAGGGCCAAAGTGTAACAAGCCCTGGACTTTTCCCCTTGCAGTCACCTTCACCGGGCCAGCAGACATCACACTGCTGGTGGACAGCTCCACCAGCGTGGGGAGCAAGAACTTTGAGACCACCAAGAAGTTCGTGAAGCGGCTGGCAGGGCGGTTCCTGGAGGCCAGCAAGCCTGCCGACGACTCTGTGCGCATCTCGGTGGTGCAGTACAGCAGCCGGAACCAGCAGAAAGTGGAAGCTCAGTTCCAGTACAACTACACGGTCATTGCCAAGGCCATCGACAGCATGGAGTTCATGAACGATGCCACGGATGTGAACTCTGCTCTGCAGTTCATCACGGAGCTGTACCGGCGCTCCGCCCGTGCCGCAGCCAAGAAGAGGGTGCTGGTGTTTTCTGATGGACACTCCCAAGGGATCACTGCCAGGGCCATCGAGAGGGCTGTGCAGGATGCACAGAAGGCTGACATTGAGATCTACGTACTGGCAGTGGGCAGCCAAGCCAATGAGCCCAACATCCGTGTCCTGGTCACAGGGAAGAGCGCGGATTATGATGTGGCTTACGGGGAGCGGCACCTTTTCCGCGTGCCTGACTACACCTCTCTGCTGCGTGGTGTCTTCTACCAAACAGTCTCCAGGAAGATAGCTGTTGACTGAGCATCTGGGTGGGTTTCTGCCAAGGCCATAGCTGCTTCTGTCTCGCCTAAAAAGGAAAACCAACAAAGCAAAAAAAAAAAAATTAACAGTATTCTTGACAAACCTGAGGAATTTACATCTATGCAGATAGCCATAGTGCCACAGCCTGGCTGTACGTATTTCCCTCCCTTCTCCCTCTGCTTCATCATCTGTGTCTCTAATCTGTTAGCCTCAAATTCCCTCGCTGCCCACAGCAGGAAAACACAAGCACACCTAGCAATAAGACATCAGAACACAAATACCAACCTCATCCCACTGTGTTTTTTGCCAAGAAAGAATCAGGATGAGGACTTTTGTACCACTAAGATCTAGCCTAGTCTCTTAAGGCTGATTATACTCTTTTTAGCTACCTTGTTTTGGTTTGGTTTGGTTTTTGGGTTTTTTCTTGTTTTTTTTTTATTTCCTTCTTGCTTTCACACTTCAGTTGAGCACTTGCCCAGCTCATGATGATCCTAACCTAATGCTGTGCTTCAAGTGAAATATTCATTCCTCAGCAAGCTTTAAGAGGGGATCATTGTCACAGCTGGCAAGTTAGGCTCATATCTCCCATGCCTGGGGAGGAGGGAGGGCTGGACTGCACTACCCAAGCTGTGTGCAAGCATCTCTGGCCTCTAGGGCTGGGGCATGGGACACTCAATTCCCAGGGCTGGGGTAGAGGTGGGTAGTAGAGCATCCCTCGGCATTGACACTCCCACTCAGGGCAGGGAGGCTGGACAACAACCAAAGGAAAGATGGGCAGCAGCCTTTGGGGAGGGAGGAAACCCTAAAAGAAGCTACATAACTGCACTCCTTCACTTACTGATCTCATGGTCCTACAGTGAAACCAGGAACCTCGTGAATAACCTGATGACTTGTTTTATGGTTCAAGCTCCATTCTGGAAAATCCCTCTGAGCCCAGTTAGTGGGATTTTTAATATTTTTTTTTTTTTTTTTAAGAGCCGAGCTGACTTTTTCCCAGCGAGCTCTCTTAGAGTACTGTTTCTATAGGACCACCTTGGAGTTAGGCACCTGGGCCCTAGGGAAACCCACTAACTCTACTATACATTGAATTAAGGCCTCATCCTCAGCCCAACGAAGTCAAGGGAAAGGCTGCCATCATCTCCCAGGGTCTTTGACTCACACTCTACAGATATATTGACAAAGGTGCTATCACTTACGTGGGTGATGTGGGCCCTTGGTGTTTACACAGTTGTTTCCAGGACCACACTGAAAATGTGGTTTGGCTGGGTGAGATTTTGTTTCAGCACTTCTATTGGTGCTCTTGCTATGAATTCATGCACTTCAGAGAAACCAACAGTGACTGCCAGGTATCGGCACCCCAAACTCTTTACTTTGTATCCAAAACCCCATTGTACCAGTTAGTTTTATTTTATGCCTGTGTTTTACTAAAATTGTCCACTTTGGAAATTTGTCAAATAAATTGTTTTCCACAGTCTCTTTGGGTGTTTGTCTGATTTGACTTCCTCCCTCCCAGGTCTTGATTTTATATCCTGAGAGATCTCTAAAAGATCCTTGGGGGAACTCCTAGGCCCATGCCTCTGTGTCCCAGGGCTTGTCACAGCTTTTCACTGTGGATTCAAACAAAGTCACTTGTTCCTCAGACAGTGAGGACATTGAACAGAACATTGTCTCACGTCCTCCTCTTAGTCATGCTGCCTCCACCTCTGTGGAGATGCGTGTTGGGTTCCCTGCAGTGCTGGGGACACCTCACTCACAGCTGGCAAGTCTGAGGAGCAGCTCTGGGGCGGCTCTGTGGGTGGCAGCTGTTTGTGTCAGATCTCCTTCCCTCCTCTCCGTGGAAAGTCGGAAAAAAAATACCTTCACATTTGCCCTAAGAAAGGTGGCTTTTGTTACAGCTCAAGAAGTACCTATTAATGGCTTGCCACAGTCACTGGCATGAGTCAGGCATGGAGGAACGTGACAGGGACAAGCCCTTGGGCTACTCGTTTGTGGCTAAGGATGCCCAGCCTGCAGGATGGGCTGCTGCCAGCAGAAAGGGGTGGGAAAGGGAGCTTCTGCACACTCCCTGCTGTATGTTTCCCCCTCACATCCCACCTGGGACATATCCAAGGCAGGGATGTAAAAGGCACCTAGGGAAAGATCTCCCTGTCTTTGGGCTAGTTTACAGCTTTTTGCTAAAAAAGGTAGGTGTCAGGAGGGATCTTTCCTGCTTCTGTTAATTTTCCTCCTCCACTCCTAATGCCTTAGCATCTTGCCTCTGCAGAAAGGAAAAGAAGATCCCAAACCAGCAAAGAAGGTCAGATTCTGAGCCTCAGTTCTGGTGTGTTTGTCAATTTTCCCCATCATTTCACCATGTCATTTAGAGAAAAATATAAATGTTCCCTTAAATTCCAATTTGCCCAGAAGAAATACCATTTTAACCAGAACCGGGTGGCAAGCTGGCTTTCCAGGAGACAGGGACCAGCAGGAATTTTTCAGAAGTGCCCTGTATTTATGCCCCTTGTATTTAGCAGTGTTGCCCTGTCTCTCCACACTTGTGCACTGCTCAGGTAGGACTGTGGAAGCCCTGTCAGATGTCTGGGACAAAGCTGGCCCCAACATGCTGGACTTAATTTGTCTTCCATTTCTGGTGATATTCACTGCCTTCTTTTCAGTCTCAGTTTTTGTGCTTCCATTACAGGGAAGGTCAAAAATGCCTCTGCCTGCGGGTCTGCTTTGTTAAACTTCAGATGTTCTCCAGATGTTCAGCGAGGGTGTTTATATAACAACAGCAGAATTTGGGCCACATTTCTCTGTTTTTCTCTGACTAAATGCTCCTCGTTTGAGGCAATGCTGATTCACAGCCCTTCATGGGAAGGTGACGGCTGGGGAAGGACTGGATTGCTGAAACCATTTTACCAGTGTGGTAGGACTCCTAAATCATATACCCAGCTGCTCTGGGATGATTTCAAACTGCTTATTTAAGAGTCTTTCCTGTGCCTACGACTTTCCCAAGAAGTGATCTGTTGCCTTGCCTCTCCTAGCTGTGACAGCCAAATAACTGAGTGTTCAAATGCCTCCTGCTCCTCTGTGTTTTGGGGCTTGCTTTAGCTCGTATTCCCAAGCATGCTTTAGTTTAGGGCATGCATTATTTAGTCCAATTACATGACTTTTCCTCTTAAAAGAAGTAACATTTTATAAGGAGAAAGAATCGTGGGCAAATAGTAGAGAAAAGACTGTAACCTGTTAAGAAATAAGGAAATATGGGGTTGACACACAGAATTAATTCTCAGCAAACTCAACACCATGGAGGAAGACTATTCCCTCCCTGTCCCCAGCACACACTATCACCATCATCATTCTCCATCTCCAGGTCAAGGATTTAGAAATGGTGGCCTCCCATAATGCTGCATGGGATGAAGGAGCATGACCATAATAATTTTAGTTTTTGCCAATTCCCATCCATAATTAGGTCACTTAGATTTTAGGAACCTATGTAATAATGGGACTAAATAAGTTGTTATGGTCTGGCTAGGCTGAGAAGACTTTAATTAGACAAACAATTTATTTTTTATATCTACACTTAACAGTGCCTTCCCTGGTTGTCCACAGCTAAGCCCACAGGCAAACACAGATGCTCTACCGAAGTCTTGCTCATCAAATATTCTTCTCATTGTTTTAGGGAGTTCAGGCTGCATCCACAGTGTCTGTTTTCTATGCTTTTCCACAGAAAATGTATATTGTATCAGCAGAGATTCTAGAGGATGTATGGTAGGAGAGGGACTGCAGCCAGGTGGGCCTTACCAGGAAGGTGAGATGTACTTCTGAGCACAGTAAGGGGCACTGTTTCATTTCTATTTCCTTATTTTTCTTGTTTCTTTTAGTTTCTTACAGGTGTGGGCATCCCTGTCACACACAGAAACTACAGAGGTGCTCCCAGGAACACACTGCAGCAGTGACATGTCCTTCCACAGAGGATAAGGAATGTATGGAATTATATATTTACTTATTCCCCTGAAGTATTGCTGCGGCCCTTCCACCTGCCTGCAGCCTAAGCAGAGCAGCGCTCCTGGTCCCATCCATCTCTGCAGACACCAGCAGGAAACACTTCTCTGCTTTGTCATCCGTGTGAAAATGTTGGCGTTTAACATCCAAGCTTCTGAACCAGACAAGAATGCAGCTGGGGTGTCTCTTCTTGATGGTAATATATTAAAAAGGGAAAATGGAAAGAAATAGCAGAAGTTGGAGGCAAAGCAGACCCTTCCTACCCTTTACCACGTACATCTGGAGAATTTTTTTGTATTTTTTCTTCACTTTTGGTTATGGCACTTTAGAATCATAGAATCATAGGAGAGTTTGGGTTGGAAGGGACCCTAGATATTATTTTGTTCCAAACCCTTGCTGTGGGCAGGGACACCTCCTAATAGACCAGGTTGCTCCAAGCCCCTGGACAACACTTTAACACTTCCAGGGATGGGATGTAAATAATTCTTCTTCCTTGTTCTGGATGCCTCTAAAGGTCTTGGGAGATGAACTGTTTCTTGAGATGAATTTCCTAGAGGGGAAAAGCCATGCAAGAAACTTCGAGGGCCATCTATTGCTACATCATCTGATTTGACTGCACAAAGCTGTAGCAGTCTTGGTACAGCCACAGACTTCAGGCTCTGCCTAAGAACATTTTTTTTTTCCATAATCTAGTGACCACATTAAAGATGCTGCCTCATCAAACTCCGGTTTCTGTAGCCACCAAGAATAAGGCATAAGGAGGTCATTAAGCCCATTTTCTACCTTTATGGTATGTTTTACCCCACACAGAGGTCATGTTCTTCCTTCCCTTGTGGAGTTACTTATCAGCTGAGGTTTCTTACTTGTGCTTTCTTTTTTCTCTCATGACCTGACACTCAGTTCTTGTTTTAGGTGTCAGAAGCCTGCAGGAGAACAACAAGGTCAGGCTGTGGCAGAAAGTCCAAAGGCTTGTTCCCTAATATTGAGACCTCTACCCATCATAAAGGTGGTGTTGGGACCTGGCAAAGCCATTCCATGGAGCAGATTAAAAACCTAAACTAGACTTCCGGCTAGAAAAACCCCAAGACAATTTATTTTGCACAGTTGTCCTGGAGACTGGGAAGGGATTAAGTCACAAATTGTTTGTGCATGGGCAGCTTTGAAAGAACTTTTGAGGAAGACAACCTCTGTTTTACATGTGGATCAGTAGAACACAGCTGGAATTATCCTCAAGCTTCTACCAGCCAGCAGCAAATCATTTTTGAAGCTGAAATCTCACCCGCTATCCTGGAAAATATGAGCCTCAGAGCTCTCAGTCAGAGGCAAGCCCAGGAGAGGCTTGACAAGGGGAAATATACAGCATCCTTCTGCAGAATCAAGCTGAGGAGGAGAGATAGCCTGCCAGACCTCGTGGTGCCCACATCCCTCAGATGTGGCCTTCCTGAAAGAGGTTGGATGGGGCTTGGAGCAACCTGGTCTAGTGGAAGGTATCCCTGCTTATGTCATGAGGGGTTGGAACAAGATGAGCTTTAAGGTCCCTTCTAATCCAAACCTTTGAGCTAGTCCTTTCTCAGGATCACCTCTGCATCTACTTCATTTTTTCCTTCCATTGAGGTTGGGCCCTGAAGTCTGCCAGGCCAAAAATCACTAGAAGTTGGTAGTTTCATTACTAATCTCTCCTTGCCCTTTGCATAAGGGGTGATGCTCCTTGATGTCCTTCCTGTTTTCCAGAAACAAGCTTTTCTAGTGTTAGGAGTGGGGGGATTAACCCCTACTGTCATTAAACCTCACGTTAAACCTCAGACGCTGGTACACACCAGAAGGGGACTTCTGCAGTGTCAGAAATGCCTCTCTGGCAGTCACACCGACCCAAACCAGCCCATCTGCACGACTTGTGCTGCAATCCAGGCATCTCAAGGCCAGCCCTGGCACCCAAAGCCTTTGACACAGAGGTTTCAAGACATGTCCTGTAGGTAAAAATTTTGCATTCTGTACTTGCAATTCTATATTCTGTTTGCATTCTATAGAAGCTCCCTTCGCCTCCTCTGAAGCAGTGGCAGGACAGGCCGCACGCACTGTGGGTCTGGGGACGCCATTTTGGAAGCAGGCTTCTCCTTGTGGCACAGGCCTGGTGTAACAAAACCCTAAAGGTCCTTAAATATGAGCCTAAGGTTGCCTCCTTCAGTTTTGGTCTGTCTTTCTTTTTCTTCTGTCCTCACAACCAAATCCCATTCCCCTCAAGCAGCATTTTTCATGGCTTAAGAGAAAGTGAGCAGGGCAGGGACCAGCAGCAATAAGCTATGCCCCACCATTTTCAGTGCTCCAAAAGCAGGGGGGGGAGGTGTGTGTGTCAGAGCCTGGTTGCTGTTTAATTGCTGGCTTGGCTTTAGAAAGCACTTCAAACCTTCATAAATATGGAAGTGCTTGTGCATAACTTCTGAAATCCCTGCAAATCCCTCTCTTGCCCCCAAAGAATCCAAACCCTCAGGAGCCACAACGTTGTTTGCTCTTTCATCTGAGTCATTCTTACTTCTGCATAAATGGGAAGTTTGGCCTGGATTATTTCTCTGGATTTCTGATAGCACCACTGGTGGTAAAATTATCCCTGCACACAACATTATGTTTTGGTTAACGTGAGAGCTGAACAGTGACACACAGTATTTTCCACAGGGCTTGAAGTCCCTGAGATTTTTCAGGGCAGCTTGTAAACCCAGCTTTTCTGGAGCAAGCCTGTCCAGGATAAATCCCAGGCCATGAGTTGCACACTGCAGATTTTCCTGGCTCCAAGAGCCAGAAGCACTGGGCACGTACCGAACAGGACACAGCCGAGGGATGAGCCCCATCTGGAGCTCCACAGCTCCTTTGAAATATGTGTCAAAAGGGGTCTGGCATGCAGGGGAAATGAGAACATGTGGCAGATTACTGTGCCTGAAACCAGCCGTCCCCACAGCAGCCCAGGATGTGCCTTGAGGGGCTGCAGTGTCCTGCTGGAAGTGCTATTTACTGCTAGGCAGAAACAGGCTGACCTTGCACAGGTTTCCCTCTGCACCATTCCCCCGGGCCTCACAGCTGCTGGGGAATGTTCAAAGAGGGACTCCAACATGGGGAACAGGAAGGGGAAGCTGACTGAAGAGCACCTGAGGTCACTTGGAGAAGAGGAGACTGAGGGGAGACCTTGCTGGCATCTGCAGCTTCCTCATCAGGGGCAGTGGAGGGACAGCACCCATCTCTGTGTGATAATTGAGAAAAGATTCGTGTTAATCACAAAAGCATTGGAGTTTGTATAAACCAGAACACTAAGCTCTGAAGTGAAGCATGGACACTAGATAAAGGAAATTATATAAAATCATTCTGTTTAAAACCACCTTGTTATGTTATATTATGTTATATTATGTTATGTTTTCCAAATAAGTTGCATCTACTACCAGCTTGCAAAATCAGACTTCCCAATAGCCCTTCCTGCTTTTGTTTGATCAATACTGCCTATCTCAAGGACCAGACTCCCAGAACTTCACTGGTGGTTATCTACAAGGACCAGATGGTTATCTGTGAAACTATCACCAGATTCTGTGAATTGGGATAAGGATGTTTATTCGACCACCACTGCTTACCTGGCAAAATTGTGACAGCTAGAAGAACACAAATTATTGATTACAATGAGAAACCACAGTATAAGAAGAGGCTGCAGGCCGGGGTTCAGTGGAGCGTGGAGTGGGCAGTGACCCCTCATGTTCCCCAGCACTGCTTGCTCTGTCTATATCAAATAAAACAATCTAAATTTTGCTGAATATTGAAACTTTTATTTCTCATTTATAACATCTGTGATCAGTGACAGGGCCGAGGGAACAGCTAGAGCTGTGTCTGCAGAGGTTTAGGTTGGAGATCAGGAAAAGGTTCTTCTCCCAGGGGGTGCTGGGGCACTGACCAGGCTCCCCATGAAATGGGCACAGCCCCAAGACTGCCAGAGCCCAAGGAGTGTTTAGAAAATGCTCTCAGGCAGAGGTTGAGATTGTTGGAGTGCCTTGTGCAGGACCAGGGCTTGAACTCAATGATCCTTGTGGGTTCTTTCCAGCTCAGGATATTCTATGACTCTGTGATTCTAAAAACACAAATTGAGTGTTTCCTCTCCTCATCGTCACTAGGGGATTTGGGATCTCCTGTGAATCCAGGGTTCCTCGGTTTCACATTGTATGTGTTTTTTTTTTTTTGCAGAGCCTGGGAAGCCCCTTATTGATGTGGTAAGACATGGCCATAAACCACTCTGATGGTAGATGCTCCATGACTGAATGGTGAGTCACGCATGGCATAAACCAGGCATTGTCACATCCCAGGATCTGTCTCACATACTTTAAACGAAGTAGTTGACAAAGATATTTGAGTAATACTTTTTGTTTGTGATGTCTGGGGGGTTGTTAGGTAAAGACAAGAGCAGGAAAACTATTTTGGGACATATTTTGCTGGAGAGGTGCTGCAAAACAAAGAAATTAGCAGTTTACCCAAGACCAAGACTGTGGGAGACATGGAATCAGAACCTATTTCCTTTGATTCCTGTATGCAACAGATTTTGTAAAAGCAGGGCCGAGAAGTGAACATGTCTGGAGTAAAATTGTCCAGAGCTGTATCAGACAGGTCAGAGGGTGACAAACTTGTCCATACAAGTCATCAGTTTTAAAGGGGGCCCTGGTGGCTGTTTCAGAAGTGAATGGTTCCTTAGGATCCCAAGAGTTCACACCACCCTTCAGCTCTTGCAGAGTGATATGTATTAGGAAGAAATATTTGGAAATCTTTACTCAGAGGGTGGTGATGCCTGGCACAGGGTGCCCAGAGAAGCTGTAGCTGCCCCTGGATCCCTGGAAGTGTTCAGGGCCAGGTTGGACTGGGCTTGGAGCATCCTGGGATAGTAGAAGATGTCCCTGCCCATGGCAGGGGGTGGGAATGAGATGAGCTTTAAAGTCCCTCCCAACCCAAACCACTCTGATATTCTCTGATTCTATGATTTTTATGCTATTTTTCATAAGCTTGCATAGTTGAATCAAGCCTGTGACCATTTTGTCTCCAGTTTGTTTTCAGTCCCATGATTCTGATAGCCAGATTAGAAGCATGTGTTCACTGTGCAGTTTTGAAACTGAAACTGAAAGGCTCAGTTGACCCCCCAAACACAGTTTTTGCTGCATTAAAGTTAATGACTTCTTGTTCAACACCAGATAGGACTTAGGTGCTGCATCAGAAAAATAGATTTATTGCAGTGCACTTTTTTTTCCAGGAAATTTGCATCAAGATCCTCCAAAAAGACCCTTGAATTCTATTAAAATGTTTGAAATGTAGTCTTAAATTTTAATCTCTCAACGAATCAGAGTCCGATAGCTTTTACTGATACATTAAGAGAAATGTAATAATCAAGTGATTTTAACAGGACCAGAGGTAACAGGCACAAACTGAAACATAGGAAATTCCACCTAAGCACTAGGAAACACTGGTTTTTTTGGAGTAAAGCACTGAACCTGGTTGCCCAGAGATGTTGTGTGTTCTCCATCTGTGGAGATGCTCAAAACCCTGGACACTGTTCTGGACATCCTGTTCCGGCTGACCCTGCTCGAGCCATGGCTTTGGACTGGATGGTGCCTGCCAGCCTCGACCATTTAGCTGTGACTCTGTAACTCTGCTGGTCACCAGAGGCAACAGAAAGTCCTCCCTGCAGAGTCCTGGCTTAGTCGAGGTTTCAGAGGGCTTCAGGGTTTCACTCTGCAGTCCCTGCTGCAGGCACTACATAAGGCAAAGGAAAATTATAGAGGAATCTTCTCCCCTCTTGAGTACATCACCTTGACTCAGAAAGGACTTGGAAAGTATGGGTTAATCTTTATAAGCTTAGAAAAGGTCCCTGACTTCATATCTCAAGGTAATCCTGCTGGATTTGGGACCACCCCTGCTTCAGAGCACCCAGAGCCAGGCTTCAGGAGCTGGGCACCCCCTTGCTTACTGTTTCCTAATGTCTTTGTGCTTCTGATCACCAAGCTGTTTCTGGAAATAGCGGAGGGATGGCAGAGGACATCTGCATGGTTTTTGTCTGTGTGAAAGAGCAGCAGTTAAAGAAAGTACAGGATCTTGTGCCGACTCTGCTGCTTATTCATCCTGCAGTAACTGACTTGGCAGCTGGTCTGACCCCATCCCTTATAAAAACGTTTCCATTTATGGCTGGGATTTTTTTTCTCCTTTTGCCTCCAATGGTCACACAGCTGGAAAGCCTCCAAAAGGGAGAAGCTGTGGGTTTACATCGGGAGAAACCAGCTGTGTATATTCATACCTTACATTTGAAGCCTCTCTCACAGGAACACGCCACCCAGGATGCTCCAGGGATTCCTTAAGGGATCATTTGGCCAGAGGTGGGTGCTGTGCCTGTCTGGTGGCAGAAGCACAGATGTCATTGTGGTTGTCAATATTTTCCTTGCCCAGGGCTCAGATAAGCTGAGAAGGAGAAAGCTGCAGCCATGTGACCTGGTTGTCCCTGCGAGCAGCTGGACATGTCATGCCTGATCCTGCCAGGGACCCAGGAGAAGGGTGGCCATGACAGCAGATGCTGGAGACCCTCGGGTCTGTGCCCATCCTGAATAGCTCCTGAGTGCTCCTTGCTGGCCTCTGGGAAGAGAGCATCTGGTCACATGGACTCAACATGTGGGATCCAGGCTCTCTCCAGTCGTTACAGATGTGCAGGTTTATGCTGTGCTCTGCTCCAGCAAGACAATGGAAAAAAGCATTCCTAGCTTATGAAGAGCTTTAGGGCAGATAAAGCAGAGTCATGACCCGAGCTGGAAAAGGGATGTGCCTCTTGTGAGCTTATTGCCTTGCCTAGAGCTGGAGCCTCTGGGGGAATGGCACTGGGATCCTGCACCCCATCTCGTGACTTGTCTTGTGCCAATTCTCCATGTCCTGCCCACATGGAGGACATGGATCAGTGGCCTGATAACAACTGAGAAAAAACCCAAAATAATTTTCCTCACCCAGGGCACCAGATGGGGAAAAAATAACTTATCTTTCATTTAAAGCCAGATTTCAGCAAGGCACTAAAAATCCTGTACTTTTTGCTCCTGCTCCATGTATTTTTGTGGAAATTTAGTGTGTGAAAGAAATGGCTGCAGGTGGAGTGGGACTCCCTTCCCTGCCTACCTTTTTTTACAGATAGGGTTCTAAGATGGGAGCACTGACCTGACAGCCTCCTCAGGTCACAGAAAACCTCACCATGTCTGAATTGTTTCCTTTCAAACCTTTGGCTGGGTTCTGGATATTCTGTAGAAACACGGGAATTCTGGAGAAAGCCTCTGCAAACGGAGCATCAATTTTTCCAGCCAAAAAGGCCTAATCTTTGCCAGAGCTGATTCCTCCACAATCAAAGCATTCAGCTCTTCTGAACAGGGAGTCACCATGGGAAGAACAAACACGGTGTTATTGCTGGGACCTGCTGAAGGAAGTCCTGTCTACAGCTCTTGTTATGACAAGGATTCAAGAAAAGATCAGAACCACTTAAAACCACCCTATCACAGTGTAGAATCCCTCACTCTCATCCCTAATCCCCAAGTTATCCCTTTCCAAAATCATGAGTCCTACCAGTCCTTTCTCCACCCAAACAAGGAGAACAGGAGCTCATAAAGGAGTGAGACCCCAAAGTGCTCCCCCCCGATCAGGACCCACACTGGGATGGGTGCTATGCCAAGGGCTTTCCTGATGGCTTGGATCTGGGACCATCTCACAGGGATGGAAAGTCCAACTGGAGATTTAGGGGCTCCAAGGGGCTGCTGATGGGGCACTAGTGGGGAATCCTGGTTGGGGGGCAGCACTGAAACTGCCACCAGAGAGAGGAGAGTGACCCCACTATCACCCAGAGGGGAACCCCAACATTAGCACAGAGAAATATGGGGAGCTGGGAGTGGGTGGGATGCAGCCGATGGCTCATGAGAACAGGCTGCTGGGACACAGAGTGCAGGGCAGGAAATCTTTTGGAGGCACAAGTGGAGGGATATGTGGAGCAGTGGGTCAATCGTGCTGTTCTGAGGGGTAGCCCCATGGAGTAACAGGGCATGGAGACTGCAATAGGTGAATATTCAAGTGATGGATGTGTTTTGGGAAAGATGGAGGTTATTGTAGGACCGCCATAGGGGCACAGAGTGGAGATTGTCTCCTATGTGTGTTTAAACTTGTAACACCTTCTTAATTTTTGGTGTTTTGTAGGGTGAGGGAGTTATCATGTGCCACTCAAACTGTCCATGAGGAAAGGTAGCACCTGTGGAGTGTATCTGTTAAAGATGTGATGATGATGATAAACGACTTTGTCATGAAGGAATGATACAAACACATATCTGAACGGCAGCTCTTAAATATATATTCTTCTGAAATATGTGCTTAGGGCTGCATGAAAGCAACTCCCAGTTCTGACAAAGGTCCCTTAAGTCACACAATGCTCTTGAAACTGGGGCTGGGGCTGCTTATAGGTGTGAGCAGCTCCAAGGCAGCAAACCCATTTGATCTTTGCTGGAATTTCTGGTGTGCTCCAGCCATGGATTTTTCTTGTTGGCTGCAGCATCCACACCCAATGTTGCTGAGGGACAAAGACCTAGCACCTCCTGTGCTCCCACATCTCTTCCCAAAGATTTCAAGAGCAAAACCTTTGACTGAAAGTAAGCTTGCTGTTTGCTCCGAGAGGCAAATCAGGTCAGAGGCTGTACCAAACCCAACTGCTAAGTCCTGCTGCCAGCCCTCAGTCCCCCTCCTCCAAGGAGGTGTCTGTCCACTGTGGTCTCTCAATGGGATCCATGTGTTCTTGATGAGAGGCCTGGAGAGCTTAATCATCCCTGGCCCGGGGTTTTCTATCAAGCACTCCTACAGCCTTCAATTATCTGGATTCCCCAGAAAGGATGTGGGAGGCTGATATCCCCACAGGGCTTCCAGTGGCTCTTCCACGTCCTTCCCCCATCGCTGCTCCAGCATCCTTTCTCACTGTGCTTGTCCTCATGCCTCCCCGAGGGTGGAGGCTGCTGGATGGTACCTCAGTCACAGACTCACCTTTTCTCTCTTTGTGTCTGGCAGAGATGTGCTGAGCAGACCAGCCGTGAGCTCTGCCTTGGAGGCAGGGAGGTATGCAAAGGAGAACCTGGGCTGCTCTTGGGGATCCTCATGTTGGCCTGAGCTCACACAAATTCAGCTATTAAACCTTGAAGCTTCTCCTGTGAGCAGGTGAACCTGCCACAACCTCTACCACAGGTTTAGGAGAGGCAAAAATTTTTTACTTCATGGCAGAGCACATTTTTAATTCATTGACAGCAGTTTTGCTGCTGTCTGAAGAGGCACTCAGGTGGGTAACACGAACACTTTTGGGACTCTTTAGAGTGATCCAGGGGAAATCTCCATGTAAAGCAAAACTCTAGCTTCTATGCCCAAGAAGACAATTATTTTAAAAATGAATAATGCATTATTTCTTGTTCATTTCTGTGTCTCTCTTTGCATTTTTATCTTTGCAGATAGAGTCTGCCAGAGCCTGGATGGAGAGCAGACAGAGGGGGGGTGAAGAAGTGTAGGTATAAGAACTGTAGGTAAAAATAAGAGCTGCAGGTAAAAGAAGAACAGTAGGTTAAAGGACTGTTTGTAAAAAAAAAATGCATGTAAAGGAAGTGTATGTGGAAGCCAGTGAGTACATGCCTGCACTTCCCCTCCTCGCTCTTCATTTTGTTTATCACACACTGAAGCTGGAAAATCTCAAGCCTCTTTGGACTGCAGATAAGCATTCCAGTTCAGCTAGCAGCCTTAAGGAAAACGAGCATAAACATAAGATAGTATTTATTGTGTGCATGATTCAAATGATTTCATTTGGTGTTGGTGATTGAGCTCGTGTTAATGCTCCAGTTAAGTGCACAGACTTTCACTTGCTCTGGTAAAAGAGGATGTTTTATCTCTGGCAAAAATATTTTAATGTCCTTGTGACCCTGACCTCTTGGCTTGATTTAAGGTACCATCAGAAAGGAATCCAAGGAAAGACAGAATATAGCTCTCCTAACTCACTCTGCAGAGTACTTACATTGTCTCAGGGGAATACCTATTTAAGAAAGAATTTGTTTTGTTTTGTTTTGTTTTGTTTTGTTTTGCTTTGGGGGTTTTTGTTGGGGTTTAGTTTTTGTGGGGTTTTTTGGTGTTGCTTTGTAGTAACACCATTGAAACCAGCTCAGATAAGAATCTGTGTCTTAACACTGATTATGTATCTAATTATATTACATTTCTTACATTCCCAAAACTCCTGTTCAAACTTTTATGACATTTGGTGTAAATACAGTTTACGATGGGAGAGGGGAATTTTTTATTCCCGTGTGGTATTTGGCCAGGAGGACAATTCATTACGGAATTCTAAATTTCTTCAGCATAAAGAGAGCCACGAATGGGACGAGTGCCTTGTTTTGTGTTAGAGCAAGAATTCCAGCATGTGTGTAAGGGAAGGGGGAGGTGTAAAGAATTGTGCCAAAAGCACAAGCAACACCCTGCTGTACATGACCCGGGAGCTGAGCCGAAGGGCTGCACAGGGTTCCCTGGATCTACATCAAATACGTGAGGAGCAGCAGCAGCCATGGAGCAGTGGAAAAGCTCAGCAAGCCCAGGAACAGCAGCTGGGAGGCTGCCCACAACCCTCCCCAAACAGGGATGTCTGGAGAGCGGGGCAGCTTCCAGCAGCCTCCACCTCGGTGGAGGGAAGTGTTGGGAAGGAATTAGGAAAACCTTATAAATCCGAGTGCCTAGCAAAAGACTTTGAGAATATGGAAAATATAAGTGAAATAGAAATGGTAGCAATTTTCGACTGTGTGGCTCAAAGCAACTGAATGCCTGAAGGCCCCTTTGTTTAGATAATGTTAGATGCTGCAAATACTAAGAAGCAAACAGACATCCTCCCTAGGCATGGCAGGAAGGGTCCCAGATAAAATTTAGAGATAAGAAAAGCAGGAAAACATGGTAATATAGTGATTCCTATAGGTTGCATGCAAATGTTAGAAAAATTGTATCTTGTATTAGATTGGTTAGTGGAAATTAGAATATTCAACATAGAAGAAGATTTAATGTATTGTAAACGGGAAAATCTCTCTCTTATGCTGTTACTCTCTTCGTTCTTACTTTCTTAAGCTTTCTTCTTTTACTCTCGCTCTATCCCTCTCTCCCTCCTGCTCTGAGCTGCTGCTGCAGTTCCTAGCAGGGCCTTATATAAACCCATGCCCTACGAAATAAACTGCAGACTTCAAGACCAGAATAAAGAGAGCGCCTGAGTTTGTCCTGACCGTCCCAAGGCAGCGATTCCTACAGGGAAGCAAGTCCTGAAGGGCTCAGCACATAAAGCCAGGCCAAGGAGGGCTGGAGACAAGTTGGGATTTTGCTTCCTGAGTGGATGGTTGAGGTGGACACAGATTTCAGGGGTCTCACTCCGGTTCTGAGGAACCTCTGTGTGTGTGCCTGTGACATACACTGTTAGCAAGACTTGAATCAGCTGCAAGAATTTGGGGTTTCAAATTATTTTGCAAATTATTAGGATTGCAAATTTAACCTTGAAAACTTTGGCCCTGTAGTGAGGTCATGAAAGGGGCAACAACAGAATCCATTGCTCCAGGACTGCACTGGTCTTCCAGAGATTTTGGGGGAATGGAAGTGAGTGAGCAGACACAGCTCCCTGCCAATGCAGGAGCTCATTCCTGAGACTCCCCCTACCTCCTGAAGGGAGGTGAGGATTAGGGGTTTTCGAAAGCCTCAGTCTAATGCTTTCTCTTGATGAATATCTTTAGTAGCAAGTTGCAACCTTGAAGTCACAGATTTTCTTTTAGGATCTGAATAACAGGTCCCTACAGCCAGCAAAACCTCTCATTGGTTTCAGTGCTAGGTTTTTTTCACATTTCCTTTCTAATTCCTCTTTACAAGTCCCATTGAAATGGGAATTAGACATAATCTGCCTCAAAGATTCAGCTCCATACAAGGGCTAACGTTAGAAACATTTCGTTTAAGACCCGAGGGCAGAATATGGTGGTTGCAGAGACAAAACTGGGATTAAAGACATGATTACCATTTCGAATAAATCAGCTCAATTACTGGCCCCCAGGAGGCCTTGCGAGGCCATGTCCTGAGGAAAGTCACTGAAACCAGGGCCAGCTCCCTTCCAGCACAGCAGCCCACATTGACATATCCCCAGATTCAGGGGGGAAAAAAGCCATTTTTCCCCTATCTGCTCCATTTCAGCCCCCTCTTTTCCCAGGATGAGGCAATAATTAATTCCTTTCCTTTCTATTTATACCCATTAGTCATTGCAAAAGTGTCCCCCACAGATTTATGGTTCAATATAATGAGTATGTCTTGAGGGAATATTATTCATGCAGTTAGCTGAAATCTAAAAGAGAAAGTCTCTATTTTATTTGTAACTTTAGCCAGAGTAGTCATTTTGGGTGGGGGCAGGGGGGATTGGGAGGTGGTGCTGTAGACTGCACCTCCAGGCTCCAGAAAATGTTTAGATAGGAACAAAAATGAAATTTCTTTCCTAGATTTGTACATGGCATTAAGGACCATGGGTGGGGTGGGATGGGATGTGACTAAGTTTAAAAAATGTACTTTTTTTTTTTAACCATCACCAGTAAAAGGCTAGAGAGCGGGATGAGGTTTCCTCTACAAACTATGTGGGGTTTTTTTCCCTTAATTTCATGGAAACACCACTGCAAGTTTTTCCTTCTCGTTTCTCTGGTGACAAGAAAACAAAACATATGCAGCTGGGTCATTCTGCTCTCTCTGTATTGTACCACGAAGCCCCAAAGACACACACTGTGTGTTTTAACTCTTTTCCCTCCCTACCCAGGGCTGCAAAACTACAGGTGGCTACAGAGATATCCTGGATATCTTGGATATCCAGCATGTGCTCCACACCACAGAGGCATCAGCCATAAACTCTGAGGTCCTGCCCTGCCAAGGGAGCTGAAATGGAGTTGCTTCACTATGCAAAGGTTCTTTTCCATGAGTCAACAAGTTTTGGGACTCAACCATCCTGACTGGATGCCTGGAAAAAAAATGTGCTGCAAGAAGGGAAAGCATCAAAAAGCACAGATTGGGAAACTGGTAAAAGGGGAAGTATTCTGGGAGAAAGGGTTTCAGCTTATCCTTTCCCCACTCTGTCTCTTTTCTCTGCCTGCCCATTTTTCATAGAGTAAAAGAATCCCCCGAGCAGGAAGGGACCCACAGGGATTATCCAGTCCAGCTCCCAGCCCTGCACAGACACCCCAACAATCCCACCCTGTGCATCCCTGAGAGCATTGTCCAAACGCTCCTGGAGCTCTGGCAGCCTTGGGGCCACTTCCCTGGGGAGCCTGGTCAGTGCCCCACCACCCTCTGGGGCAAGAACCTTTTCCTGATATCCGGCCTAAACCTAAATAATTTGCCTGTTGTGTTCACATAATGATCTTGTGTTGGTGCTGCCTGGCACTGCTGGGAGAGCCCTGGGCACTCATCCTTTGCCTGGCATCGAAATGCCTGAGATGGCTCTGCCACCCCCTCCATGATAGTGAGCAGTCCCAGAAATGCTCTGGGATTTTGCCCTTCCAGAAGGGATCAGCTCCAGAAGACGCTGACCCACCATGGAAAAGCTGACTCTAGACTATAAGCTTGGACTGAGGAACTGAAGGTACTTCTAAAATAAGTTCATAATGATGGCCTTAATTACTCTCAAGACCCTTGGCACAGGACCATCCCTTCTGTTTCTTCAAGCTGATGCCCTCAAACCCATTTTGAGAAGGGAAATCTTGAGCATATGGGAGCTAAATATTAGACCAAGGGCCTCCACACTAGTGGGGTCTAAACAACTATTTCAGGAAGATTATTAGAACTCATGGAGAATCAGGCTCTCTCACCACCATATCTGCACAGCCCAGAGTCCCTGGGATATCTTCATCCCCTAAGGATCTTGAGCTCTAGCAAAAAAACACAAAGCTACAGATACAGGCCTGTGCCTGGCAGAGCTTCAAAACTGCTGTAAGATTGGGAAAACCTTGGGGCTGTTTAAAATAAAATTCTAGAAACTCCAAACAGTCCTTCCTCATGTGTTAGCAAGCAACTATTTGCAAGCACACAAAAGCTGTGTATAAAAACTGGATGCTAAGTAAATAAGATCTGCAAGAACACAGGGGTCTAGAAAGTTAACACTGGGATATTAAAATAGGAAAAAGTATACAAAGCCTCAGATTGTACTTGTGTGTTCATGGGCACTCTCTAAACATCCTGGAGCAGTTGGCTTTAATGGCCTAAATCTCAGGAAATGCTGCTAAAATATGGTATCAAATGAATATTTGCTTTTTTTCTTCAAAAGATTGCCCTTTGTGCCTCATCTTACCATAATTTGAGAATGTCAGGCTCAGTGAGGGCTGTTGCTCATGCACATGAAGTGGACTAATCCAGAAAAATAAGTTTATTTTCTTTTCTTTAATATATATATATATATATATATATATATATATATATAAGTTCCTTTAATAGATATCTTCTCCTGGGCACTATCTGCCAGAGATGCCTTGGAGTCAGCCAAGTCTGTTTTGGGAAGATGGTCCAGCACAGGGGATTTGTAATGGGATTCTGCTGGAGACCACCTAATGAAGAAGAGGAGGTGGATGAAGTGTACTTCAGACTCTTGGAGAAATCCTTAGAGCCACGGGCTGGACATAAGCACCACAAGAGGTTTCTGGAATGGTTTGAAGGCAGGTTCCTGATGGAGCAGATGAATGAACCAGCCAGGACAGATGATCTTTTGGACCCACTACACAAACACAGGGAAGAGCTGGCTGAAAATGAGAGGGTTGGAGGCAGTCCTGTCTGCAGGGACTGGGATACTTCAGGGGGTGAGAGAGATCAGCAAGGCAAAGAGCAGAATTACAGCCCTGAGCCTCAGAGGGGCAGGGATTTGCCTGTTGGGGTGAAAGAATACAAACACATTGTATGAATCGAGCTCGGAAGTCACAACCCTGGAAGTGTCCAAGGCCAGGCTGGACAAGCCTTGGAGTGACCTATCTAATGGAAGGTGTCCCTGGCCAAGGCTGGAAGTGGAACTGGATGAGCTTTAAGGTCCCTTCCAATCCAAAGCATTGCTTGGTTCGTGAATAGGAAGCAAGAATTTCAGAAAATTGCAACTACAAAAGAGCATAAAATCCATCCTTCTGTTTGTCATGAGTGAAAACGCTGAGAATATCAACTGCATACTCACAAAGAGTTGAAAACCAGCATCCATTGTTCTCAGTAAGCATTTAACAATCTTGGCCTCATTTTTGGTTCTCTGCTCACAGTTAGAAAACGAGGCACTGCTGCATAACATCAAAATGGTATGAAGGGTGGTTGCAATTGCAGACACAGAGGCACTACAGTAGCTGCTTTCCATAAAGCTGTTTCACATCTACACACATGGTTTAAAACGGGGAGTTCACATTTTACTGGGGGCTACAAGTTAGATGATAAAATAAAAAAAATTAAAAAAAAGAGCAGATACACAGTTTATAAAGGAACAACTAAACAAACCATAAAACACATTTCAGTTTACAAGGGAATGTAAATGAAAGAGTAGCCATCTGTGCCTTACTTCCAATTCTATAGAGTTTTAGAGGAGAGCAGATAATTCTTTCTACCCTTCATCTTCCTCCATTTCCTCTCTCTCCATTTTAAATATAGAGGAATACTCAGTATCTGTTCAGTACAGTGTGTTCTTGAGCTGCAATAATAATTTGCAGGTCAGATAGGATCATAGAATCATTAAGATTGGAAAAGAACTCCAAGATCACCAAGTCCAACACAGAGGGTGAGTAACTAATTCATATCCACGCACATTCTGTGCAAAACATCTTTACATTAAATCCGCAGTTCCACTGAAAGGAGGAAGCCAGAAAGGAAATTTATTTGAGGATTAGGAAAAGGAGCTAAAGAGAGCACACCCATTTTCCTTCAGAGCTTCCTATGTCCTCATTCTTGAGAAAAAAACCCTCAATTGCAGAAAACTAGCCCAGGCCTTTAAAATCAGCTCTAGAAGAATATGTAAAAAACGGGGAAAACCCCCAACAAACAAATAAATTAAAAAAGCAGCAAAATGTTTTGAGGTTTTTTTGTCCCATTTTCCACCACTTCAGTGTGCCTGTGTGTCAGACTGCCCCAACATAAGGCAGGAACTTTCCAGGTGTGCCCATCTTATGACAGAGGTGTGAAGATGACAATATTCCTACGAATGTCATGCAAATATCTAGGCAGATGAGAAACACCAAGATTCCTTTTTCTTATGGAGGGAAAAGTGTACAGCAGGGAACTGTTCTGTAAAATATAGAGGGATCCTCTCAGGGACAAGGCATTTTGTCATGTCAAGCTGCAAGGAAAGTTTTGATTTGACATGAGAAAGTTCAAGAAGCACACTGAGAAAGTTAAATGTAGGTCCTTTGCTCAAGAAACTGCAGAAAAAAAGACTAGACTCGCCAGTCTGGGAGGAGAAGAGGGAGATGTGGAGGTGTGGGTCTGTGCTCTGCTCCTTTCCAAACTCTGGGCACTCAGCAGCGCTGCAAGGGACAGATGTGCTGTCCAGTTGTTTGTGATAAGGCTTCTTGCTGGAGAAACAGCTTCTGCAGGAGCAGGTTCACCTGGAAACAGCTGCATTGAATGGATTAGAAGCATCACAGGTGGGTACCCATGGACATAACAGAGCTTGGACACAGCAGCAAAGCAGACAAAACACATGGCCTGGAATGAGCAAATCATCCTGGATCACTGGCAGCAGGATGATTTGCTCAGACATCTCAGGTGCTGTCTGGTAAATGGCTGTCAGCAAAAGCTGGACCCTCCTCTCCACTAAAGATGCTCCAGAGGAAAAGGGACCAACCCATTCAGAGCTGCAGGAGAGGTCTTGGAAGGCAGTCGCCTCACAAAATACTTTTGCTCTTCAAAACAAAGTTATAGCTCAAGGAACAACAGGCTGTGTTCCTGAAAGTCACTGCTGCTCTCCATATTTTTTATTGGGACATTTGCCCCTACTTTTCATTTAGCAGAGCTAAAAATAGCTCATGAATTTAAAAGTAACTTTAAAAGTACTACAACAGCAAAGCCCTTGAGCTCAAGGAGTGTTTGTACAATGCTTCCAGGCACATGGAAGCACATTTTTGGTGCCGTTCTGTGCAGGGCCAGGAGCTGGACTCGATGATCCTTGTGAGCCCTTTCCAACTCAGACGTACATGGATTACAGGGAGTACATGATTGCATGGTTCTATGAACCCAAACCCAGAAGTTAATTAACTGAAACAGGTAATACTCAGACTTGCCTGACTCTGAGCAAGACTTGGATATTTGCAAGGGCAAATGATTCCACGATTCTGTGCAAAGCTGCGTTTTTTGAAATGTTCTTGTTTTCATTTGTTCCACTCAGGGCACATTACTAGGATGGAAAGAGAAGTAGGACAGCAGAGGGGAAGAAAGTGAAAGACTGTTTGATGGTATAAAGATGTGGGGCAGCAATGCCAACCCCAAAAAGGGGCCTCTCATCATGGAAAAATGAGACTTCTTCCAGCTCCCGTAAAACAAAGATGCCTTCAGCTCCAGAGGGGACAGCCTCGCCCCAGCCCAGCCCGAGCCGCGTGGGAGTGGAGGGGAGGGACCCTGCCAGGTCTCGGTAGACCCACAGTGACTCTGCGTGGATGTTCGGAGCTACTGCAAACGAAACTCTGCCCGATTTTGGAGGAGGAGGAGGAGGAACTCAGAGGGCAGTTCCAGGCGGCCGGGGAATAGCGGGACTGGGCTGGAGCCGCCTCCGCTGCTCTTCCCGCTCCCTCATCCCGCACATCCCAGCAGCCGGAGCCGCCCTCCAGCCGGGGATGCAGGAGCCTTCCTGACACTGGCCACTCCACAGAGTCCTTTTTCCTTACGCTTCGGAGGGATTTGAGGGAGAAGTTTTGATGACATCATTTTCCAGGTAGGCAGACTTTTTTTCACTCCGAGTACAGGGGTTCTGTGGAGCTCCAGCCGGGAATAACAGAAATCCTCCTGAAATTTCAGCCTATGCCTGCTGCTGCTTACCGACTTTCCAGCAAGGTGCCTATTTCACATTTAGACAGTACCTGCTATAAGAGAATATAATTTTTTTTCCTTTGCTGTCAGGTCTTGGCTAGTTTGGACGTTTTTCCAAGGTTTTGGGGTTTTTCCAGGCGTAAGTAGTGTGGGCCAAAAACTGCCAGGGCCAGAGGTCTAGCAAATCCCTTAGTGAAGGGGGTGGATTTCTTGAACCAAAATCTTCCCCGGGGTAACTGAGCTGAGTTCAGCAGCTACAGGGAAGTGATAGCAGCAGGGCAGAGACTGCTCTGCTGCATGATTCGCCCTTGATTTTGGGGATTTCAGAAGATACGATTTAGACTCATCTCTGGCCCTTGTCTCCTGTTTATGCTGAATTATATCAGCACAAGCTCCTCTATTTTGGGAGGTGGCAACACATTTAGGAATGCCTGTGAATTCATTGCACTTGGTGTCAGGGGTTTGCTCCCCCCAGCCTTCCTGCAGCCCAGGCTTTCCCTGGCTGAAAATCCCGGGATAATTACATTGGGAGACCTGGAGAAGATCTGGAGTCCCTGTAGCTGACACCTCTCCCTTGGGTGCTCTGCCCAGGGATTAAAATTAAAAGGCACGTTTGGGTAGTAGCTGCAAAGAGCAGCGAAACTCCCTCCCCATGCAGAGCACAAACCACGGGCACACAAAGGGGAAGGAAGAGGAGGTGCATTTATAAGAGTTTTGTTCCAAATGGGACATATTTTCTTTTCTAGTTTCACATATCAGACATTTGAGTGGAGAAAATGCTGCATGCACAAGCGAGTGGCACCACAGGCGTTGCCTGCCGGGCATGGCCATGGAAAATGCTGGGACTGAGCAGCAGGGAGGCTTCAAACTTTATTCTGTATATTTTAGCACAGCCAGCATAACTTTCCTGTCTTGAGAATAATGCAATTTGTGTGGCTTTAAATTTATATGGCTTTCCATAAGCTTCTTGAAGGCAGTGTTAGCTTAGAGAGCAGAGCTTATTGATTTTTGTGAATTTGGGAACAGTTTGCTCAGTTACAATGGGTATTCTGGTGTTGGAGGAGACATGCACAGTGCACCAGGGGGAACTTCAGGAATATAAATGCATGGGATAAGGCAGACCATGGCTCTGCCTGGCCAGGTGCATGAGGTGACATTTCCACTGCATTGGGATCTGCTCTAAGGGATAATCAGATGCGAGAGTGCAAATAACCATTTGCACATTTGAGCCACTGCAAGTAATTTGTTTGCCATAATATCACTTCTGGTTCAGTTGCTCATGCTGGGAAGAGAAGCAAGCAGAGAACTTGGATCTTCCTGCGAGGCTACTCTTTTTGCAGGGCTCTGTCTAGATAAATCCATATATTTTTCAGTTATGTGTCTAACAGCCAGGTTACCTGGGATCTCCATGTGGGAGCAGCAAGGACCATGCATTTTTCTGCACCTGAGGTAGGAGCACAGACCCTCATTCAGGGAGAATGGTGCAAAATAGTGCCCTCAAAAAATGTTCAGAGGACCCACTGCTTGAGATTCCCTATTGTTTTTCCCTTGTGTGCATCTCATGGGGAAAGAGGTGATGCACTCAAAAATACAAATAGTGAGAGAAGGCCTCAAAGGAACAAAGGTCCTGCTCTGTCAGAGAGAGAAAAGTCAAGGATAGAACAGGATGAGCAGACCCAAATATTCAGGCATTATGACTCAGCTCTCAATTTGCTCTTTGAGTTAGTTTTTTGAACCGTGTTCAAAAATTGCCTTCAACATGCACAAAACAGTTATTCTGAAATACTGGTGAAATCTGAGGTTTCCATCTTGGCATCTTGCAGCAGCAGGTGAGACTTTAAGTCAAATATCGGATGTTATGGGGTTTGGAACTGCACCACAACAGCCGGTGGTGCTCTGAGGATGGCAAAATGGGCAGCATCGACCACTCCACCCTTGGAGGCCCCTGAGGTGGGGACTGGAGCTCCCAGCAGCCCCCCACCGTGTATCCAGGGGGGTTAATACCAGGTGGGATGCTGGGAGAGCAGGAGACTAACATAGCTCAGGGTGCAGAGTGAGATAGAGGAGATGGTGCAAGGGGACCCTAGGGAAGTGAGCTGTGTCTCATGTTTTCAGGAGTCGCTTTCCTGCCTCGTCATTCTGCCCATGGAGAGTCCAAGCATGTGGATTCACTGACCCAGTCCCAGGCCTCAGGGGCTGTGGGCAGGAGCTATCCTGGTTGCCCATGCAGGCCAACTGCTCTGCTCTACAGTGCTTTCCCACTCACATACACAGAGGGAAAGAAGGAGGCAGAGAGGGAGGTGGTTAA
The DNA here is from genome assembly GCF_052056855.1 of Sturnus vulgaris. Taxonomy (NCBI): domain Eukaryota; kingdom Metazoa; phylum Chordata; class Aves; order Passeriformes; family Sturnidae; genus Sturnus; species Sturnus vulgaris. The sequence goes on from NC_142249.1 coordinate 4,504,405, forward strand.
ACTCAGGATGCAATGATGAGTCAGACACTTGGCCAAAGCCCTCAGTGCTCCCAGCCTCTCCAAAAGTTAATGTCTCTGTCTTCCTCAGCTAAAGGCTGGCTCTAAAATGGTGCTGTCTGAAGGCTCAAAGCTGTTGTGTCCTACAAAAGATCAGGATCTCCTGCACCCCTGTTTTATCACGGGCAAACAAAACAAGGAAAGCCTGCAATAGGCTTAGAGGGGTGAAATCTTGATCTTAACTAAAGTGCCCTTTTAGCATCAAAGTGTTTTATCCTTACCATAGCACTTTTATTCTCTGCAGCAGCATGGAAGTTGAGCCACGCTGACTTGTGCAGGGGCTTCATGGAATCATGGAATGGTTTGAGTTGGAAGGGATGTGAAAGACCATCCCTTCCCACTCCTTGCCATAGGCAGGGGCACATTCCACTAGACCAGGTTTCCCCAAGCCCCATCCAGCCTGGCCTTTGTCACTTCCAGGGATCCAGGGGCAGCCACAGCTTCTCTGGGCACGCTGTGCCAGGGCCATCCCACCCTCAGAGGGAGCAATTCCTTCCCAATACACCACATAATCCTGCCCTCTGGCAATGGGAAGCCATTCCCCCTTGTCCTATCATCCAGGCCCTTGTCCAAAGTTCATCTCCAGCTCTCTTGTTGACCCTTTTTGTACCGACAGGTGCTGTAAGGTCACCCCAGAGCTTGTTCTTTACTAGACTGAACAATCCCAATTCTTTCATAAGAACAAGCCCTAGTGAGGAGGAAGGCTGTCACTGTTGTAGGGTCTCAGCAGCACTGACACCAACCTTTCCAGCATAAACCAGTTTGCAGAAGCCTGCAGCTGGCACTGTAAACTGGAATGGGGCATGTCCCACCAGGCAATAGCTGGGGCACCACATGAGAGAGGTCTCAAGGGATGCCAGGGAGGGCTGAGTTGCCTGTATTCTTCAGTAGTGCTGTTCCTCAGGCAATCCAGCTGAATTGCTCACCTGCCCTCCCCCTGCTTTGCCAGTACCACCAAATGCATATTCAAGGTCCCTTCAAGCCTTGGACTCTTCCAAAAGTTACCAAAAAAAAAAAAAACATTCAAGAAAGAAGCTCTCTTTTTGGACTGGATTCAGGTCTTTTTTTCATAACAGACATCCCACAAGCTCCTTTTTGGTTAGTGTTGAGATGGCCACCATGCAGAGAAGCATCTCTGGGCCACCACTTGTTGGCTGTTTCTGGGGTCCTCTAGACACAAAGGTGAGCATCTCCCTCCATAATCTGTGCTGTTGACAAGTATTGCTTGAGTGTTGCCTGAGAATATCCTTTCAAATCCCATGTTCCTTTGAGCACTTCCATACATTCCTAAGAATTTTTCAGACTAGATCTCTAACTCTACTGCTGCTTTAAGTTGTCATAACCCTACATGAAATAAACTCCCACATGCAGCTGGGCCTTGGAGGCCTGGTGATGCTTTGAGCACTGAAGATGTGCATTTCTTTTAGAGTTTTTTATTTTTCCTCTCACTTATTTATTTTTCCTTTCACTCCGTGGGTTTACAAGGAGCATTGGCTGGCTTTGTGTCATGCCAGCAGAGTCAGGAGATTGTGTATCATGTTTAAGGTGTAACTTGTGTTTTCCCACAGGCATCTGAATATCCTGAGGGGCCACTGAGATGTTCCCACAAGCCTTGTTTCCCACACTCCTTTGTGTGGTCCTAGTTCCTCTCCACGCTGCTCAGCTTGATGTCGATGTTGGGGATGTCAGTCCTACCTCCTGTGCAGGTATTAACCAAATAATTTGGGTCACCTATGTGGGCAGCAATTTTAGCAAAAACAATGCTCAGTTGTACAATCTGCTTGCCAGGAACTGACAGTGAGACATTCCACCTCCCCGGGCCCTTTGCACTCCTGTGGTAACAATCCATCTGTGGGAAACACTGTCCTCCACCCAAACCCACCTTTCCAGGCTCACTTTGGTGTGCAGAGAGGTAGAGATGGAAAAGCTGGGGTCTGCCAGTAGTGGTCTCTCCCAGCAGTAACAAACACCAGTCAGTGTCCAGCACTCAGTTCTCTATCCAATGCCAGAAAATTGTTCACTTTAAATCTGGTGATTTCCCCACTTTTCAGTTACAATGCAGAGGTGATTGAGGGCTCCAAGGCTGACTCCTACCAAAAAGAGCAAGATTTTCAAGATTGATTCAGTACTGAGCAGTGCTAGATTAATGGTTGTACTCGATGATCTTAGAGGTCTTTTCCAACCTTAATTATTCTGTGATTCTGTAGCAGATCTTAGAAGTGCTGGTCACTGGGGAACCATCTGACCCAAACGCAAGTGTCACTTGTAGATCTAGGTGGGACTTGTGCCTTTTCTGGCATCATTCTTGGTCCAGGTGTCTGGGGGATAGCAAAGGGGGTGCATGAAGTGCTCTGACATGGTCCGAATAAATGTCCCTGTGCAGAAAAGAGGAACTGCCCCATCAATGTCTACTTCATCATCGACACCTCGGAGAGCGTGGCTCTGCAGACTGTGCCCATCCAGAGCCTTGTGGACCAAATAAAGCGGTTCATCCCCATGTTCATCGATAAACTGGAGAGCGAGCTCTACCAGAACCAAGTCTACATCACCTGGCAGTTTGGTGGGCTCCATTACTCAGACGTGGTAGAAATCTACAGCCCTCTGACTAGCAGCAAAGACATTTACCTGCCCAGGCTGTCCGCCATCAAGTACCTAGGCCGGGGCACCTTCACGGACTGTGCAATCTCCAACATGACCCAGCAGATCCAGACCCAGATGGCCAACGGCGTGAACTTCGCGGTGGTCATCACCGACGGCCACGTGACGGGCAGCCCCTGCGGGGGGATGAAGATGCAGGCCGAGAGGGCTCGAGACATGGGCATCAAGCTGTTCGCCGTGGCTCCCAGCGAGAAGGTGTACGAGCAGGGCCTGCGGGAAATCGCCAACCTGCCGCACGAGCTGTACCGCAACAACTACGCCATCACCCAGAGGGACACCCTGGAGATCGACGTCAACACCATCGACAGGATCATCCAGGCCATGGTGGGTGCAGGGAGGGGAGCGGGGAGCACAGGAGGAGCAGCTCACGGTTGGAGGATGCTGTCCCTTCTGTTGGGTTTTGGAGATGACCCCTAGTCGGGAAAGTGGAGCTTTTTTCTGGTACTTAGCCTGGACCCCTTAGTTTGTGCCTCCGTTTCTCAGCGTGTCTGGGAAGGCTGCCACCCTAATCCTGGCTCTTGCTGAAGACCAGGCCATAGCCCAGCCTGCTCCCCATCCAGGGACACGTGGAAGCATGTGCCACATGAGACCTGCTCATCATAAGCAGGGTCTTTGAGACCTTAGCTGTGAGGTGCTGTTAATCAAGGGCTCTCCAGAGGGCATCTCTATAGTCAGGGTCCCTTTACCACCTCCTCTCCGGGTGAGCTACTGTCTCCCCCATGGGATTGAGCACCTTAACTGATCTTCTTCCTCCTGTTCTCTCCTTTGCAGAAACACGAAGCCTACGGTGAGGTGAGTGAGCAGCATCTTTATGCCTTTGCCACGCTGAATAATGGCTTTAAAGAGTTAAGATTTTTGCTAAGGGTAGAAGTAGTTTCCATGACCAAGATGTAAGTTAGGTAGGTAAATGGTAGGTTAATAATTACTAGATGCTTAGGCTAGAGCTAATTGGTGTAATTATCTGTTGTCATGAACTTACGTATAGAAGAATGTAAAATAAGTAAACCGTTAATCACAAAGCACGAGGCCTTGGATCGTGCCAGAGGGTCACCAAGACCTGATGAAGACTCTCCTGACTTCATCCTTTGAGACCACTGACCCATTTCAAGACCACCGACACAATTCAAGAGAAGAACTGCACACGTGTGAAGGACTAATAGTCTCATTTTAATATCAGATGGGGATGGGAGGTGCTGTATTGTATTGTATGAAAGATCTTGGGGAATAAATAGATGGCAAAGAACCTTGTTCGGGGCGGTCACACCTTTCAGAGGTGACTCCCATGCCACCCGCTGGTGAATAAACATACCACTTTCTAGCTTTAATTAGTTAGAGGGTCTTTGTCCGTGATAATGCTGGTTTTTAATGATTCAACACAACGGGGTTTTAAGTTGCCCCAGTTAGAGCTGACCAGAACAGCACGGACCTGCATGGGATGGGTCTCTGCCCACCTGTGGATCAGGGCAGAGTCTGGGGATACCTTACCATCGCCTTACCCAGGGATTATGATGGCATCCTGGACTCACTCCCTGCCTCCCCCTCGCCTGCAGTGGGTTCTGGTCTATGGAATAGACTTGTTTCATCACTTTGGAGGCACATTCCATAGGTGCTGCCCCTGCTGAAGCTCCTGCCCTGCTGGTACCACAAGGGCAGGGTTTGGCACACAGGTGGGGAAGTATGCAAGGGGTGCTCCAAAGAACACCAGCCCAGATGAGCAAGCTCCCACCGCCTCTGGCACTTGGCAGTCTTGTTCTTCCAGTCTGGGCCCAGAGTCAAACTATAGTAAACATGATCATGGCAACTTTCCACTCTTAATTTACGGGCAGCATTTCTTTGTGTGCTTGCTGCTGCCTCAGCCCTGACACAACAGATTTTAAGCCTGAGTTGATGGGGAGAGGTGCGTGGAGAGCCATGGGTGCAGAGCTGAGCTGAGTTTGGGATGCACACTGTCAGTACCTCAGTTTAATTTCCTGTATTTCAGTGCTACAAGATGAGCTGCCTGGAGATTGCAGGTCCACCTGGTCCCAAGGGATACCGAGGGCAGAAGGTAAGTTGCTCTAAGCTGTGGGAGAGGCAATAATGTCCCTGCCTACCACAACCACTGCAGGATGCCCTAGACTTCACCTCACCTCAACTGCCTTCTCAGGTAGCACCCAGGTGGTAAATATCCCCAGCATCTGTCTTGGCCCTGGGAGACACAGCCAGCACTGGTGTGCCGATGTCTGTGCCAAGGCTGATGCACTGCCAGCAGTGCAAAGGGACACCCGAGCACCTGAGGACATCAGGACAGTTGTCATTGAGTTTCCCACTCTCAGAGCAGAGCTCTTACATGCAGGGGGTGTCCCACTCTCCTGCTCCAGCTCTGTGTGCTCTGATCTCCCAGAAACTGCCATTTTCTCAGTCAGCACCAAGCCTGGACTTACGCTGGGTTTTTCCTTTCCTTAGGGTGCAAAGGGGAACATGGGTGAGCCAGGCTCCCCTGGGCTGAAGGGACGACAGGTGAGTTGTGGAAAATCTTCCCCTCGGTTTGCTACGTCTCTGATGACCTCAAGCTAACTCCCTGCGCCTTCCTTCCCGAAGGGCGACCCAGGCATTGAAGGTCCGATCGGATACCCTGGTCCCAAGGTGAGAATCCCAGAGCCGATGGCTGAGCTCTTTGCATTCTCTGATTTTTGATAAAGCAAGAGAAGCTTTGCTTCTCCCTTTCACCTGCCCATTTCCCACCTCAGACCCCTGCACTCAGCTCCTGCTCATTGCCCAGACACTAACACAGAGATTTTCTCTTTTTTTCTTTTTTTTTTCCTCTTTGTCCAGGGCGTCCCAGGGCTGAAAGGAGAGAAGGTGAGAAAGAAGAGACAGAATGGCTGGCTGGGCACTTGGCAGGGGCCACGCTCCTTTCTGATGCACAGAGGAGAGATTAGCTGTGATGGGGAAGGATAATAACAACCCTATTAACGTGTCATTGTAGACCTGGGAGGCATTTACAAGGGGATTGCGGGGCCTGTCTCCTCCTTCAGGCTTTGATCATGGTCTAGTGAAGCTGGAATGGGTTTAGGATGTAAATGGAAGGAGAGAGGGAGGTGGTGGGGGGAACAGGGACCGAAGGTGAGGTTGTGGGGGGGAGAGGGGGATGCAGGCAGTGTCTGACTTCCTGTCCTCTTCTTCTCCCAGGGAGAAATTGGATCTGACGGACGGAGGGTAAGAAAGAACGTTTTCTAACTTGCACGTTTTTCCAGCTCCCAAATTCCTGGACTGTGTGTTAATAGATCCCTCTTCTTTTTTTTTTTTTTTTTTTTTTTTTTTTTTTTTTTTTTTTTTTTTTTTTTCATTTCCCATGATCCAAGGGTGCCCCTGGCTTGGCAGGAAGGAACGGCACAGATGGACAGAAGGTAACTGGGAGCACCGGGAGCATGCCGTGATGCCGCTGCTGCTGTTCCATTTCTTTACCCTCTCTCATTCCCACAGGCTGTTTAGTTTCTACTATCCCACATGCCGGCTTTCTGTTCCTGTGAATTTATCTGTACATTATTCTGCATGTCCTGTAGAAATGCTTGAAGTATTCAGGTCGCAGGAGTGAATTTCAGAATATGCTGGGTTGGAAGGGACCCACAAAGATCAAGTCCAACTCACACAGGATGCCCCAACAATCTCACCCTGTGCCTGACAGCATTGTCCAAACTCTCCTTGAGCTGTGGCAGGACTGGGCCTGTGATCATTTCCCGGGGGAGCCTGTCCAGTGCCCCACCAGCCCCTGGGGGAAGAACCTTTTCCTAATATCCAGCCTAAATTCCCCACACAGCTCCATGCCTTTAAGTGTCATCCCTCTGTCAGCAAGCTCTCTGCAGGACCTGGATATGTGACCTGGTCTGTGCACCTGCTGAGAAGGTGATAAGGCCAGATAATTTGGGTGTAGATACCTTATCCTGCATGTAAGTGAGTCCTACAGGACATGGACACAGAAAGCTTCACAGAAATTTGGGATCCAGGGCAGTTGGTCACTTCATCTCTAAACCACAGCTTGTACGTAGTATTAAAGCCCTAAAGCCAAATTCAAAGGCCTCACACCAAAGTCCCTGGCTTTGCCCACTGGTCAGCACACCCTGGTTTTGCACAGTTTCCTATACCCAGCCTAGTGTATCTGTGGGTAATAACAGTTCTTCCCACTCCTCAAGTGCTGCTGAAGGTCTAAAACATCCTTCAGTCGTCCCCCCCTCTCTAAAACACTGAAGTCCTTCAGTTCTCCCCAGCCTCTATCCTAGAGCTGGCTCATCACTGATGACAGAGTTGTTTTGGGACACACAGCAAGGCAGTCCCTTCTCTCACGGTGTCTGTCAGGCAGAGTGGTTGCTGCACATCTGAGCTGCTCTGACAGGAGAGGCATGAGAGGACCAGCACAACCCTGGACGTGAGTGACCACCAAATCCAGCCTCAAGGACATTCCTATCTCTCAGGGTACACTCATGGGATGAGCCTGCCTGATTTCCTTTAGTCTGCTTTCTTCTTCTCTACTTTTCTCCCTGCTTAAGGAATATACTTGATATTTATTCTCTAGCTGGTGACAGATAAAGTCAGCAGATGATGCTAACATTATTAACTGTCAGCAAGAAAAGCTGTGTTTTCCTATCAGCCACTGATAACTACTCAGTCTTTTCCTTTTGAATGTAATCTCTCCAGGGCAGGCTGGGGAGAATTGGACCACCAGGATGCAAAGGTGACCCTGGTGACAAGGTAGGAACGCTTTACTCTTTCACCAGCATATCAGCTGTGTAGCTTCTGAGTGAGGTACATATGTAGAAAGATGGCCAAGGAGAGGTTACTGGCCCATTTTCCCACTAACTGTATAATTTGATCCCAGATTGGAATGGGGATCACAGTTTGATTTTTTTTGTGCCTCCTTTCCATGGCAAGCAAGCTGGTAGCCCCTAGTGTCCCTCTCGTCCACAAAGAGAGAAGGAACTGCCCCTTTCATCAACATTAGCAACAAGCAAAAACTACTTTAGCCTCTAGAGCAACTTTATAAGCACTGGCTTAGAAATGTTATTTGATTAGAAAGTTTTATTTGATTTATTCTGCATGGAAATTATTCCCAGTGTGAAGTGTGTGGTTCTTTGTCGTTTCCCTTCCCAGGGCCCTGATGGCTACCCAGGAGATGCAGGAGACCAAGGATTAAGAGGAGATCCAGGCATAAAGGTATAAGTGCTCTGGTCAGACAGCAGGGTGTGGGCAGAGGCAGCCAGTGGGGACAGCTAAACACCATTCCCCATATTTATATATATATATATACATATATATATATATATCTACATATATATATCTCTTAATCTTTCACTACTTATGGAGCCCATAGGCTTTGGGATGGGGATCCCATCACGAGGCACAGGAGCTGAGGGAAAGGCCTTGCTGGCCTTGCTCCTTGGGCTACTCGTGGTGCAATGTGCTGGTGAGGCAGGCAATGACCATTGACTCTGGCTGTTTCAGGGGGATCCTGGCCGTCCTGGTAGCAGTGGACCCGTGGGGCCCCCAGGAGAAAAAGGAAGCCCGGTAGGTTCATGCAGCATTCAAATGTCTCCAGTGTTTTACTGTGGTCTGTTCATAAAATCCCAGAATGGTTTGGGCTGCAAGGGACCTTAAAGCTCATCCAGTGCCACCCCCTAGCATGGACAAGGACACCTTCCACTAGCCCAGGCTGCTCCAAGCCCTGTCTAGCCTGGCCTGGAACACTTCCAGGGCTGGGACAGCCACGGTTTCTCTGGCTTTGGGCAGGACCGGATGGATGCTGTAAAGAACAGTTGACGAACCTGTTGTCAGCTGATGGAGTGAAGGTGAAGAAGGATCACTCTGCTCCAAGGCTGGAGCCCCTGCTCATGGCAGTGCCATGTGGGCATCCTGGGTGTGTGGAAGCAGAACCTGGGTGCTCATACACCCTTCTGCTTGATGGGGGACCACTTGACACAGGATAAAAAGGGGGCGGGGGTGCGGAGTGTGCACGCCTTGACCTCTCTTCCAACAAACTCTATTTTCTTCTCCAAGGGACTTCCAGGCAACCCTGGAGCTCAAGGACCTGCTGGAAGCAAGGGAAGGAAAGGTGAAGTGGGACCTCCTGGACCCAAAGGAGAGGCTGTAAGTGGCTGAATAGATCCTTGGACATTAGGCACACTGCAGGAACCTGAGGCAGTTTCATGGATGAGTGCTGAGAAACTCCCTTGTTCGCCTTTGTGCATCCCAAAAGATGTGCAGATGCCCATCTCTCCCATCCTCGCAGAGCAGAACTCCCATATTCCTAAGCCTGATGTTAACTGTTCACCTTAGAGAAGCATCCTGTGTTCCCACATAATCACAGAGGCCTGGCCTCTGTGGATGCCCAGGGACACTTTGGTGTTCTCTGACAAGTTCCTCAAACCTCTGGCTCCTTACAGGAGCTCAAAGAGTCAGGATCTGGCAGCCATTATGGCAGAGCTCTGTGGAAAGGGCAGTGTCACATATCAGTGGTGCCACGCACTGCAAATTTTGGGGAGTGGGTTGGAGAGGATGGGCCCTGGCACAGCTCCACCAACACCAAGGGGCCAGAACCCAGCCAGCCTGTGTCCTTGTGCAAGATCCAGTGGGGAAAGCAACACTGGATGAGCTGGAAGAAAATCACAGTCTGTAACCCTGAGGGAATGAACTAGGCATGTTTGTGGTCGCTGTGGTGAAACAACAGTCTGTCTGTGGCTTCCCAAAAGGAAGCATGGGCATCCCTGCTGCCCTGCTGCTGGGAGCACACTTGCTTAGGGGGCAGGTGTACATCCCTTGGGTCCGGAGGGAAGAGGGAGGGCAGCCAGGGGTCACTGCCCATCCATCCTCTCACCCCACTTATGTGACTTCTGTGCCTGCCAAGGGGCGACGTGGAGATCCAGGGACGAAAGGCAGCAAAGGCTCTCCTGGAGGCATAGGAGAAAGGGTGAGTAAAGCAACTGCCCAGATTATTGCAAATGAGCCCCAAATTAACAGGGCTGAGGTATGTGTAATGTGCTACGGCCCAGCCATGCAGTGTTCATGCAGTGTCCATACAGCACCAGAGCTGGGAATGCAGATCCCACTGTGCTGTGCTCCCACTGTGCCACTGACACCAGGTACAGCCCCCTCCTCCAGGGTTTGGTCCAGAGAGGGGGCGAAGGGCAGCAAAGCTCAAGGCTGAGGGACACATTCAGAGGGCACACTGCCCTGACACTGCTTTAAACGAAGAAACACCAGGTTTGAGAAGGACATCATGGAGCACTGCCGTGCACACAGACAGCATTGGAGACATCCTGACCGGGAATATCTTTCCCTTCTCACAGGGAGATCCCGGTCCAGAGGGTACTCGTGGTCTGCCCGGTGAGGTTGGAAACAAAGGAGCCAGGGTAAGCATGGAACAAGGCTTGGTGACAGCCAAGAGGAAGGAGGAGCACTGGTACTATCCAAGGCAGCTTGCCTGGCTTTCCTCCTCATGCACTGTGTGTTCCTGTGTCTTTCTTTGCTCTGCAGGGCGAACAAGGACTGCCAGGACCCCGAGGCTCTTCGGGTGCTGTGGGAGAGCCAGGCAGGATAGTAAGTGACATTGGGGCATGTGTGTGACCATGCCCTCCTTCCGTGGTGAGAGCTTGGCCCTGCTGACACAAGCTGTCTTCACTGTCCCTCCCAAGGAGAGCATGCATGACCTTCTCTCAGGGAGGCTAAAAATCGGGTCTTCCTTCCCATGACAGTGTGGAAGGGATCTCTGGAGCAGGTGGGTCACTGGGGAGAGGGAAGATGAGACTCCACAAGCCCTCATTTGTCCTGGGTTTGTGGTTAGTCCATCATACCACTGTGGCAGTAACCCTGTGACATCCAGATGGCTCTATGGGCATGGGAACCCCACTGCTGAGACTGTCACTGCCACAGTAAACTAGGAAGGGAGATGGTCCTGCAGCACCATTTTGAGAGCTGGTTTCTCCAGCATGGTCCCCTGTGTGCTGGAGGGCAGCAGGGAACATCCTCACTCACTCCCTGCCTTTTCTCCACAAATCTGTCCTGTAGGGATCACGCGGGGACCCTGGTGACTTGGGTCCAAGAGGTGATGCTGGACCACCAGGACCAAAGGTAAAGTTTATGAAGACATTTGAAAAGGGAGGTTTGGGTTCCTATTTACTTATTTATTTATTTTTAAAAATTAAAAATAGGCAGTTTTCACAGCAGAAACTTGTGTGCCTCAAAAACAGAGTCGGACGTGAGCCTCCCTATGAGGCAGAGATGTAGGTCTTGCTCTGGCCAAGGCAGCTCTGATTACACTCCTCACCCTGAGCAAACTCAGGGGCATCCCTAGCACATGACATCCCTAAGACCCTGCAAATCCTTGCTCTGCAAAGCTGTTCCCAGTGCTCCAGGGCCAGCTGCAGAAGCCTTGGCTCCTGCTGGTATCTCACCCCCAGAGAAGATGAAAATGGCTGTAACTGTCACAGACGAGCAGGTCAGAAGGGCCAGGTTTGGTATCTCACGGGTCTTTTTCTTCTACCAAAGGGTGACAGAGGCAGGCCTGGCTTTAGCTACCCTGGACCCAGAGGACCTCAGGTATGTATTCCTCATCCAGCATGTGAGGAAATCTGTTTGAGTGAATGTTGCTGTTGGATCTGAGCAGACTGAGAAAACAGGGAGGGAGGAAAAAAATGCTCAGGGTCACAGATGTGTGGAGCCTGTGAAGGAGAAAGGGGGTTGAACACCCAGGGCTGAACCTGGCCACAGTCCATCAGGTGCTGGGGACCCCAGCTCCAGTCATGGTGATAGTCTCTGAAGCTACAGCTGCTCTTCAGCTTCTTGCCCCTCACTGCAATATTTGGGTGTATGGGTGCACAGTGTGGGGCCAGTCCTAGACAGCTGCTGACCTCTCCCTCCTCTCCTTCTGCAGGGTGACAAGGGTGAGAAGGGGCAGCCAGGACCCAAGGTGAGTGTGCTTGTCTCCATCACATGGGTTTTTTTGTACTGACTGGAATGCCAAGGAGTTTTCTCCCAGCCCTCTGGGTTAATGGCTGAGGAGCCAGCCCTGCCAGCAGTGCTCTTAGCTGCTCTGGTTTGGAGGATGCTCTCCCAGGCCAGGCAGGCATGTGTTTGTGATGCAGCAGAGCCAACCCTGAGCACATCCAGATGTGCTCCATGCTGGATCTGTTTCTCCTTCCATTGAGCAGGGAGGACGAGGTGAACTTGGACCAAAAGGAGTACAAGGGACCAAAGGAGAGAAGGGGGAGCCGGTAAGCAGACTCCCTGTACTGCCCCAGGGTCAGTGTCCCACTCCCACACCCCTGCCACATGTGCTGGGGATGACAGTGCCACTCTCTCTCTGCCTGGTGCCTGTCCCCAGGCTCAGCTGTGGCAGGCTGATGACTGTGTTTAGCCGGGCCGGGGCTGACCAGGAGGTCAGGAGGGGCCCTGAACACCGAGGGCTGCATTACCAACATTGCTCAGGAAATATTTGACCCTTCTTTACTTCTTCCCCAGGGTGATCCTGGCCCAGGAGGAGAGCCTGGACAGCGTGGTCCACCTGGTGAAGCAGGCCCTGAGGTACAGTCCCATGGCATTGTACCTGAGCAGATGCTGTTGGAGGGGACACAGCTGCTAGTTGTGTCCACTGGCTCACCGTGGGCCTTCCCCTTCTGCAAAAAGCCACATTTTTGATGGCTCTGACATCTAGTTCCCAGAAAAAGAACTCTTGGGAAATCTGTGCCTGAAATCCCTGTACTTTTCTTGCAGGGGACCCCTGGCCCACCAGGAGACCCTGGTCTGACTGTAAGTAACCCCTGCTACTCTTCCCCCTGGGGCAATCATGGCTTCTCTGTGCACAGCCCAACAACAAAACAGGACATCAGGTCCTGCTGCTGCCTGGAGGAGGTGGCCTGTAGCTTCCCATGGGATCCAGGGAAAGAGGGGAGAGGGCTGCCTGGAGGGAAAGGGGAACCTTAGAGGGAAGCATTTACTCTGCACCCCTTTCCTGGCAGGACTGCGACGTGATGACCTACGTGCGAGAGACGTGCGGATGCTGTGGTGAGCTGACATCACCTCTCCCCTGGGAAGGGGAACAGCTACTTGAGGGATTAGGACAGGGATTCCCAGAAGGTTCCCAGCATCACTGACACCTGTGTTTTCCTCCCCTTGCCCCTCTCCCAGACTGCGAGAAGCGCTGCGGTGCCCTGGACATCATGTTTGTCATAGACAGCTCCGAGAGTATTGGCTACACCAACTTCACCCTGGAGAAGAATTTTGTCATCAATGTGGTCAGCAGGCTAGGCTCTATTGCCAAGGACCCCAAATCACAGACAGGTCTGGACTCTGTGGGGACACAGTGGGGCATGGGGAAAAGAAAAGGGTCTTGGATCCCTTCAACCTCAGTGGTTATTTTCCAAGGCTTTTCAGACCAATTGGGGATCACTTTGGCTTTCTGCACTTTTCCCCAAGGATGCAGAGCCAAGTAATGCAACACTTTCTTGGCAGGTGCCCGTGTTGGGGTGGTGCAGTACAGTCACGAGGGGACTTTTGAAGCCATCAAGCTTGATGACGAGCGCATCAATTCCCTGTCGAGTTTCAAGGAAGCGGTGAAGCGCCTGGAGTGGATCGCTGGAGGCACCTGGACACCGTCCGCCCTTCAGTTTGCCTACAACAAGCTCATCAAGGAAAGTAGGAGAGAGAAAGCCCAAGTGTTCGCTGTGGTGATCACAGACGGGCGCTACGACCCCCGGGATGATGACAAGAACCTCGGGGCTCTCTGTGGGAGAGATGTGGTGGTCAACACCATTGGCATAGGAGACATGTTCGACCAGCCGGAGCAGAGCGAGACCCTGGTCTCCATTGCCTGCAACGAGCCCCAGCGAGTCCAGAAGATGAGGCTTTTCTCAGACCTAGTGGCAGAGGAGTTCATTGACAAGATGGAGGATGTGCTCTGCCCAGGTCTGTGCCAGTCCTTGTATGGAGCTGGGGTTTTGAGCCCCGGGGTTTGGGGTAGTGGGCAGAGATGTGTCCCAGCAGGTTGGCCAGCAGCTGGGTCATCCATGGTGGGGTCTGACCTTAGCCCTGGACTAAGAGTCCTTCCTCAGATACAAACCAACCTTTTGGGGCAGTCCTTTGGTGTTCTTTGTAAGAGACCTTGTCCTGCCATTCTGACTGCAAGCTGTGAAAGGGAATGGCAACACATGGCTCAGTTTTCCTTGTTTCTTTTCCTTCCAGATCCACAGGTTGTCTGCCCTGAGCTGCCCTGTCAAACAGGTAAACATTTCAAGTAGCTTCATGCCACCTGCACAGACTCTGGTGGGGGAAATGCACGAGGCTCAGGAGTAAGAGAGGGGGTGCAACCTTGTTCAATCCTTTTGGAAGGCAGGAGTTTGGGAAATAGTGTTACTTTACATGAAGAGACGCTCCAGGGTTTCATCTCCTGCTCTTTTCCTGTCTCTTTGAGCTCTCTGCACAGGTATGTATGAGTGCACTGTGTGAGTGCACCAGCGTGGCTCATCCCTGATATTTCTCCCCACCCAAATTCCCGGGAGCCACCAGGTTTTGACCTCCAAACTCAAGTCAAAATCCCCTTGCTAAACACCCACTCACATGACCTTTATAGCAGGATGCTCCTTGGGAGTGATGGGCAGAGCAGATATTAGGAATCGGCTGGAAAATGGCAATTTAGTGGACCCAAAGCTTTGGCTTCTCTAATGCTGGCTGTATTTAATTAACGGTTAACTCAGTTAAAGGAAAAGGCTGTAAGGTTCCTCTGGTGCTCTGTGTGCTGAAGGTAGCTTTATTGGCTCACATTTTGCTTGTTAAAGGGCAGATGTGCATCCCAAATTCCTAGAGATCCTGTCTGTGTGAGTCCCCGTGTCTGTTTAAATACTGTAGATGCACTCAGTGCTGATACACAGAGTGTATAGAGGACCACAGTTTTGCCCGTTCTGCAATTTTTATCTCTTCTCTTTCCATGAATGTTTTTGTGGCAGTCCCCAGCTTAAACTGAGCCTTATAGAGAATATCAGATTTCATTTTTAAATAAGTCCCTTTGTTTCCATGCAAAGGAAATGAAATCTGGTCCCAGGATATACAGAAATCCAGAGGAAATATATAATTATTCCTGTCTAAAATCTCTTGCTGTTATTTTTCAAAATACATCTTTTGAGTATTTGCATGTGGCCATGCCGGCAGCACAGTGTCCAGCCATGATGCTGAGCTCCTCTGCCATGTCCTCTGAGGAGCTTTGCCTGCACATCTGTGCACAAGGAGGTGACATCCCTAGGCCACACTGGTGATTGCTCAGGTATCTTCAAAGGTTTTGCTCTTTGCAGCCTTCCCATTTCCGAGGAACGCGAGCAGTGTCACGCTCATTTCTCCTGGGCTTGGGCCATCAAAGCCCTCCAAAGTGAGGGGAAGTTGTCAGTCCTTTCCGTGTAGTGCAGTTGGGTGTTCCTGTTCCTGATGCAAGGTGAGAACAGTTCGCTGGTGCCTGGTGACCTGGGGACCAGAACAGGAATGGATTGAGCAAGCATCTGAGGGGGTTCCCTCTTTCGTGATTCACTTAAGCTATGCCATACACAAACCAGGCTAAGTGTGGGCAAGACCTGCACCCCAGAGAACTTGGGAGGTAGAGTGATGTGGCTGGGTAAGGTTGGCCTCCTGTCAAAGTGCCCTTTCAGCATGGGCAAAAGTTGTTTTAGGTCTGGTAGACGAAATTTTAAGTAATAGGTTCAGGAGTCTTTGGGCAAGGAGCCTCCACCCATCGCATTGGATGGTCCATGCTGCACTGCTGTCATCTTTTAGAAGGATTTGCAGTGGTCACACTTTCCTAGTGGCAAGGCAACATGTTGGCTGGGATGGGACATAAGGCACATGACTGAGCCTGGGGCTTCTCTGGTTCTCAGAGAACATCCCATGAGCTCGTGCCAATTCCCATGCAGATCCTCTGGGCGGAGATGGTGCCCTTCAGAGGGAATGTGAGTTAGGCAGTGCACATCCAGTGCGTGTGTCCTGGACTGGCCAGACAGACAGATCAGGGAGGCAGCTAAACCAGCCCCGTTCTTGGCCCCATGGCTCAGTGTGGTGGTTCTGGCACTTGGAGGGGCAAACCAACTTCCCCAGCTTCAGCCTGGGTGTTGCCAGCAGAGCACAGGCAGAGACAGGTACCACACAAACCCTGTCTTCCCCCCATGCTGCCTCAGGGCTTTATCTGAGATTTTCCCATTTTCACAACCATCCCCTTGTCCCTCATCAGTTAGCACTGCTGTGCTGACAGGATGCTGAAGGGTTGAATGCTGAGCAAATCTGAACTAACCACTTGCTTTGTAGAAACCGCATGACATCCTGAGAGGCTCTTGCTAACCAATGCAAAAGGCTTTGCTTTGAGCTTTGGGGTTTTGTTCAGCGTTAAATTCAGCACAGTCAGGTGCAGACCGAGGCTCTCAGGGTCCCGACGAGCCCAGATACCACACGGCTTTGACTGGGGTCACTGCCCTGAGGCTGAGTGCCAGGCAAGGAGGTCACATAATGCCGTCCTTCAGATGTCTTTCTGCCTTACAGTACCACGTGTGCAGTTTGCACATAGCACAGTCCTTAGCTGCATGATGGGTGAATCCCATCTGCAGAAGGAAGTGGCCTTTTTCCTGAGCACTGCTCCTTCTCCATCATGCCTATGCCAGATCAGCAGGAACGGGGGAGTTCAGGTTCTGTGTTATTTTCTGGAGTCGTTCAGTTGATGTGTTAAAGATTTCAGGGCAAATCTCACGGTTCCTCAGACACAAATGGCAGAAAGATTTAAAATCTGTCTTTGGTCGTTACTTCTCTGTCCTCGTTAGCTCTGTTCTTCTCTGGTGCAGTGCAGGTAGGAAAGCCAGGTAGCTTTCAGAGACACAGCCACTGCTAGCAAGCCCTGAAAATATTCTTTTGACGCTCACTTGCAGATGACAGGAACCTTGGGAGCGTAAACCCAGTTATTTTCCGCCCCATGGAAGAGGGAGTCAACATAGATTTCCCCAGCACCATACACTCGATCGCCCAGTTCCTAAACTCCACGCGGGAATCCCAGGATCCCAGCATGTACACCCAGCTGGTGGCCACTTTGGCCTTTACTGCCGAAAAAGCCAAGTTTGCCACTGGAAATGAGCGGCAAGAGTGGATGGACTTGTTCATTGACACCTTCAAAATGGTGCACAGCGAGATTGTGGGGGACCCAGAGACCGTGCTAGGGCTGTGCTGAGACCTCTCTTGGGGGTCACATGGAGGCAGAGACTGAGTGGAGGTGGAACTCATCGCTCCTGTGTGGCAGAGGGGACAGCACAAGGGGAGATGCTTTTAGTTCAGTAGAGACAGAGACAGTGGAATGGCTTGGTTACGCTCATCTGGGGACAGGACACAAGGAGCAGTCCCCTCCAGCTTGGCTAGCATGGTGGCTTTTCTCAGCAAATGCCAAGGGATGCACTTGCTCTGCCTGCTGCTTTTTTGCCGAGAGCCTAATGATGCATTTTCCTCACACCTCCTTGCATGTGTCCTTGCTGACCCCCTCCAAAGCATCTTCTGCATCCTTTCTCTTGGTTACTACAGGCTCTCTCTGGGTCCTGCAGGTCCTGGCACCTGGCTAAGCAAGGTGCATCCCTGCTCACCACAGTGTTTCTATGGAGCCCCTCATGAACAGCTGGGGGTTTGGAGGGAAGGAGCAAGCAGCATGGGAGAGGGAGCAACCCTCTCCCTCCATTGGGAGCGCTGACACCTGGGCAGTGCTTCTCTCAGAAGTTGTGTGGGCTCCCCTGGCCTTTTTCTCTGCTTGTGCATTTGTGTTTCCTCTGTCATAATCCATAACATGCACATATACATGTCCATATACAAAAGGCAGATATTCTGTCATATAGGGCCAGGTGGTACAAAGCAAAACTCCTTGACTGATGTGAGTTGTTTAAAAGCAAGCTTGATGTAGTAGAGCCTACTTGATCCACACCTAGTGCTCCTTTGGCTCAGAGACCACACACCCACCACTGCAGGTCTCTGTGTTTAGACAAGGCCTGGTATCTCCATCCACTCAGCTGCCCCTGGTTGCACAAAGTCCGGCAGGCAAGTGCCATTCCCACCTCCAGTTTAACTGCTCTCAAGCTCTGTTTAGAGGTAGTGGGATCTCATGTGCAGACACAGGAGTAGAAGCGCTTACTCTGACTGACATGGTATTATTGCAATAAAGTATACTGAGCAAATGTTATATTTAATGGGCAGAAGGGAGATGTGCCATCTTCAAGAATGTGGCTGTAATATTTCCAGGTGTAAAAAGAGGAGCCAGCTGCCAAGCTCAGCCATGGGAATTGCCCACTTGGAACTTATTGCAGTGTTCTCCCGAGGTTCCAGCACTTTTTCCTCCCGGGGACAAGTTGTTCAGAGAACTCTGCTGCAATGAGTATAGAGTAGAGGGAAAAGAGTTCTGAGGGCTTTCCATGATGTGCTCTGTGTTTTAAGTCAAAGGCAAAAAAGATCAGCCTGTGCCTGAGTCTGGTCATAATTTAAACATTCCAGATAGTCTGTGAAAAGCCAAAATCCCTATTCTGTTTTGATTTTTTTTACCGCAAAATTAGTATGACTTAGCCTGCTTGGATGCAGGAGTGAACTCAGAGTAGTTTAGCTGCTCCAGCCATGATGCTGGAGGAAAGGCTGCCAAACCCCACTGATTTGAAAAGATCTCAGGGATGGAATATTTTGCTGAACAAAGAGAGGATTGAGGAAGATTTCAGCAAAGGGGGTGTTGATTTTATTTAATTTCTTCACACGGTGGACATTTATTCCTGGCAAAACATTGGAAACAAAGTTTTTTATTTCTCAAAAACCTTCAGCTCTTTAGAGGTGGGGAGAGGGAGAAAATGTCTTTTTCCATGAGAAGTATTTGTCCTCATCCTTGTTAGAGGCAAATGAGTGAAGCAGTGGTTTTTTTAGCATAATCACAGCTAAACCCTCTGATAAAACCAGATGGATTTCATCAGAGTAGCAGTTCCTTCAGTGAAGCCCTTGGGCAAAGGAAGGACAGTTAAGGAGCTGGGTAAAGGATGGTTCACACCTCCCCAGAGACACAGGAGGGGCTGGGAAGGGGGGAAACCCCAAAAAAGCCTGTGAGGTCAGTCTCCAAATTACTTTCATCTCCACTGTCAACACGGCGAAAAGTTAGAGGAAATACCAGTTCCTCAGGCTTTCAAAGAAGCAGAAGGTGATGTGATTGGGTGGAGTTGCTCTGCACACAGCTAATGGCAGAAAAATCAACGATATTTCTGCTTATTTCTGCTGCCTTTGTTAGGTGTGCTCAGCTGTCATGCACAGGCATTCATGATCCACATGAAAAGGATCAGTGCACCAGTGAAAAGCATGACAGGAAGATTTTAGTTGGCCTAATTCGTGGTGGTGCCTTTGAGAGCTTCTCTCCCTGTCAGGATGAGAATCTTGCTGCAGGAAAGGCTGGTCGGGTCCTCAGCCTCTCAGAAATGGGAACAAGCTGCAACCAGAGCTGAACAGGACAAACCCAAGGCTTTGCTGCCTCACATTCCCACGGGATAACTTATATGTGAAGGCACCCTATCAAAGAGCTGGAAGGCAGCCTTCTCCAGCTGTGAGGGCTGAGCAGCGAGCGAAATGTGTCTCTGGGGAATGCTCCTGTCAGATGTGCACTACGCTCTCACTGAAGCTCCATGGGGTGATGCTGCCCTCTGCTTAGCCAGGAGCTCTTCTGGCTTGCCTGTCATCTCAAAAAACATGTGGGCAGGCCTTGGAGGAGGCTGTTAACACTGCCCCAACACGATGCACAGCCCCTGCTCCCAGCTGCTTTCACAGACCCTCACGTAGCTCTTGCGCTGTGTGGTTGCAAGGGGGATTCTTTCCTGCCTTTCCCCCTCCACGGCAGCTCAGAGCAGGTGAGTGCAGGTGCTGCCAAGGCGAGGTGTCCTTGTGGCAACAATGCCTGCATACCAGGAACTGCAGCACCAACTTATGCAACATTTCTCATGGAAGACTGGGCAGAGGTGAGTATGTGCCTTTATTGCTTTAAAAGAGGTAACGAGAGGACAAAAGGCAATGGCCTCGGGTTGCACCAGGGGAGATTTAGATTGGATATCAGGGGAAATTTATTCACTGAAAGGACAGTCAGGCACTGAAACAGGCTGCCCAGGGAAACAGTGGAGTCATCATCCATGAAAGTGTTCCAAAAACATGATGTGGTGCTTAGGGATGTGGCTTAGAGGTTAACATGATAGTGCTGAGTTAATGGTGGGACTTGAGGATCTCAGAGGGCTTTTCTAACCACACAGAATCTGTGATTCCCTGATTCTGTGCTGAACCCAGGCATAGCACTGTTCAGCACCAGGAAAGTCTTTGTCAGGCTGGACTCGCTCATAGTGTGGAAATTCAATCTAACGTTACACGCCTACCCCCAAAGTTACCCCTGTTGCCAGAAATGGATGCTCAAGGTGGGGCTGCTCCAGAAGCTCCTGTTCCTTGCCAGTCATGCAACACGACGTAGCACCATCTTTTGGACTTCAACCTTTTGAGTCTCAGAGCCACAGAACTGCTAGAAAGTTCTATGGGCATTGCCCTGCTGCTAGCTCGGAGGGAACTCAGAGGAGCACTGAATGCATTGCACATAACTAAAGAAAAGGAACCCTGACTATCAGCTGACTCCAAAGATAGCTGCCTTCTTCTTTTTGTTTTTTCCTGAGTTTATTCACTGCATATATTCAAACATTCTGTAAAGCTGGACTGGGCTTGGAGCAAACTGGTCTAGTGGAAGGTGTTTCTGCCCATGGCAGGGGGTTGGAACGAGATGAGTGTTAAGGTTCCCTCCAGCCCAAACCATTCTGAGGTTCTCTGATTCTCTGATTTTACGATGAGAGTAACTCTGACAGTAGACCACTCTCCCAAGGTAATTGAGAGGTTTGAAGGTGCTGCTTGCCATTAATCTCTGGATATTCCTCTCACAAATAAGAGCTGGAAACTGATGTAGGGCAGTGGATGTAATTCTGGGACTGAAATGCACAGGCCTGCCTAATTTCACAAGGGTCTGCCATCAGTTCCAGAATTAACATTCACTAAATGCCCAGTAGCTGAGGGCATCAAAAGCAAAGCTCCTACATTTCGAGCTGTAGACACGCTTTGGCAGCAGGGTTGGGCTGGTCCTTCTTTGTACAAGGATGCTCAGAGGCAACTCCAACCCGAATTAACCCGTAGCCTTCTCATCCTCCCAGCTCCTGTCTTCTTCTTCCCCCTGCAGAGCTTGCCGTGGCCCAGTGCACCCAGCGCCCCGTTGACGTTGTCTTCTTGCTGGACGGCTCAGAGAGGATTGGGGAGCAGAACTTCCAGAGTGCCCACCGCTTTGTGGAGGATGTGGCCCGGCAGCTGACTCTGGCCCGGAGCAACAGCGACCACATGAACGCCCGGATCGCGCTGCTGCAGTATGGCAGTGAGCAGGACCAGGACGTGGTCTTCCCGCTGACCCACAACCTCACCGAGATCTCTGACGCCCTGGCGCAGATCAAGTACCTGGACTCGTCCTCCAACATCGGGTCAGCCATCATCCATGCCATCAACAACATTGTGCTCAGCCCAGGCAACGGGCAGCGGCTTGCCCGGCGCAACGCCGAGCTCTCCTTCGTCTTCATCACCGACGGTATCACGGGAAGCAAGAACCTGGAGGAGGCCATCAACTCCATGAAGAAGCAAGATGTCATGCCCACGGTGGTGGCTCTGGGGAGTGATGTGGACATGGATGTTCTGCTGAAGCTTGGCCTGGGGGACCAGGCAGCCATCTTCCGGGAGAAAGACTATGACAGCCTCTCCCAGCCCAGCTTCTTTGACAGGTTCATTCGGTGGATTTGTTAAAAGGAGGGCACACAATCCTTCTGTCACTGATATACACACTCCTGATATTACCTGTTGTATTTTCTCCCCCCTCTATGGTTGCTAGCCCAGAAGAGCTGCCCTCTGGGTCCTCCTTTCTAACCAAAATCCAGAGCTCTTTATAGATTTTCATGATGAAGAGTCATGTATCTTACATTTATGGTGCTAATTAAAGATCAAAGCAGGATACAGAGCCATATGAAATACTTCTGTAAAGCTTTGCACACACCAAGCCGTGACTTGTGTATGTACTGTAATCCTAGGAGGGCTTATCAGAGATGCAAGAAACCTTCCCAGTGCAGCAGGACCAATGAGTAACTCTAGTCTTCAAAAACTCTCAATATCCCTTAGTGCCTCTTGCTCCTCCTTTCTGGGAAGACCAGGATGGTGTGAGAGGTTTTTCTGCCTTCCACAGATGCTCCTTTGCGGGGTTTATCTATCTTAAATATTGAAAATCATCTCTAAGATCTTTATTTTCCTGCCTTGATTCCTTCTGTCATTCCGCCCTTCATCAGAACCTGCTCATCTGTTACTCCACTCAAAATTTCCCCTGAGAGGGCCAGCATGACTCCCAGCACCAACAAAATACGGAACAACTACCAGAGCTGCCTCCCAGTCATCCCAGTGTGCTCAAAGCATCGCTGGTACTTTCCTCCCACTGGTACCTGCTGAGCAATGCCCAGATTTGAACTTGAATTGTGCTGTCTGCAAAAATAAACAAATCTTTTTCACCCTATCCTGAAAAAGCCTTTTTTTCTGTAGTTGTGGGGATTGTAAAATTTATTTTCAGTGAGCAGCTGATTCTCCTGGTTTCAAGCTGGTAAATCCAGATAATCATGGAGTCACAGAATGGTTTGGGTTGTGAGGGAACTGAAAGACCATCTCATTCCATTCCTCCTGCCATGGGCAGTTTGCTCCAAGCACTGCTCTTGAACACTTCCAGCTGTTCGTGCTCCTCATCTGTTCGTGGGAGAATCCCTCTGCCATGGTAAACTCCTTCCTATAAATTATTACCGTGGCATGGAGAATGGCAGCCCCCATAATTACAGCGTCCCCCAGCCATTCCCTCTGCTACACCCGGGAAAGCTCACAAGGCATGTAAGGAGTTTTATGGGATCCATGTTAATAGCCAGCATCGTTGCCCAGGAAAAAACACACAGACAGCAGCAGATTGGAAATCAGCATGTGATGACTTTTAGCAGGCTCTCCCAAAAGATAGAGGGTGGAAATGTTGTCCATTGACTCAGAGATTCCAGGTCAAAGGATTTACAAGCTACACACAAGAAAAATCACTTGGCAGGTGATTTCCAAGGGAAAGGAGGAGGGAGGGGAGCGAAACGCCGAGGGTTCCCAGGAGGAGTTTGGCTTCATGTTTTGCTGATCACCGCGGAGCAGGTGGGACACGCCAGACGTTCAGTCAGAGTCAGAGCTGCTGCTGGAGCCACTAGAGTGCTGGGGAAGAGAAAACAACTTTAGGACAGCAGGAAAACGAGTCTCTGTCACAGCATTCCTGAGAGGGGTTAGTGACCCTGGGGTGGCTGCCCCATATTGTGGGAGGGCTGGAGGCTTTTTATGATTTTTTTTACAAGGCTCTTAAGGACAATAAAGGAAATTCCAGAAAGAAAATTCTCGCTCTTTGCCAGCAAGGACCAATGTCACAGCACATCACTTCCAGAGCTGTTTCCCGGTGAGAGGACCGGCTGGTATGATTTGTTTGGGAAATGCTCCCACCTCCAATGTTGGAAATGGGGCCTTGTTCAGCAGTTCCTCATTCAGACCTCCACAGGATGATGCCTATCCTTGGAATGGTATTTTCTGCAAAATCTACTCCAGAGCACTCTACTCCAGGAAATTACTTCTCCTTTTTTGGGGTTTTTTTTGTGAGGTTTTTTTGTTTTTAAGGGGGAACCAAACAGTTCCTTTGCTGCAAGACACTGAGTAAATGTCCATTATGGAAGCACGACTTGCTTCATTCAGGTGAGCAGGACAAAGTCCTCGGATTTAATACACTGCACTGTGCACCTCATGCATGTCACCACTTTAAATAGCCTCAAGGAATTTCATGGACTGCTTTTCAAATTACTCACTTAATATGACTCATTCTTGCCTATTTATTAATCTAACGAGTTTCCACATCTAAAAAAAGCTACTGAAGATTGGGCAGTATTCTCCAGCCACTACAGGGAAGGAGAGGAGTCCCAGGTGCTCGGGCCAGATGTTGTGATATGGGGAGGGGGTCCAAAAGACCACAGCAGAATTAGGGAAGGGCTCACTGCTGCCCCACTCTTACCTTGCCTTCATGGTGCTTGCAGTCCTTCTTCTTATGGTGCTTCTTATGGTGCTTCTTATGGTGCTCGTGGTGCCCATGGGGATGATGCCCATGGGGATGATGCCCCGGCGGGGGGTGCCCATGGAGGTGATGGCCAGGCGGAGCAGGGCACGGGGGGCAGACTGCCACGCCACCAGGGTAGGGACCTGTGCCAGGACCTGCATATCCAGGAGGGGCGGGAGGGCACACAGCAAGGTGTGGTCGTGGTGCGCCTAGGAAGAAGAGAGGGCTGTTGGTGGCCAGAGACAGGCTCTCCCCAGACAGACAGTGCACGGAGCTGGTGTACCCCGCCACACAAAGGGCCCACCCCGGTCTACCTCTCCCTCCCAAAGGACACCCCCAACCCTTTGGGATGGAGGTAAGCCCCCAGGTGTCTGTGGCCATGGCAGAGAGCTCCCCTCTAAGCCCCGATGGCTGTGTGGTACCCACAGCCTTGCCTGGCCCCATGGCCCCTCACCTTGGTTGGGATCACACATCCTCAGCGGTCTCCAAGCTGAAAGGGAAGGACAGGCACCATCAGTCACCTCCTGCCATGGGACATTGCCCGGCCAGCAGCTGGGTCCTGTCTCCTCTGTCCCACATGTCTGCCCCCAGCACAGAGACCATGCTCGCTTCCCCACGAGTGCCATCCCCCCCAGACTCTGACCGCTGTCCTATCCCTTTGCTGACAGTGCCCACCCCCACAGCGACTGTCCCCCCTCCAAGCACCCCCAAAGCCCAGACGTGTGGTTTCCGTTGCTAATGGACATAAACCCATACTGGCCCAGCCTGGGTGCCAAGCTCAGGTCCCCGTGGGCCACAAGGGACTGGGGACACGTGCCTGGGTGCAGCGCCAGCCATGGGGGCAGCGCACCCTGACCCACGGGCGCCTATGCTGCTGCTGCCGCCCCCGTGCTCTCCCGCTGCCCTGCGCTCACCAAACCTGCGGAGAAGTTCCCAGAAGAGGCAATGCCGGAACCACTCGGGATTCCGTCCTCGACACGGCTCTCCCGGCTGTCGGGCACCCTTAAATAGCGGAGCCCTGCCCCGGTGAGCCGGGGTGAGGCGGGCAGGGGTGACACCGGAGCTCTGTCACCGCGCTGTCACCATGGACACGCGAGAAACGTCAACGCGCCGCTCCCAGACGGCACAAAGGTCCCACGGGAATGATAAACACAGACGATGGAGGGCGGAGACTCCAGCCCCCGGCGCCAAGGGATGGATGGAGTGAGTCAGCTGGCCCCACCGTGAACCCCAACTCGGTGCTCCCCGCTCAGGCACAGTGCCCAGGAACAGGGGGGGTGACCTCGCCACAGACGGGGCCGCGGGACAGCAGGGTGCGGGGGCCAGGCACTGCTCAGGGTGCTGCCTCGGTGTGCGGGTGGAGGACACAGGACCTGCTGTCACACCCGGTCAACAGGGAGAGGAGGCAGGGCTGGACGCCCTGATGTTCAGGTTTTCCTCTTGGAGGATCTACTAGGAAGGTGCAGGGTTTCTCCCATCTCTACACACCCCATCTCCCTGCTAACATCCCTGATGGTGCCTCGTGTTTGACAGTGCTCCCTTCCCAGGCAATTCAACAGGCTGGAATTGTCACACACGTCCTGAAAGACACCTGGCAGAAAGGGACTGTGCCAGGTCCTAACCCAGATCTCGGGTAGGAGCGTGATTCATGGGGGTTTCTGGACACAGGGACTGTGCAGGGTCAGTACGTGCTCATGCAAAGGGATCTCCTTGCAGGCAGTGCCACAGGGATCCTGCCATCCCGCCATCCCTTCTGTTGGGACCATTGTGGTCCCAGGCACTGCCAACCCAGACGTCTACTTCTGCCGCAGAGATGGCAGGATGGAGCCTGGGGTCCAAGTCCCAGACAGCAAAAACCCCCCTTGTCCAGGGAGACGCCAAGGGATAGGATGCTGGATGTGCCTGAGCAGAGCAGCTCTCCAGAGCCGGATACCAGAGAGCCTAGGCAGGGACAAGAGTATTTCCCAGCTGTATTTGCTACTGCAGACCCCCCCAGAGCACTCCCGAGCCCTTCTCAGGCCACCCGCTTGTCCAGCAGTGCCAGCACGACCGCCGAGCCTTGCTTCGCCTCTTCCAGCATCCCGGAGACCTTCTGCGACATCTGTATGGGGACAAGACGCGTCACTTGCCACTCGTCAGGCCAGAATAGCCATCCGCTGGCCGCAAAGGGACACGGCGGCGCGGCTCGGCTCACCACACGCTTGAACTTGTCGTCGGCGATGTCCTTCAGGTTGATGGTGACATTGAAGTAGGCTCCGAACACGGCCGCTTCCAGCATCTTGGCTGCCACCTGGGAAAACTCGGGCTTGCCAGAAGCTGTCCTGGTGAACCAGCTCCACCATAGGGAGCTGAAGCAGGTCAGACCCAGACCCTTCCTCTGCAGGACTCCCACCCCGCACCACCCAGCAGCACGCAGCGCCTTCCAGCCTGTTGGCATTCTCAGGAAGTGGCTGACAAAGAATTACTGCGTGGAAACTCCTGGCCAGTTTGGGAAGCTGGACAGATGCAGCCTGGAGATCGGGGCGAGTGTATGAGCTGGGGCCATACCTGGACATCAGATTTGCAGGCCAGGTTGCAGTGCCGTGCCAGCTCCTTCAGAGCAGGCCAGAGCCCGCTCACCTTCTCTGCCAGGCCATAGGGTACCCCCACGGCCGTCTTCAGCCCCTGCTGCATGGCAGCCGTGCGCCTGGGAGGGGGAACAGCCCGGCCGTGAGTGCTGCTTGGCTGTGTTGCCTCGGTGAGCCAGTGCCCACCAGCCCAGCTCACCTCTCCTGCTCCTCAGGGGTGTTCTTGGGCAGCTTCATGGCTTCCTGCACGCAAAGAAAAGCAGGTTTGCTGCCGTCACCTGGACCATGCCTTATATCGGGGGTCAGGGCCGACCCCATAGCTCCCACACTCTTGCAAACCTCCCTTATGTGATAATGTCCCTTCCCCTGGCCCTGGGTTTAGTATCCCTGGAAGTGTTTGGAAAGCAAGCAGACATGGCACTTTGCCATATGGTTTAGTGGGCATAGGTGTCCTCAGTAGAAGGTTGGACTTGATAATCTTGGAGGTCTTTTCCATTCTTAATGATTTTATGATTCTAAGGTCAGAGCCCTGCTCCTAAGGAATCCAGAGCACAGCAATCCCAGCCCTCCTCTCAGCTGGAAAGCCCCCCTGTTTCCCTGCAAGATGCCTCTGGTGAGACCTCACCATGTAGCTGCTGAAGGCACGGGAATCGGCATCCACCATTGCCACCAGCTCCTCCATGGCCTGATGGAAAGGGGGGATCAGCTTCCTCATGATGGGGTCCAGGTCCTCAAACTGCCGCTTCCCATAGCTCATCAGCCCCACCATGCTGCCCAGCGCTGCTCCCTGCCGGGGTGAATCCTCCAGTAGGACACAGTGCCCACTGCTGCCACCACGCCAGCTCCACTTGGCACAGCCAGCACCCCCAGGGCTCCATCTCGGTGCGGGACACGTACCAGGGCTCCCGCAGCTGCGGACACGGAGCCTCCTCCTGGCGCTGCCGACCTCGCTCCGACTGCTCGCACAAAGGCACCCAGAGGCTTGGCCACCAGCCCTCCATCCACCTCTCCAGCCTCCACCAAGTACCTGCAGCACAGGTGGTTTACAGCACTCCACGTGCACCAGACAGACCCTTCTCACCCAACACCGCCCTCTCCAGCATCGACCCTGTGGATGAGTAGGGACCTGACCCCAAAAAACCCAGCCTAAGGGTCAGGGTAAGGACTGGGAACCCCGTGGGGAACTGGGAACCCCGTGGGGAACATGGGGACTGGGAACACAGGTGGTGTGGGGGTTACTATGCATTAGGCAGGTTGGACCGATGTAAACATCCCTCCCTGCAGCCATGGCCCAGGATGGGAGACAAGAACTTCACCTCATGGGTGGATTTCCCTTCCTCTCCCCCCACAGACTCATGTTTCCCACCAGGTGCTGCAGCATGTGCACCAGAGGCAGTGAAATTTTGCATGGGGATAGGGTAAGGAATTTAAAATTCAAATCTGGCCACGAAACCTGCTCTCACTGCCTGCTGAAGCAACCTGGAGTTCCCCCACTTCCCATTCAGAACCATCAGCATTTGGGAGCAGGGACCACCCTGTTCCTACACAACACCCAGCAGAGATGTCCCAGGCTGTGTAGATGAGCTGGGAGTAGCCACCACTCCCAAAACAAGCTGAGTGCATGATGTAGGCAGCAGGATCCCCCATCCAGGAAGGAATGGGCACCATGACAAGAAGTAGAATGTGGGTCCCTACTCGATGATGCGTTCCCGGGGGTGAAATGGAGACAGGGAGTCCAGGCCCAGACGATTGACCACCTGCAAGGAGCAGCACCGCTTCGTCAGCCCTGTCACCTCTGTCCTGCTGCATCTGCATTCCCCACTGCTAATTAACCATGGGTGAGTCAGCGCTGGGACTGGGTCACCACCCAGGGAGAGGACAGCTGGCACCACCAGCCCATCCCATCCCTGACTTGGGGGTGGTGTGCAGTCACCTCCAAATGACTGGGAACTGTACTGATAAATCATTAGCTTGCTCTTATCTAGCACGTTCCCCACAGGCTAGAAAAGTCCCTCCCTCCTGCAGTGGAACAGCAGAGCCTCTCTCTTCCTTTCCAGCTTACTTTCTGTCCTGGGAGAGCCTCCCATAATGCCACACACTGTCCTTTAGTTTTGGAGACACCTCCTTTCACTCCTGGTCTCCATGCAGGCAAGACAAGCAACTGCTACCCACACTCAATCCTCACGGGTCGTGATTCCTGCTCCCTGTGCATCTGGGCATCCTCAGCACAATAAAGCAACTTGTTCCACTTGCCGTCCCCCCCAAAATCCACCCTGGAGACAAGTGTCACGCCTGGGGCCTGAGGAGTCCCAAATCTCTGCTCAGTGCCACTTTGGGAGGCTGGTGAGGAGCGGGATGTGTCTCTCTCATGATCCCACCCTTAGCAGGGTAGGTAGCAGGAAAAGCCACATTACCAGCCTGATCTTCTGTTCCTCCTCCAGGATGAAGAGTTTTTCCTTCTTGATGTAAAACTCGGCTGCGTCCAGCATAGCCTTCTTGGGAACGAGGCCCACCAGCTGAGACCCCACCACAGGGAGATTCAATTCCTGCAAAGGACATCAGAAATGTGATTTTCCTCAGAGCTCTGCTGCCACTACTACCCCAGCCTGGTGGTCCTCACCCCTTCCCAGGACATGGGAAGTTCACAGAAAAGCTTTCAACAGAGGAGCTGGGGCTCTCAGCAAGTTGCTGAGTTTCTGGGGGTTTTGTGCCATCCAACACTTTGGCTGAGCTAAGTATGAAAGAAGCCAGAGTCTGACCTGAGGGTGGGGAAGAAAACTTGGTGGGAGACTGTGGAGGGAGCAGAAAACATTCATAAAGAAGAAAGTCTCCCTGCATCCTCAGAACAAGCCCCTTGGAAAACCATAGCTTAAAGATAAGAAATGGCTTGTGAAATGATGAATACAAAAAGGAATCCAGTTCCCGCCCTTGGTAGATCCTCGATCTTCAGTATTAGTGGCTCATTCTCTTTTAGTATCCGCAGGCCAGCTTTGAATGTAAAATCCCTCAGGGATTGGTTAGAATGTAGAATTCCCTTGATAATTGGTGCAAACTGTAAAACCCCCAAAAGATATAAAAACCCCTGTAAAACAATAACCGTTGGTATATGCTAGATTGGATGCCTTCATAGAATAAACTATGGATTTGTGGCTTTCTACATATCCTGGTTTATTTACCCCGCTGGTCTAAGAGCTCACCGCGAGCCAAATTTCTATCTGGGCAAGGCTCGGGAACGTGCTCTGTCGCTGAGGGCTGCAGAAGCGGTCTCAGAGATCCCAAAGGGAGCCCAAAAACCCAGCCAGCGACAGGAGACATCCTCTGGGAAGCCCCCTTGGGAACAAACACCCCAGGCCCCCCACCCACCTGCGCATCTCGGCATATCTCTTCATAGACGGTGTGGAGCGATGTGGTCTCAAAGTCCAGCAGGTTCGTCGAAACCTGGGCCATGTTCTCCTCCTCCAAATACCAGCCGATGCCCTGCACCTTCTTCAAGCGCCCGGGCTGCCAACAACTGCCACATTCAGGGCACAGCTCAGGAGGTGAGGGAAAGGCAGGCATGCTCCTGGCATGCCCGTGTTCCCAGGGGTACCTGGTCAGGGCCACGGCCCTGCTCGCGGATGTTGAGGGCGATGCGGTGAGCCAGCTCCTTGGTGCACAGCAGGTTGATGTTGTACGCAATAAGGAAGGTCCGAGCACCAGTCACTGTGGCCCCCCACCGGGGGACAAAAACTGGCGGCCCAAAATCAGGAGCCCACTCTGGTTTTGCAAGCTGGGGAGGAGAGAGGAGAGCGTGTGGGCTGGCAGTGCCCCAGGAGCACATGCCACCCTCCCAAGGAGGACATCTCCCTCTCCAGCTGGAATCTGCCATGATCACCTGTGTCACCAGCTCCTCTTGGTGCAAAGGGACTACACCAGCCCCTAGCATACTCCCTGAAGCCAGGGAAATATGGATCAGATCTGCCCAGCCTGTGCCACCACCAGGCTCACCTTCTCAGGGAGCGCCTCATACTCCCCGGCACGGATGGAGGGCAGGGCTTTCCTGCTCTCGCTCTGTGCCGCTGCTCCATACAGGTAAACTGCAAGACACAGCCGGGGGTGAGCAGCGCCAGGGAGGGGCTGGCACTTTCTCCAGCAGTTGGAATCATGGAGGGCGGGATGGAACATGGAGAGGTTCCCGACTGCACGCACCAGGCACACCCAGCTCTGCTGCCAAGCGCTGCCCGAAGATGCGGGCACAGGTGACACACTCCTCCATGCTGACGTTCCTCACTGGTACAAAGGGGCAGACATCCAAGGCCCCCATCCGAGGGTGCTCACCTGGTGGCAGGGCAGATATAGGAATGGAAGGTGGGAAGAACAAGCAGAGAAGAAGGGAGAACAACCCTTTCCCACACTCTCACAGACTTGACACATTGCTGTGAGAAAATTATAGAATCACAGAATAACCCAAGTTGGAAGGCACCCATCAGGATGATGGATTCAAAACCCTGGCCCTGCACAGGGCAGCCCCAACAATACCACCATGTGCCTGAGAACATTGCAAACACTTCTTAAACTCTGTCAGGCCTGGGTCTGTGACCACAGTCCCTGTTCCAGTGCCACGATTGGTCCCAGCAGCATGGCAGCCACCTTTGTGCCAGGCCAGCCCCTGAGCCTCCCCCACGCTCACCTGAGTGTTGGCTCATGTCAATGAGCTGCCCAGCCACACGGGCTGCACTCAGTGCCCCTTCCACCACAGCCTCAGGGGACCCCACAAAGGTGTAGACGGTGCGGTTGGTGGAGGCGCCAGCATCCACATCCAGCAGCACACATCCTGGGGTCCGGGAGATGGCCTGTGCCACCGCATCGATCACCTGCCAGACAGAGGGTGGGAGCAAGGGGGCTGACATGGCTGGGACTGCACATCAGCCATGACTTTTCAAGAGAGGGGACATCTCAGCTCTCCCCCTTCCCACTGATGATAGGGTTGAGGATGACCTCGTAATCAGGGGGATGCAGCCCTGCACAAGCATCCCACTCCCATCCAGGGGGTTTGGGGCACCCCTGGCCATGGTGAGGGAGAGACATCTGGTTGCTGCTTCATGTCAGAGTGCCACCACAAATTGCTGTTCCTGAGGATACATCTACTTGCCAGCTTTCCAACACATTTGGTTCTGCCAAGCCTCTTCCCTGGAGGAGATGGTGTTTTTACAGCCATGCTGGGTTTGCTAAACTCTCTTGCCACTGGCAGAGCCAAAGTTCAGTTGGAGGCTGTTGCCCAGGACAGACTCCATTAACCTGGACAGTCTTTTGGCACAGCAACTGCAAGCAATATTTCTCTGCAGAGGTATCCCAGACCAACCCCAGACCTGGTGCTACAGGTGCTGCAGGTGCTACAGCAACCTGCAGGCAACGGTGGAGGAGGTCTGAGCCCCCACTTCTCATCGATGTGCCATAAGGGAGCCAAGGCTACCTTTAGGCATTTTTGGTACTAGCCAGGCAGCAAGAGGTGCACGGCACTGCAAAGGAGGCATGGCAGAGTCTAGCAGTGGGTACTGCCCTGCAGGGGGAAACCTGGCTGTCAGCACCTCAGTGTCACCCACCCCTCCCTCAGCCCTTCCATGTACTCCCTCACCTCTTTGTTATTCCCCTCTGAGAAGTTGGGGACACATTCCACCAGCTTGGCCATGGTCCCAGGGTCTGCTGCACCCCTCAGTCCCCGGCTCGGGTCTTCACACCGTGGGGGTTTCCTGCCCTTTCCTCTCAGCAGCCGACCCGTTGCCTCTTTCCCAAGCCGAAGTTTGTCATTAACTAAATCGATCTGTGGCCAGAGGACAGAAAGGGGCTTGGATAAACACCATGGTACTGGCCCTGCTGTGCTTGGAACAGCTCCAGGCACAAGGGCTCTGTGGGGCCAGATGGCAAAACGCACCAGCACCAATTAAGGGATGAAGGAAAAAAATCTGCTGCAATCAGCAAGATGCTGTGGTTACCACACGGGACAGCCAAGTCACTCCTATATGACCACTATTGCCAGTGGAGGGGACAGCTCCTTGCAGGACCTCCCCTATGGATACTGGGTGAAATTCGTCGCTGTGAGCAGGATTCGAACCTGCGCAGGGAAAACCCCTATTGGATTTCGAGTCCAACGCCTTCACCCCTCGGCCATCACAGCCCCGAGCCCCGCGGCAGGGGGGACACTCTGGCCCCGGGCTGGACCGCGCCGCGTTTTGCCGAGAAGCGGGGAAGTGTCCGGGATGTCCCGGGCCAGAGCGGGGGTGCGGGAGGTTTTACGCACCCCGGCTCGTTGGTCTAGGGGTATGATTCTCGCTTAGGGTGCGAGAGGTCCCGGGTTCAAATCCCGGACGAGCCCTTCTTTTACCACATCCACTGCTCGCTAAGCCCACAGCTCGGCACACTGCAAGCGTGTCCTCACATTCCCACTCGTCACCTCCGTCCCGGCCGCTACTGCAGCCGGCCCACACTCACTTGGCACACCTACACTCGGCCCTTGCATGGCCTCTGCGCCTGCAAAATCACCTCCCTCCTCTGCCTCACAGTTATTCCCTGTAGGAAACGCTGCTTTGGGAGGATCGGGATAAACTCAGGCGCTCTCTTTATTCTGGTCTTAAAGTTCGCAGTTTATTTCGTAGGGCGTGGGTATATATAAGGCCCTGCTAGGAACTGCAGCCACAGCTCAGAGCAGGGCAGAGAGAGGGATAGAGCGAGAGTAAAAGAAGAGAGCTTAAGAAAGTAAGAACGAAGAGAGTAACAGCATAAGAGAGAGATTTTCCCGTTTACAATACATTAAATCTTCTATGTTGAATATTCTAATTTCCACTAATCAATTTAATACAAGATACAAATTCTCTAACATTTGCATGCAACTTATAGGAATCACCATATTACCATGTTATACTGCTTTTCTTATCTCTAAGTTTTATCTGGGACCCTTCCTGCCATGCCTAGGGAGGATGTCTGTTTGCTTCTTGGCATTTTCAGCATCTAACATAATCTAAACAAAGGGGCCTTCAGGCATTCAGTTGCTTTTAGCCACACAGTCGAAAATTGCTACCATTTCCATTTCGCTTATATTTTCCATATTCTCAAAGTCTTTTTTCCTAATTCATCCTTCCAACAATTCCCCCTCTTCCAACCCCCTCACCAGCCCACTCACGCCTCAGGGACCCCCAGTGCCTGTAAAGCCCTGAAGCCCCTTTCCCCAGCTTCAGCGGCCCGGGAAAGCAGCAGACACAGCCATTTTCCCGGAAAAAGAACGCCAGGGTAGAGGCTGTGGCAGGGGGATGTAGCTCAGCGGGAGAGCGCTTGCTTTGCATGCAAGAGGCCCTGGGATCGACCCCCAGCATCTCCATGTCCTTTTGCCTCTCCAGACTCCTCCCTGCTGGATGCAGGGCAGCCAGACACCCGCACATCCCCCCACAAAAAAATCCCTAGGGCTGCCTGTGGCCACGTCTGACCTGCCATTGCCTCCTGGTAGCCCAAGGCAGACAGCAAGGAAATGCCCGTGGAGATTGCCCTCCCTACCCAGCTGCTGTGGAACGTGGAGGCTCCCGGTGTCCCTTCCCCACGGGGTTCATGGTGTCTCTTGGGGTGACCACGGGTGCTTGGGGCACCAGCTGGGTGGCAGCGGGGCGCTGGGTGCCCAAAAGAAGGGCTCGTCCGGGATTTGAACCCGGGACCTCTCGCACCCTAAGCGAGAATCATACCCCTAGACCAACGAGCCGCGGTGCGCAGCTTCTCCAGCCCCCCCCTCCCCCGGCGCCCTCTGGCCCGGCACACCCCGGACACTTCCCCAGTGCCCGGCAAACGCCGCTCCATGCACACGCTGCTGCAAGGGGCCCTGCCTGCACACGGACACAATGCGTACAACCCTTTACAACCCTTCCACACCTCACACACGCCACCAACTCACACTTCCCACACTGCTCACTCTACTCCCCCCTTACCTCTACCTCCCCTCCACTGCAGGACCCCATGGACAAACAGCAAAGGGCCCCCATGCACGGACAGCCCCTGGCACACAGACACAGCCATTTGCTGCTACTGAGGACAAACACTGCTCACAGGGGATCACCTTTGCAGGATGCTCCATGGAGAAAATGGCAGAAAAAGTACTGCACATTGCAACTGCTGCAAATGGCTGGTGAGGGGCTTTGGGGGAAAAAAGAGGTGCTAGGGTGGGTGTGGACACACAAATTTAGAGAGCTAGGGAATTACACTTTGGAAATTCTTTTCAGGCCTGGATTTCTCCTGACTCTCAGGTCCACTCTTAGGCTGACAAGCTGACTGGAGGAAGTCTCCCAGGGTGATAACTTGGTGAAAAACAAAGTGGAATTCATAATAAATATTAACACCTGGTGTCTTTCCTGTGGGATACATCCTGAGGTACTGTCCCAAGGATGTTTTTCCCAATTGTCCAATGAACTACTGCCCTGTCCTAGCTACACGTAACACACTTTAAATACGGGCTGTCCATACAATAAAGTTGGCCTTTTTTCCCCAAAGAAGTAGGTATGTGTTGCTATCCTTTCTCTCTCTTTTCAGCGCAGTAACCACAGGGTGGGAGGTGCTGGACCTGGCCTCTCATGGCCACAGCAAGAGGCACCTCCCTGCTCCCAGTGATGCCTTGGGTTTTAGCTTTTATATTTTTCAGATTCTCTCCTGCTTAATGTGTAACTCTGAAACTTTATATTAGGTGTTAGTAAGTTCTCTTCACAGGGTATGAGAGGTTGGTTCTCTCACAAGTTCTCTCACCAGAATATTGGAGGCTGCACAGAACCCCAGCTGCCTCATTGGGCAGCTCCAGGTGATCCCACAAGGGCCCCACATGGCTCCTTGTACACTATGGTTTCCTCACTGTCTCAGCTGCAGGTTTCCCCTGACAAACTCTCTGATGTCTGGGCCCTTAAGGCAATTTAAAATCACAGCACAGGAACACAGGAGCAACTCAAGGTGGTTAGTCTGGGAAGGGACCCTAAACCATGGTATCCCCACCCCAGCCTGGGCATCCCAGGACCACCTCCCTGCCCTTGCACAGGGGATGGAGCTCAGTGGGAGAGCACTTGCTTTGCATGCAAGAGGCCCTGGAGTCCACCCCCAGCATCTCCATGTCCTTTTGTCTCCCTGGACCCCTCTCTGCTGCAGGCAGGGCTGCCAGAGCTCCCTAGGAAAGGCCTGGCGCTGCCTCCTGGCACCTCAAGCCTATGTAAAAATGCCCAAGGCTCTTTCTCTCCCCCGCCCGGAGACTGCAGGGCACTGGAACGCTTTTTTTCCTTCCCTACGAGTCTCGGGATGCCTCTAGGGGTGAACATGGGAGCTGGGAGGAGCAGTTGAGAAGGAGGGCTGATGGTGCACAAAACCTCTTGTGGGAGCTGGACCAACAAGGCAGGGTGCACTGCTCTCCCAGGGATGTGGGACAGGGTGATTAGGGAGCATCCACTCAGCAAGACAGGAAACTGTTCTATCTCCCCATGCCACTCCCCTCTGTATCTTTTTCCTCTCCCGAGTCTGCAAAACCTGGAGAATCCCGGGTGTGCCTCAGCCCCGGGGGCATCACAGTCCCTGCCTAGGGCACTGAGCTGCTCGCGAGGAAGGAGCGGGGCTGCCCTGGGCTCCAATGACCTTCTCATGTCAGCTTCTCTCGGGAACCCCAGGGAGGGCACCCCCACACTCCCCGCGTGGGTATCTGAGCGATGGGTAAAATCCGTCGCTGCGAGCAGGATTCGAACCTGCGCAGGGAAAACCCCTATTGGATTTCGAGTCCAACGCCTTCACCCCTCGGCCATCACAGCCCCGAGCCCCGCGGCGGGGGGGACACCCTGGCCCCGGGCTGGACCGCGCCGCGTTTTGCCGAGAAGCGGGGAAGTGTCCGGGATGTCCCGGGCCAGAGCGGGGGTGCGGGAGATTTTACGTACCCCGGCTCGTTGGTCTAGGGGTATGATTCTCGCTTAGGGTGCGAGAGGTCCCGGGTTCAAATCCCGGACGAGCCCTTCT
The DNA here is from genome assembly GCF_052056855.1 of Sturnus vulgaris. Classification (NCBI taxonomy): domain Eukaryota; kingdom Metazoa; phylum Chordata; class Aves; order Passeriformes; family Sturnidae; genus Sturnus; species Sturnus vulgaris. The sequence continues at coordinate 4,540,882 of NC_142249.1, forward strand.
TTTTGGGCACTCATCGCTGGATTCTGCGACGCTGCCTTACACAGGGGACACTGCGGGCCCGACACGGCCCTGCCATGGTACTGACTGGTCCCCTCCTGAGCGGAGAAGGGACTGTCGGGCCAGTGGGGACGGCAGAGAGTGGGGTCTGTGCTGCCATTTCGGCCGCACAGCCACGGTGCAGGGAATCTCCTTTAGGAAAACTTCATGTAAAAGGAGTTTATCATCGCCGCCTCGTGGAGAAAGTGGGAAAAATAAAAAAAAAAATCACAAAACAACTGGAGATGCTGGGGATTGAACCCAAGACCTCTTACATGCGAAGCAAGCGCTCTCCCACTGAGCTACATCCCCTGCCGTAGGGAGTAGTGGGAGGGCAGATTCTCCTGGCAATGCAGCCGTCGCATTTCTGTGTCCAAAGTGATGTTAGCGGAATGAGAGGCGGTACAGCCTCTCATCACGGGATGCTATTTGCAGGTAGCTAGGGGATGCAAGAGCTGATCATCCCGCACCTGGTCAGCAGAGAGCAGCAGGGGTGCAGTCCCCGAAGGAGGAGTTGTCCTAACAATGGGTTGTCTCCATAGCCGGGGCTTTATCCAAAAAACGGGTCGCTCCCAAGAAGGAGGAGCTGTATCCAAAGGAGGGTTTATCCAGGAGCTGAACTCATGATCTCTTGCATCCAAAAGTGCAAGACACCTATCCCTACATCAGCGTCTGGAGTGCTGCACCCCTTTTGCCTCCCCAGCCCTACAGTTTGGATTTTGGGGTATAGCGGAGGCTGTGCTTTTCCCCAGCACACCCACAGCCTTGAGGAGAAATTTCCAGGCCAGCCATGCCAGGAGGCAACCCCAGGGCCTTTTGAGGGTACTCTGGCAGCCCTGCATCCAGCAGGGAGGAGTCTGGAGAGGCAAAAGGACATGGAGATGCTGGGGGTTGATCCCAGGGCCTCTTGCATGCAAAGCAAGCGCTCTCCCACTGAGCTACATCCCCTGCTCTGACAGCACTTTGCTGCTGACCCTTGAGGCTCCATACTGCCTGCAGGAATTTGCCAAGCCAGGATATGGGACCAGCCCTGTTCCAATCCCTGTCACAGCCTCACATATCCCAGTGTGGCTTTGGGACAAGGGACAGGAGCTGTGAGTGCTGAGTAACCAGCAAATTCCCCCACCTGCTCGTTTTTCCCAACTCCCATGGGAATCAGAAGGGTGCTGGTGCTCCTATGGGTGCCATGGGGGCGCAGCTCCAGGGCAAGACATGGGGGATTTTTCAGGACACACAGCTCCTGAGGGTTGGGCTGCCTGTAGCTGTGCTGAGGTGGGAAGATGAACTGCTGCAGGAGTCCCACCTGCTGGGGACCTCCCTTCACACAAGGAGAACAGTGCAGCAAGATGATTAACAATCTTCCAATGCAGATTGTAACACATGGCTGTATCAGAGCAGAGATACCCCCCATGCAAACCCCTTGAGCAGACCGAAGGGAATTGGGAGGATGGTTCAGCTACACCTTTCATATCACAGAGTGGTGGAGGGGATCAGGCAAGGGAAACTGCACCCCACGATTTCCAGGTCTTGTAACCCTCCACAGACACCCAGCGCCTTCAAGCCCATGTAACCAGTGCTGAGAGGAGCTACCCCACATAGCAGTAACTACATCACCCTTCTCCTCTTTGGGAGGTATGCAGACACTTCTCAGCAAACGTGAATTAGGAGCCCTGGAATGTTTAATCAAAGAATTATTGAGTTTAAAACTTAGATTCCTTCCCAGGACCCTACAAACCATTGGGATCTGGGCTCCGCTTTTATTGCGCTCATTCCAGACTCTCCCTGAGGGCTGCCCTCCACAGCAAGAGCTCAGAGCAGAGGAGGGTGTAGGACAGCCAGGAGCAATGTCTGCTGGTGATGTGGGCTCAGGGTGACACAGGGCTGGTGGAGCTAACAGGGATGTGGGATCTAAGTCTTATGAGCCCCATTCCCACAGGGAGCACCAGGAGGGCTAGACCAGCATGCCAGTGCCTTTTAATTTGCCTGCTTCTTCCCCTGTGACTCACACATGTGGGCAGCCTGTTATTTTCCTATTTCATGGGATCTCCAGCCCCGGGGAAGAAGCGGAGCCCTTGGAAGAGCCACTGCCTGTCTGGCTCGCCAGGTGTGGCAAGGAGGGCACCCTGAGCCCCTCCCCTGTGCTTGATCCATGGGTGTCTGGGGTGGGATATCCTCAGTGGTGCCCTCTCCTCCCTCTTCTCCTGGCTATGCAGCCACTTTCCCCTTTCTCAATCTGGGAGGTTGTTCCAGGCTCCATCCAGCCTGGCCTTGGACACATCCAGGGACTAGCCACATAAGTCCCATCACTCTACCTGCCATGCCTGCAGGCTCCCAGCTCCAGGGCCTCTGTCTCTCACCTGGATGGCTCCAGGTGTTTTCCAAAGTGCTCTGGCCAGCAGTCCTTGCCCCAGTGAGGAGGATGAGGGATGCTCCCTGTTGATGCAGCTCACTCTCCCGGCATTGTCCTCAGCCAAGTGCCCCAGTGCCAGTCTGGGATACACCTTTTGCAACAAAGGAAAGGCACAGGTGGTGGGCCTGTCTCTTCATCCTTTCCCACTGCTGTGACACACCACAACTTTTGTCTTCTCACGTGGATGTGCAGAGAAGCTGCAGATTGAGGTGCTGTGTTGACCCACCAATGATCCAGCCACCACCAATCCTTCCAGCCCTATCACCAGCACCATGCTGCCTGGGGCTTCTAGAGTATCATAGAATATCCTGAATTGGAAGGCACCCATAAGGATCATCAAAGTCCAACTCCTCGCTCTGAACAAGACACCCCAACAATCCCACCCTGTGCCTGAGAGTGTTGTCCAAGCACTCCTGGAGCTCTGACAGCCTTGGGGCTGTGCCCATTCCCTGGAGAGCCTGGTCAGTGCCCTAGCACCCTCTGGGGAAATAACCTTTTCCTAATCCAGCCTAACTCTTCCCAGACAAAGTCTCCATTATGAATGGTCCCAGCATTGTTCACAGCAATCTCCCCTTTTCCACCACAGGTCTCTGTGCTTGTTCTTCCTCAAATCGTGACTTCCCCTCTCCTTCCCACCTCATCCACCCCTAGGGTGGGAAGGCACCCATGCTTCAGGAGCCTGAGGATATTGAGTGATCACAGAAGAAGGTTTCCTCCAAGGTCATGAAGCAGCTGAGAGAAGATGGAAGTTAGCAGGAGACATGAACCTCAACAGGTATGGGCCAGAGGGTGGCACCTGTGCCATACTCCAGACTCTTCTCAAAAATACTTCTGCTGCTTTTGAATGCTATAGGTGGGCAATGCTGGGGCCAAATCCCAGGACCCAGCTATTTCCTTCCATGTGCTTCCAGTTGTTGAGCAATATTTTTCATCCCTGTCTTGTTATGAGTAGTTTCTCACTGGAGACTTTGGCTGCATTGCCTCTACAGAAACCTGTATTTAGGGCCTGATCAGCAGGTCTGGGGGGTCCTGCCTGGGGGAAGGGCTGGCCTGGGGGAGAAATGTGGTGAAATCAGGACTGCTCTTGAGCTGGGAGCCAAGGAGGCACGGATCCCAGCTGGAGTCAAGGCTCCCATGGGAGACAGAGTCCCCAGACCCTCGGGATAGGAAGCCGTGGAAGGCACCAAGGTCATCATTTCCCTGTCTGCACTAAGACACCACAATTTTCAAGTCAAATCAAGGAGCTGTGTAGATTTTTGGAGACATTGGATTTTCGGAAAAAACAAAATATGTATAACCTCACCAGTGGAGTCATTCGGTGCAAAGCTACATAAAAAATGTCATTATTCTGTCCACTTGCTCCCTCCCGGACTGTTCTGTGCAGCAGGCTTGAGGAAGGCAGCTGCACAAGGCCCAGAGACCTAGAGCTTCCCAACAAAACTTTTTCTGGAATTCCAAAGCTTTCTGTAATTTTTTATTCAAAATTTTGCATCCTATCTCTACAGACAATTTCCAGAGCTGGGATAAAAAATATCTGAGCAGTCCATGGAAGAAGGAAACCTCCCTTCTCCTGGTGCCCTGGCCACTGAGCAATTGCCATGTAAATTTTCTCAAAATTAGGAGCACCTCTGGGAAGGTCTTCTGGGCAATAAAACTGGTTGAGCTTGGTCAAAGGCTTTTCATGACCAATAGGCTTTCAAGCTCAGCATAATCTCTCATTACCAATTCTCACAAGCTTTATTCAAATACTCCTATTCCTCCTTCCATCAATTGAAAAGGTTCTGCCTGATGAACCATAGCATCTTAAAAAGAGGCTTTACTCAATTCATGACATCTTCAGAGACTCCAGTGTCCCCTATCCATAAAGCAACTATTGTCTGTTCTTTTTTCACTCTTCGCTGTCATCCATTACACATAGGGCGAGCTTGGCATAGGAAGCCCATCCAAAGGAGCCCATCTCCCAAGAATCCCACTTCTACCTTTTTTTCCTGATTCCATATCCACCCTCCTTAGCTCAGCCCGCCCCCCCGCCCCCCCCCCCCCCCCCCAATCGCTGCAAAATGTAGGGTAAATGCCATTTTTCATGTCAAACCTTCACATTTCCAGCTTCCCGAGGAAACAGGCAATGAAGTCCGCTCCTGCGGGAATTCCTCCCTGAGCAGGTGCTTGCTATGGGGCAGGAGGAGAGATTTCCAGGATGAGAAAGTTGCCTTGAGACTGGTGTGGCAAACTACACACTTCTGTCAGCACAGGGAAGAGCTGGGCAGCAGAAATCCCCATTTCATGTAAAAAACAAACCTTCCCGGCAGCTACAAGCTGCTCCAGAGGAGGTCACCCCTCCAGGCTCCCGAACAAGGAACAACAGAAGACTCAGGCTACGATGTAGCAAGTCTTTAATTAGCAGAAATTGAACCAGTTCAGAGTACAAGTGCATTTCCAGAGCTCAATAAAGAAATGGATAAAACCCGCTTTGGGACAAGCTGATCCCTACAAGGTGTCCCCTTGCCCCACCACCCCTGAATATCATCTGCCATCTACAGCCTGCTAGAAGCACTTATTGCCCAGCCAGCAGCAAATGCCGTGTAGAACATGGAAATACAAAGACTTAGATAAAGGTGTACAGAGGCATGGTCCGGAGCGACAAGCTCGCACAGCTCCCATCCTCCTGGGGCAACTGCTGCGAAACCCAGGGGCATCTTCTTAGTCCTCTTCCCCAGTCTTGGTGGCGTGCTTCCCTTGCCCTTCCCGACCACGCCGCTGGCACGAGCAGAAAGGAGCCCGCCGGGCACACTCTACAGCCCGGTGCCCAGGCACAGCAGCCCCGCCTTGCCCAGCCCCCGGGAGCCCACGGGGACGCCGCAGTAGCGCAGGTAGCTCCCGACCGCCGCCGACGCCGTGGAGCCCACCGTGGTGTTCTGCGGGAAGGAGCTGAGGATGGGCCCGGGCAGCGTGACCACGACCGTGGGCGGCTGGATGAAGGCAGTGGAGTCCCCGCAGCGGCGGAAGCAGGGCTGGTTGCAGCTGGTGGCCAGGGGCCGGGGAGCGCAGGAGGGCAGGCACAGGTCGTAGCAAGGCATGGCTCGGCAAGGGTGCGCACCTGAAAGCCAGAGCCGGCGTGTAAAGGCAAGGCAGGGGCCGGTCTGTTCCTGCTGAGCCCTCTTGCAATACCTCACTTAATAAGAGGCATGGGAGGTCGAGGGTGTTCGGATGGTTTAGAAACGCCAAAAGAAGGCTTTCCCCCGCCTCTCCCCATAAACAGCTCGGGAGAATGAGGGGAGTTTGGTTTGACCTGCAGGTGGTCTGGGAAAGTTGGAGGCACCAGATGCTGGGACCAGAGAACAGACTCACTCCAGCTCTGAGCTGACAGGGAGCTTGTTTTGAGCAAGGCACTCACAAGATGCCGTAATTGAAGGAAAACCCACTTCAGTCAACACGAGGTGAGCCATCCCATCCCAAAATAAAAGGGACCTTTAATGCCCATCCATAAACAGGGACACATCGATCTCTGCAACCCAGGCATGTCCTGTTCTAATTTATTTTTCTCCTTCACACGGAAAATCGTGCAGGATTCTACTGATTATATGGTTGCAAACCCTGTAAGCCCTGCATCCTGCAACCCCTTGCACTCTTCATTTTGGGGCAGAAATACACCCTTTCCTGATGTCCTGTGCAGCTGCAATGGAGGAGGGAGGGGTGGGGAAGGGGATGGAGCCCATCTCGACTTACCCAGGTGGATGTAGCAGTGGCGGCAGCAGCAGCAGCTGGAGCAGGTGCTGGGGCCAAGCACTTTCCCCACAGTTTTATAGGGTGGCCCAGACCCCCAGGGGAGTGGGTGCGTGCCTTGCGCCTGAAAGTGCCCAACAACCAGCAGTTTTCTCCTGGAAAGCTCACCCGACTGATTAAACAGTTCCCTCTTTCATCTCTCATGTTTTGCTTCCATGTAATACTGAGTAAGATTGAAATGATTTGGGCTACAGGCATTAATTACCTTCCTTCCTAAGGCCAAGGGACATTTTAGGTCTTTATGCCACCGGGCAGGAGAGTGTTTCAGCAGAATTTAGGGCAGACATATCCCCAGCTTCTTCTCAGCACGACCAATTCAGCTGCCTGGTGCACCTGAGGTGAGACCAGGGATGTAAACTGAATGTAAGGAACATCTATTTGGACTGAAATCCTGTGCCAGGAGTCTCATGGATGGCAGGAAAGCTGCGGGGCTGTAGGAGTGAGGATATGAACAACGTGGACACAGGGATCTGACCTAGCCCAGCATGAGCAATTTGTTATGGGTTTGGATGCACTTAGAGGATTTTCCTTTTTTTTTTTTTTGTTGTAATTCCTCACACCTGGGGTATGAGTCCTGCTTGGAAGGCACATCAGATTTTAAAACAAAGTGATCATGGGCTCTGAAGTCCACCCCCACAGGTGACACACACCTACACTGGCTGATTTTGTGCAGGGAGTTGACTTCCAAGAGCCCTTCCATCACGCTCTTCAGATAGGGTAGTAGCAGTGAGCCAGAAGGTCACAGGTGCCCTTCCTCGTGATGGAGTGACATCGTCAAGACAGGGTTAATTACAGTAATTACAGGCTGTGGTGTGACAGCTGATCGCTCTGCTGGAAGCCTGTTAGCTACTAAACATCCAGACATCCCAACCTGCACTTAAACATGAATCACCCTCACAACAGGGAGAGGGACTTGCTGATGTCGTTGAGCTCTAGGGGCAAGGAAAGTTTGAAAAAGGCTTTTCATTTCACACCAGCGGAGCCCATTTGACGGAACAAACATCTCCTACCCTGGGATAAACCCTGACAGTACCGTGACACATGTACTATGGGTGTGTGGGGTTGTCAGCATCCTGTTAAAGACGTGCCTTGTGGGGCTTTTGGGGTCATTTGAGTTCTTGAGATGACTTGGCCATGATGGATTGCACAGAATGGTCCCTAGTAACTCCTCTCTGCCCTGTCTGTCAGGGCAACAAAGCCTTCCCAAGGTTCTGGGGTCAAACTCAACTATTTTTTAACATCATTCTGGAAGGGGAAAAAGGAAATCAGGTTTTCCAAGGTTCAGCAGAGGACATGGGCTTCAGGGAGAACCAACCTGGCAGCTCATGGAGTAAGGCAGGACACTGTGGGTTCATCATTCATAATCTCCTAAATGATGACTTGGCAAGCAGGAAAAGATGAGGTTTTAGTTTAAGCTTTACTGTGCTGCTTTTTGCACCACTCTTGAATAATAAATTGGTACCACAAGTGCACTTTGGACCCACAGCCTGAGAATTAAACCTCTCTTCTACCAGTCTGGTTTTCTTTCCCTTCATTAATCAATTTATTTTTTTCTTGTTTCGGTTTGGTTTTTTGGGTTTTGTTTTTGTTTTTGTTTTTTTTGGTTGTTTGGGGGGTGTTTTTTGTGCCTCTGTGGCTCTTCCTAGGTGACTCCCTTCCAGGCTTCCAGGCACAGGGTGGAAAGCCTCACTGTGTGTTTCAGTTTTGAAATCCAGTTTAACCACTTGAGGTTCTGCTCACATTGGACCATCATGTCCCAGAATAATATCTGTGGATGTAGTGATGCTTGGGATAAATGCAATGGGGCACTCAGAGGGGGAATGCTGCCAAATGTGAGCCGATCTGTGGACTGAAACAAATCCTTTTCCTAGACAAGACAGCAGGGGAAACAAAAGGTGCATGTTAGGAAGTTAAAATAATGAGATTTGTGTAATGACTGAATTTTTTTTAAAAGGAAAACAATAGGGGAAAGGGCAGATATTTGGGAGATAAACAAAGATTGAATTTTCCAATCTGTATTCATTTCAGGAATGAGCACTTTCCACTTGAGATGTGACTTTCTCTGGAGGAACCTCAAATCTGAGAAAATTTCACCAAATCAAACATGTCAGATCCATTTTCTTAACTTCTGCATGGATCCAGGATGTGTGGCCATCTCAGTCCTGCTTCTTCCTGCAGATAAGGACATGAAAAATATGGCCCAGGATCAATAATCCGTGTGTTTCCCTTCCTTCACCAGCCCAAGCAGCACATTGCAACTCTAATTTCCCCACTTTGCATTTTCATTTCCAACAACCCAAGGGCTGAATGTGTCTGAGACTGGCTGGAGGGCGGAAGCTCCCCCCTGTCCTAAAATTTCTCCTGAAAGCCAAAGGCAAGGGCACATCTTAGAGCAGCAACAGGCCTAGAGAATCCCATCTCCAAGGAATGTCTGCATGGAGGGTGCTCACCCAGGGCTTGCCTCCCAGCAGCAGGATAGTCAGGGACCACTCCTAGATGGCTGATGGATGAGTAGGACACCCCAGTGCCAGGAGGCAGAATCCTGATGCAGCCAGATCCAGGCACGGAGCATCCTGGCTTCCTGTGTCCTTTCCAGGGCAGACTCGGGATGCTCCAGGGCCACCGTGTGCAGCGCAGGGAGCGGAGCCCAGCTGGTGCCACTGGGGAGAGCCTGGCTCCAGCTGCCAGGCGCTGTCCCGGGGCTGCAGATGAGCCAGTTCCATGCTGCCACAGGATCTCTGTAATTGCCGGGTCCCTGGGTGAGCTGACGCCCCACAGCACCACCCACAGTGGCACATTCCCTTCAGGAGGACTTGTCACCACTCACCAGGACAGGGATGTGTGTGCTAGAGCAGGGTTGAAGGGTGTCCCAAGGGAATCAGTGGGGATCCTCTGCTGGCTTCCTGTGCCCTGCAAGTCCCAGGTCCCGTGCTCTGACAGCAATCTCCCTGCCATGCACTGCCATACCCCTGCACTCACCACCCCAGCCCATTTCACCATCTCCAGCTGCAAGCTGGTGTCTCTCCAGGGCTGGACCCAAACCCAAGCATTTTTCCCGGGAAATCTCCTACAGATCTCTTGCAGGGCACCTGGCTTTCCAGGCAATGACATCCCCCTTTTCTGGCGTGGCAGAGCTGGCCAAGCACCACAGAATCTCATGGCAGTGGAATGGGATGGGGCTGGTGTTTCCCTGCAGCCTGGTCATGGCTTCTGGCTCAGGAGACACTGATGGAGGGAAGCAGCTCTTCACTGGTTCCCAGGGACATCTCCCCAAGGCGTGGAAGGAAATGTAGCCATAGGCAAGGTCAAAAAGGTGTGGGCAGCTAAGCCTGAGCATCCTTATCCTTGCCTTGAAGCCATGGCATTGCTTGGCCACATCCTCATCAGCGGAGAGGAGTAGAGGAGAGAAGGGAAGGCAGTGGCAAGACTGGCACGATGCCTTTCCCCAGGTGCCTCAAAGCATGGACACTGCCAAATGCAGGACTTTCCTCTCTGAGAGACCATTGAGATTCCAGAGGCAGTTTTACCTCTTTCCTCTTCATCTTGCAATAGGTCACGCTCTCCTATCTCCAGGAATCTCCACTGTGAGCACTGCTCCAGGCACAGGAGGGAGCTGCCAGCGCCCAGCAGGTCTGCCATCCCCAGAACAAGCACCTCTGGGACACGGCAGAGACGTCCAGGGTGGCTTTTGGCTCCCATCGGCATCCCTGGAGATGCCCAGTGCTCACCTTCCCTGCCTACAGTTCAGTCTCCCTGCCTACAGTTCAGTCTCCCTGGAGAAGAGGCGATGGGATGGCAGGAGAGAGGCTGGCAGGTGGGCTCTGGCACCCTGCTCCCATGGGACATTGCACAAAAGGGACACGCCAGTCCCTGAGCCCCCAGGAGCAGGTTCAGCCCGCGGGAGTAGCAGTCCAGGGGCAGACGTGATGTGTGTTTGACGCAGCAGAGCAAAACACGGAGAGCAGGATACTGAGCGGGCTGCACCAAAAAATCTGCTTCAGGAGAGGGGTACCAGGGCACCCGACGAGGATGGGATTCGAACCCACGCGTGCAGAGCACAATGGATTAGCAGTCCATCGCCTTAACCACTCGGCCACCTCGTCTCCTTCGGTGAGATCTTTTTTTAGCAAAATTTTTTTTGTCTTTTTGCCCACAGACAGCAATACTGGAGCTGGCTTTTTCAAGGTGTCCTTTGGTGACCAAGGCTGGACAGGCAGAGCCCTGGCAGTCCCTGTCACAGCGGGGCAGGGACACAAGCAAGCATTTGTGATTTATTTGACCCTCTCCCCGTTCCCTTCTGTGTTCATGGGGTGGCAAAGGCTAACGTGACACTATTGCCATGAAAACGCGTGCACCAGGCATCTCCACTACTCACCCACATCCAACCTGTGTCCAGAGGCTTTTACTACATGATTCGGGACCAGCTGTGCAAAGTAATTGGGAAGATGGTGGGGGTCCAGACAGCATCTAATGTATCTCTAATCTCCCAAATTCCCTGGTTTCTGGAAACAGTTTAGGCCATCTCTCCAAAGTGAGGTGAGAAGGGAGAGGAAGCAGAAGGAAAAATTTTACCTCCAGAATAGAGTCACGGGCGACAGAGTACTGGGGACTGACAGTGCTCAGAGCAGGACAAAGACCCCCAGTTAGGGACAAGGAGGAAAAATAGCCTCCAGGCTGAGGCACCACTGGGAGTCGAACCCAGGATCTCCTGTTTACTAGACAGGCGCTTTGACCAGCTGAGCCATGGCGCCCACGGCCCTCCTACAATGGGTGCTTGTTAAAACACCTGACCCTCTGCCCACGTCCCTGACCATATGTCCCGCACTGTTGCCCCAGATTTGGAGTTCCCTGGCTGCAAACCCCATCTCTTTTTTGCTGCTAGGAACACTCCTAGTGTTGACCAAAATCCCTGGCACAGAGAGCCCAACACATCCTGTAAGCATCCTGTTTGGGTTTGGGGGTCCCCAGGTCATACAGGGACATACTGCCCCTCCCCTTGCCCTGGCAGAGTTGTGCCACCTACCACCCTACATTGCCCTGTGGTGACAGCCTCAGTCTCATCTCCCTCTCTGGCTGCTTCCACCTCAGCACCAATGGCCACCCAAAGAGAGTTGTCACCCCAAGAGACACCATGAACCCCGTGGGGAAGGGACACTGGGTGCCTCCACGTTCCACAGCAGCTGGGTAGGGAGGGCAATCTCCACGGGCATTTCCTTGCTGCCTGCCTTGGGATACCAGGAGGCAATGGCAGGTCAGCCGCAGCCCTGGGGATTTTTTTGTGGGGGGATGTGCGGGTGTCTGGCTGCCCTGCATCCAGCAGGGAGGAGTCTGGAGAGGCAAAAGGACATGGAGATGCTGGGGGTCGATCCCAGGGCCTCTTGCATGCAAAGCAAGCGCTCTCCCGCTGAGCTACATCCCCCTGCCACAGCCTCTACCCTGGCGTTCTCCTTTCTCCGGGAAAATGGCTGTGTCTGCTGCTTTCCCGGGCTGCTCAAGCTGGGGAAAGGGGCTTCAGGGCTTTACAGGCACTGAGGATCCCTGAGGCGTGAGTGGGCTGGCGAGGGGGTTGGAAGAGGGGGAATAACTGTGGGGCAGAGGAGGGAGGTGATTTTGCAGGCGCAGAGGCCATGCAGGGGCCAAGTGTAGGTGTGCCAAGTGAGTGTGGGCCGGCTGCAGTAGTGGCCGGGGCAGAGGTGACGAGTGGGAATGTGAGGGGCACGTTTGCAGTGTGCCGAGATGTGGACGTGGTAAAAGAAGGGCTCGTCCGGGATTTGAACCCGGGACCTCTCGCACCCTAAGCGAGAATCATACCCCTAGACCAACGAGCCGGGGTGCGCAGCCCCTCCCGCGCCCTTCCCTCCACCGCCCCGCTCCAAACGCGGCGCGGACGCCGCTGCCCGGGACCACGGCCCGCGCCCGCAGCCCCGCCGCCACACTGCGCCATCAGCGCTGCGCACACGCCACCCCCAGACATCCCGGACACCCGCACTCCGCACTCCCGCACGCTCACCCGCACCCCGCGTCGCTGCCTGCTCCGCTGGCACGGCTCTGAGCCCGCCACGGGGCTCGGGGCTGTGATGGCCGAGGGGTGAAGGCGTTGGACTCGAAATCCAATAGGGGTTCCCTGCGCAGGTTCGAATCCTGCTCACAGCGACAGGTTTTACCGAATGCCCTAATATCCCCCCACGGGGGTCCCGGGAGGAGCTGATATGGGAGTGTCATGAACAGCCAGAGCACCCTCAGCCCTATCCCTCTCTTCTCCCTCTGGAGCAACTCAGTGCCCCAGGCAGAAACTTTGGTAGTCCCAGGATTCTCCAGGTTTTGCCGACCAGAGTTGGAACATGTCCCCAGAACGCTGCATTCATTGCCCCTCATAGCCCTGTCCCACATCCCTGGGTGAGCAGTGCACCCTGCCTCATCAGTCTGGGTGTTCAATTCTTGTTTTGGGTGCAAGGTCCTGGATTCAACTCTTGGATGAATCTGCCTATTGGGCATCCCCTACCCTCCTCCTTCTGAGCTGCTCCCCCCAGCATCGATGTTCACCCCAAGAGACACCCTGAACCCTGTGGGTAAGTTTAAAAAAGGCCTCCTATGCCCTGGAGCCTCCAGGCAGGGTAGGGGAAGAGCCATGAGATTTTTATACAGCCTTGGGATGCCAGGACACAGCACCAGGCCTTTCCTGGGCAGCTCTGTCAGCCCCGCAACCAGCAGGGAGGGGGTAGAGAAGGCAAAAGGACATGGAGGTGCTGGGAGCTGATCTGAGCTACATCCGTCTCCTCCAGCAGCATCTTGCTGCTAGTCCTTTGGAGTCCGAATGCAGCCAGCCAGGAAAGGTCACCATCAGCACTGGACATGGTGGGTGGCCAAAAGTAAGGGCTCGTCTAAGACTTGAATCCAGGAAATCTTGCACCCATAGCAAGAATCATACCCCTAGAACAACGAGCCAGGGCCCAGCCCCTCTGTTCCTCACTCTGCATCACCCAGACCCTTCTGGGGGCTCGGGAGCAGACGGGGCTCTGTATGGCCTCTCACACTCTGGGAGCAGGGAGGTGCCTCTTGCTGTGGCCATGAGATGCCAGGTCCAGCACCTCCCACCCCCAGCACGTCTTTTTTCCCCCAAAGCCCCTCATTAGCCATTTGCAGCAGTTGCAATGTGCAGTGCTTTTTCTGCCACCTTTCTCCATGGAGCATCCTGCAAAGACGATCCCATGTGAGCAGTGCTTGTCCTCAGTAGCAGCAAATGGCTGTGTCTGTGTGCCAGGGGCTGTCCGTGCATGGGGGCCCTTTGCTGTTTGTCCATGGGGTCCCGCAGTGGTGGGGAGGTAGAGGTAAGGGGGGAGTAGAGTGAGGAGTGTGGGAAGTGTGAGTTGGTGGCGTGTGTGAGGTGTGGAAGGGTTGTAAAGGGTTGTACGCATTGTGTCCGTGTGCAGGCAGGGCCCCTTGCAGCAGCGTGTGCATGGAGCGGCGTTTGGCGGGCACTGGGGAAGTGTCCGGGGTGTCCCGGGCCAGAGGGCGCCGGGGGAGGGGGGGGCGGGAGAAGCTGCGCACCGCGGCTCGTTGGTCTAGGGGTATGATTCTCGCTTAGGGTGCGAGAGGTCCCGGGTTCAAATCCCGGACGAGCCCTTCTTTTGGGCACCCAGCGCCCCGCTGCCACCCAGCTGGTGCCCCGAGCACCGGTGGTCACCGCAAGAGACACCATGAACCCCGTGGGGAAGGGACACTGGGAGCCTCCACGTTCCACAGCAGCTGGGTAGGGAGGGCAATCTCCACGGGCATTTCCTTGCTGTCTGCCTTGGGATACCAGGAGGCAATGGCAGGTCAGGCGTGGCCACAGGCAGCCCTAGGGATTTTTTTTGTGGGGGGATGTGCGGGTGTCTGGCTGCCCTGCATCCAGCAGGGAGGAGTCTGGAGAGGCAAAAGGACATGGAGATGCTGGGGGTGGATCCCAGGGTCTCTTGCATGCAAAGCAAGCGCTCTCCTGCTGAGCTACATCCCGCTGTGCAAGACCAAGGGCGGTTGGCCAAGTCCCTTAGGCTACACTCCACCCTCCCCGCTGCTGCTTCCAAAGCGCTCCTCCTGTTTTAGGGAGCTGGCCACCCAAAACACTGTGCCCATCCCTGCCGTACAGCCACTGCTTCCTGCCTTCCCACCCCCTGCCCTAGCCTGACCACATTCCAAGGCACGTGGGTGCCCAAAATAGGGCTCGTCCGGGAGTTGAACCCGGGACCTCTCGCACCCGAAGCGAGAATCATACCCCTAGACCAACGAGCCCGCTGGTATTGCGGAGCAGAAAACCCTTTTTTCACTTCGAGTACCCACAGACCTGCCTGGGGTGAGATGGGACCTGTGGGAGGGAGCTTTCTTTGCCTCTGACGAATGGTCACCGTTGAAAGATCACCTTTATTCTTCCCCAGCTGTGGAGATGTCACCTGGGCATATGTAGCAGGTTGCTCTGCCTTAAATGAGGGCAACAACTCAAACAATGCTCTATTTCCCAAACTGTCAGTTTTAAATGAAGAAAATGGGGTCACGTTGCTTTTGGTATTGAATAAAGCTGAAACCAGCCTGACTCATCAATCCCAAATTTAAACATTCTGATAGTGAGATGAAGATATAGTAGAACTGGTAAAATACCAGGATAAAGGAACAAACAAGTAATATTACTGATAACTTTATGAAAGCTGTTGAGCAGGCACAGCTGGCCTGGACATATCTTGCTCACAGTCCATCCTTTTATACTATAAAAGTATAAAAGTCCCAAATTTGAATGCAGGGTTTTCTGACAGATCCTTTCTTGAAGTGTATGTGTGGAGATTCTCCCCTGGAGTGGGGACACTCCTCAAGGTCACTCCTTAAGGCTGAGCCAAAGAGATTTGCCCTTAGTCATTGGTCTGGGTGAGAAACATCAACCTCTACTTAATAATTGGTTTTGGTAGCTTTAACACGTTTTCTTTAATAGAATTGCTTCAATATTCCTTCACAGTGCACTATATTGTAACAGTTGTTATAGTGCCTATATTGTGTAGTAAATAATTCTGATTAAGATCTTTTTTGTCTAATCATCATAATAAATAATATATATATGTGTATCTGCTTTATTTTTAATCCTGCAGGATAAAGCTGTATAAAGCTTCTACTACACCTATACAATATTTTAGAGATGAACCACTGATGAAGTCTGCAGCTAAGGTTGGATCCAGCCACACGCAGACTCCTCTTGGAAAAGTTTAGAAAGCCAGGGGTTCCTCTCTGCACCTCATGATTCAGTGGGAGTTTCTAAATTTCATCTGAAGCTCCCACTCTGCCCAGCACAGCATGGCTATGGGCTGAACCCCTCTGGTTTTAAAATGGGGCCACGAGGAGCAGAGGGGGTCAGCAAAACGCAGAGGTGTTGAGAGCCCAGACAGGGGATGTAGCTCAGTGGGAGAGCGCTTGCTTCGCATGTAAGAGGTCCTGGGTTCAACCCCCAGCATCTCCAGCTTTTTTTCCCTCTTCAAACCCACTTCCTCCACAGGCCAGTGATGATAAACTCGCATCTACCTCTGGAAGATCTCCCCAAAGGTGGAGGATGCACCATGGCAGAGCTTCCCCCTCAGGGTGCAGTGGCAGCATGACCCCCACTCAGCCGCCCCCCACTGCCCTGGAAGCTCCTTCCCAACCCAAGAGTGGACCAGCCCTGACCATGGCTGAGCTGTGCCTGTGCTCACGGGCACCTGGCAACACCGTGATCCTGGCAGTGATGGGACTATCCTAGCCCAGGGGCTGCACAGCTGGGGAGGCTGCCTGTGCCCTCTGTGCCAGGCAGTGCCTCCCCATCCTTGCCCTGACACCGCAGAGGCCATGCCTAGCCACAGGTGCCCAAAAGTCATCCAGGAGCTGAGCCTAAAAGTCCACAAGCCCACCACTGGCCCAGTGCAAGAGCACTGCACCTTCCCTGTCTACTGCTCTCCAGAGATCAAAAAGCCTGAGGGAAGGGATCACCCTGGGACCCCATCCCCATATGGCTGTGGGTAAAACCTGTCGCTGTGAGCAGGATTCGAACCTGCGCAGGGAATCCCTATTGGATTTCAAGTCCAACGCCTTCACCCCTCGGCCATCACAGCCACTGGTATGCCCTGCTAAGGTGAGGACAGCCCGGCACACCCCACTTTGCCTCAGCTTATGCCATCCCCCGGCCTGGCATGGTGCTCTGCTCAGCCTCAGTACCCACACCTGGAGGGTTGGGAAAAGGGAACATGCAAGGATATTTACTGATGGCTGGAAAAAATTCAGGTGCCTTTGCCATGAGACAGGCAGCACAGGGAAGCATCCTCCAAGGATGCCCAGAGATACAGCAGCTCTCGGAGGGAAAAAGACATGGAGATGCTGGGCGTGAATCCCAGGGCCTCTTGCATGCAAAACAAGTGCTCTCCCGCTGAGCTACATCCCCTTGTGGAAGGCAGGGAGAGGGCCTGGCTGAGTCTCCTCATCCCTGGGGAACACACTGCCAGCCTCGGGGGTCCATCCTGCCCACCCAGCCAGAAAGAGGCACCCGGCCCTCTGTGCTAGGGCCCTGGTTATGCCACAGTCCCATGTGCCAAAGAAGGTAAATGCCCAAAAGGTGAGCTGAATCCAGGATCTCTCACACCTTAAGTGAGAATCATGCTCCAGATCTGTGCCCCAAAATTCTGGGACTTGAGCAGGGTGGCTGATGCTGCCTTTTTCCCCTTGGCAGAGCCTGATACAAGGAAATCCATCTTACAGTGCCCAGGAGTTGGGGCCAGTACTTGTAGGTGTCCATGGTGCTTAAATTCCCTAGATCCAGTGGCCATAGGGCCACGTGGATTATGAAGACAGCCGGGACTCTTGGGCACAACCCTGCCCCTGCACAGGGGCATGTAGCTTCACCGGGAGAGCACTTGCTTTGCATGCAAGAGTCCTTGGAATCAACCTCCAGCATCTCCATGTCCTTTTGCCTCTCCAGATCCCTCCCTGTTGGAGGGGTCCCCCAAGATCCCCCCCAAAAATGCTGGTGCTGTCTGAGGACATGGCAGGCCCAGGAGTGTGGGGGGACAGCAGTGGTGCACAGTGGGTGCCCACACCCCATGCCAGCCCCCTGAGCTGCCACACTCATCCTGCCAGCCCCAAGCTGCAGTGACTGGAGGGGAACAAGGGGAAGACCCCAGAGGGCTCTGTACCTCCAGAGAAAAACAAGACAGGTGCCGAACAAAGGAATGATTCCTCTGGGAGTGAGACCCACGTTTTCTCATACCTGAAGACGGAAACACAGCCCAAACCTGCATTGCTGGGCACCTTGACCCCACTGCCTTGGGCTTGCGTGGGTTCCAACTGGCCCATGGGTAAAAGGAGATAATCCCATCCCCAAGACCCAGGGGTGTCCCAGCTTCTCCTGGTGCTCCAGCCCCTCTGGGACAACAGGATTTCCCCAGGCCCTAGAGCCGGTAGTCCATGGCTCCCTGCCCTACGATGCTACATATTCCCTGAGAACAGGAAAGAAAGGATATGACGCCGTGAATCAACATCACGGGGTCAACTCCCATCCAGACAGGTAAAACCTGTCGCTGTGAGCAGGATTCGAACCTGCGCAGGGAACCCCTATTGGATTTCGAGTCCAACGCCTTCACCCCTCGGCCATCACAGCCCCGAGCCCCGCGGCGGGCTCAGAGCCGTGCCAGCGGAGCAGGCAGCGACGCGGGGTGCGGGTCAGCGTGCGGGAGTGCGGAGTGCGGGTGTCCGGGATGTCTGGGGGTGGCGTGTGCGCAGCGCTGATGGCGCAGTGTGGCGGCGGGGCTGCGGGCGCGGGCCGTGGTCCCGGGCAGCGGCGTCCGCGCCGCGTTTGGAGCGGGGCGGCGGAGGGAAGGGCGCGGGAGGGGCTGCGCACCCCGGCTCGTTGGTCTAGGGGTATGATTCTCGCTTAGGGTGCGAGAGGTCCCGGGTTCAAATCCCGGACGAGCCCTTCTTTTGAGCATCACCACCCTGCTCCCGCCTGGCTGGCGCAGGGCCCGACGGAACCCAGCCATCGACTTTTACCTCTCAGGGACACCTACAGCGCTGGGGCTTTGAGCTTAGCGTGGCACACAGAGGGGCTGTGCCTTGCCCCTGGAGTCCCAAGCCATTGGCCCTGCAGCGTGACCTTATTTTTGAGTTGGCAGTGAGATGGGGATGGGCTGGGAAGGGCTGTGTCTCTGGCCATGGGACACCTCTGCCTCGGCTGGTCAAAGCACCTATCTAGTAAACAGGAATCCTAGATTCGACTTCCAATGCTGCCTGGGTCTGGGAGGCTGCTTTTCCTCCTTGGCCCAAGCTGGGGGCACTGTTAGGGGATCCCCACTGCCCCGTGGGGGCAGTTTGGGTGCACGCTTTTACTTAAGGCTGCTTTCAGGGTCCCCAGGGTCCTCCGCTGGACGTAGCAATGACCAAGGCATCCCTCCCACCCAGGACCTGCTCTTGTCTCTGCCCCATGGGACATGCAAAACTCACAAGAAGCAGCAGGATCTGTTCCCTCGGCTTCGCTGTGCAGCCCATAGCCCACCCTCCAGGCTCCTACTCCTGGGCGGGCTGGCTGGAGGGACCCGGCAGAATCTCAGTATCTTCTCAGGTTGCCCAATGGCAGAATGAGCCACCGGAGAGGGCTAATCCCCTCTGGAGAATCTCCCCGTGGGGAGAAGGGAGCTGTTTGGATCCCTCTCCAGGTAGGTCACCCAGAGCCACACTCACCATCCTCGTGCCAGTTGGGAGCCCTTCCACATAAAGACCGTGGCTGACCATTTAGACACTACGTCAGTTTCTCCTGCCATCCCCTTCCCAAAATCTCCAGGGCAGGGGTGACTTTTGCTCCTGGGGAGGATACAGATGCCAGGGTAGACCAGACATTTCGGGGTACCCTTTCCCCTCCCGCCGAGTCCCCGTGCGCCGCAAGAATGCGAGGTCACCCCGAAGGTGGGAGCAAAAACCCGACGAGGATGGGATTCGAACCCACGCGTGCAGAGCACAATGGATTAGCAGTCCATCGCCTTAACCACTCGGCCACCTCGTCCTGCCGTGGGGGCCTACCGCCCCCTGCCGCGGCTGCCGCAGTCCCTTCCCGCCCTGTCCCGGAGCCTGGCACGGCTCCGGTCCCGGTCCCGGTTCCGTCGCCTGCTCGCCCGCTGGAGGCCCGAGGCAAAGTTCCCATTCCGACGCCCTCTTAGCGCAGTAGGCAGCGCGTCAGTCTCATAATCTGAAGGTCCTGAGTTCGAGCCTCAGAGAGGGCAACGTTTTACGGTTTTTCTGGGGGTTTCCTTTTGTCTCTCCGCGACCATGCGAGGTGGCTCCGCAGTGCGCCCGGACACTTACCGAGGCCTTCTTTTGGCCCCCGCGGCCGGCGGTTTCCACGGGGCCGGACCCTCACGGGCACAGGGCCGAGGGTTTCCACGGGGGCCCGACCCTCACGGGCGTGGGGCGGGCGATTTCCACGGGGGCCGGACCCTCACGGGCGCGGGACCGGCGGTTTCCACGGGGGCCGCACCCTCACGGGCGTGGGGCGGGCCGTCTCCAGGGGTGGAGGAGGGGGCGGCGCGCGGCAGGACGAGGTGGCCGAGTGGTTAAGGCGATGGACTGCTAATCCATTGTGCTCTGCACGCGTGGGTTCGAATCCCACCCTCGTCGAGATTTTGCTGCTGCCGTGGGTCGTCCGTCCACCGATAAACGATATGCGGGAGGCCGGGAGCGAGACCAGCTCCCCGCACTGGGACCCCAGAAACCCCCCCGGGTAACAGACAACAGCCACCCCTTCCCCTTCGATAGCATCCCATACCCTGAGCTTTGAGTTTTTACAAAGGAACGAGGCACCTTTCAAGCAACTAAAAATTTTATTAGGTACAAAACACAATTTACAGCAAATAGTATGAGACATGCTCCCAAAGCTCTGTTGGGTTTTGACAGCTGAATTCCAGGTAAACTGAGAACACAAAAAGTAGGGCACAGGCTTCCCTTCACAGGGAACCAGTTAAACTCAACAAAACTCAGCCCAACAAAAGCGCATGGAGCAGGAACAGCCTCAAAGCACACCCTTTCCAATTTAAACTTATTTCAACTTAGCAGTAAGCCACTCTTGCTATTTTGGGTTTAAGAGAAATAATATAAATGAAATGCTGAAATTTTAAAAAAACTATAAAATTACTTTTTTGGAAGGCAAATTGACAGTTTCAGACTACTGAGGATTTCAGCTTGGGTTGGGCAGGCAAGATAATCAGTTCAGTACAGTAATTTATATTCTACCAGCAGAAGGTTCTGTTTGAGAAAAAATTGCTGGTTTTGTAAGAAAAAGGAAAAGATGATCTGTATTGGAGTACTGCAGACATGAACTGTATCTTCAAATTATTTACTGGGTATTAAACTAAAACCAAGGGCCTTCACCTTCCAAAGGTTTTTAAATGCTGGAGAATGCAGGCTATCTGCTCTTCCAAAAAAAAAGGAAAATTTTTCTCCGTAGCTGTTTACTGAAGACTGAAAGAAGCATGCTGTTTTCCAGCATGACATGGAATCTGTGGAATAAGCACCTCACCTATTTTTAATTCTGAAAACATTGAATAAAATAGAACTTGAGCCCAGAACAACAAAAATCCTTCTGAATTTGCACTGAGCAACAAGAAGTACAAAAATCATGGCCAAGTGCTGTTCCAACTTGAGAATGACAGTTCTGACATTCCTGGAAACAGAATAGGAACTTCAAACCACAGTGCTGCTGCAAGGCAGTTGCTGCATGAAGGAAACACGGACTGAGACATTTCAGAGACTGTGTCTATGTAGAGCAATTGCTCCAGTGTTCCAGGGGCCCGTGCTACCCTACAGCTGAACCTGATGAAGCTGTGTTTACCCACAACGAGAGCTGGGAGAAAGAAAAAAACCATCATTTAAGGCCTTCCAAGAAAAATCATTTGACTTGTTTCCATGCCTGTGGGGCAGAAGAAGAGGGAGTCTCAGACCATCCATGCACACCGGCCCTGTGCAATGCAGCCATGTGAGAAGGGCTCAGGCCCCATGGCTGCTCCGTGTTCTCATCCCAGGAGATCGCCTGCTCGTTCTGGAACATGCCCCAGGAGTGCATCTGCCCAATCACCTGGGCCTGGATTTCTTTCCTGAGTCTCCGTGTCTCAACTCGGCTTAAATGTCCACCATGTCCACCAGAGCAGAGAGGTGGAGCTTGGAGGCAGCCTCAGCCTCCTTGGTGGCTCTGAGGAGCTGCTGCAGGTGTTTGAGTCTGTCCGACAGCACTGAGCTTTGCTCCAGCTCTGGAACCTTGCGTCCCTCCTGACTCCCAGCCTGGGCAGAAGGAAAGGAGATGAGACTGAGACTTTCTCCCAAGGTAATTCCCAATACAGGTTTTGCAGCTACTGCACTCCTCAGAACTGCAGAACTTAGTTCAGCTCAGAACCACTTTCTCTTACCTCCTGAGCAGCTGACATAGCACTCTTCACCAAGGGGCAGGTGGTGGCTGGGGAGGAGAGCAGGGACTGGGGGAGGTAGAGAGGAAGACCCAGGAGATCCCCAAGGGGCTCCATGTCCTCAGCTAGATAACGGTGCAGCTGCTCTTCAAACCTGGATGGGAAGGGCAAGAGCACCAGTCAGATGGCAGCTGGCTTTGTCCCTGTAACCAGTGTGTTACACTAAAAGGTTTTTCTGGGTTCAGAAGCATCTGATCTCCACAGCCATATTCAGAACAGTCTGATGTGCCCCACTATAGCTATCAAAATCTATCACAGAGGACTGTGGTACAGAAAAGAACCACACAAGACTGAAAAGATTCAACTTATGGGAAGCAGAAGAGAAAAAAACCTCTTGGACCAGTCTCAAAAGCTTTAGTTCTTCTTCCCCTTTGTGATCTGCATTGCTACAAACTGACATCCCAGAGAGGACTTTATAGACATTTGTGACACTGAGAGACACACAGTACTGCTGTGTACAGACCATTGTACTGCTTCAGTTCTAGTGGCGTGACTGACCACAGTTTCCAACCACTCCCAAGAACTCCAATAATTTCTATTATCCTGGACTATTGCCATGATGCAAGAAGGAAATAGGAGGGAACTGCCCTGATGAAAGCAGATGGAACTTGAGACAGACTGGGCTCTTTTCTAGTACAGTTTAACTTCCTATTCATAGAAGTTACAAATTGTTTACAACCCTGGGCCGAAGCTGCAAGGAAAAGATGCTGCTCTGGGAATTTACCTCTTGTTTTCTACTTTTTCCAGTTGCAACTGTGCCAACAGACGCTCCTGGGCCAAGGACGTGTCTCTGAATTCATCTGTGCTGGGAATGGTCACTTCCTGATCTGGCAGCATGCTCATGCCAGAGCCATACTGACCTGGCACCATGGAGATGCCATAGGGTTTCTTAGAAGACTTGGGAGATTCTGTCTTTGATCTGAAGGGGGGAGGAAAAAAAAACAACAAACAAAACCACATTAATTGGGATGAGTATGTTGATTTTTCCCTATTAGCTTAAAGCTTGGAAACAGCAGGGAGTGAGAAGTGATTATTTTGAGAAATAATACCGTTGTGCTAGTGTGCAACACACCACCACCTGTCCATGAGATTAGAGAGGAACTAATCTGACAGGAGCATAGGATTCAGCCCAAACATCACCCACTACACAGCAGAGCTGCAGCTAAGCTTCCAAGAGAGAAGACAGTGGCTTCCCTCTGAATGTGGCTAGGGAAGTGAGCTAGACTTGACATCTCAAATATTTTAATGCCACACAGCTCTAAGGCATCCTTCCCCCTCAACCTATCTATCATTTTCTCAGACTCACATTGTTTTCCCTCCATGCTTTGCACAACTCCAAAGCCTCAGCAGCAGGGGGTTTTTTTGGCAGAAGTTGATTTCTACACTTCCAGCACTCCCCAACCAATCAATTTCTCTGAGAGCTGAGTAACCTTGTACAAATAAAATCTACTTCCTACTCTGTTTCAGCAGAGCATTGTACATCATTTTAGGGAGAGGTACACAAGCAGGTTCTGGGAGGATGGCAAATGCTGGTTTCCAGCACTGTGCAGGCCACCTCACCTGTCGTGGCCTTGCCGGATCTCCTCCTGTGTCCGCAGCCTGGCTTGATCCCACGAGAAAGGCACGGTGTAGTTCTTTAAATGCTCCTTGAAGAAGTACACACGAATCTGACCATCTTTACTTACAGCTTCTGTGAATAAACCCAAGCCCAACGTTTATCATTTGCACATGTTCTCTCCTTCAGAAGAAAAGCTCAGTATTAAAAAGGCAATTTGGGGCAAGAACAATTGTTCACTTCCAAATAGGTTTCAAACAGAGTCTGGGACAAGCTTCATTAATCAATGGAAGTAATAATTAACTGTGGCAGCCTGCCCTCCCTGCTGACACCGCTTCTGAGGGGTAACTCTTGGCCTTTGCTTAATGCAAACCCTCTCCCACTGGGAGGGCAGGGCTGAAGGACTCTGACCAGAGCCACATTTGTAGTCACAGTATCAAGTCAAGCCACAACCAAGACTAAATACACACTCCAAGGGGAAGACACATGCAGAACACAGTGACCACAGCTGCCTCCCTGCTACACATCACTTGCTGCCATATGGAAAGGCACCACTGTACTAAATATCATCACAAAAGAAACATCATCCATGCTGCAGGAGGATACAATACCTGGAGTAACAGGCAGTTTGGGTGGCTTCCAGTCTCTCAGTTTATGATCAATACAGACTGCCAAGATACAATCCCAAGGGATTTCATCAACAGAAGGTCCATCTTCATTCGAGTTCCCAGTTGTTCTGGTTTTCCAGTTTTGGTAGGTTTTGCTCAGCAGATTCTCCACCTGAGACTGGATCAGTGGTTGAGTGTGGGAAGAACTTGCAATCTGAGAGACATACTGAAAAATCATGTGGCAAACAGGACGCCAAGGAGCTGTGGAACAAAAAACCCAAAGTAAATTGTAAGAATGTGTGACAGAACCAACACTGCACAGGCACATCTTGGAGAACAACGTGCTACCAAGAAGATACCAGAATGTGAAGTACCTACCACCTAAAGGAGGCAGATCTAAGTATGGGATCTGGAAGGACAGCACAGCCTTCTTCAGCCAGGCCAGGTGATCTGGCATGTTCCACTGCAGGTGGGGCAACACCTTGTTACCCCCTGCTTCTGAAAACTCTGTGACAGGCCAAGACAAGTCACAAAGGTGCTCTGAGGATGCCACATCTGACAGGAACTGCAGTACACTGTTGTAGAGCTCTATGATGACCCCAGGCTCCTGGGATGGCAGCCCAGCTAAACGCCTCTCCTTCCAGTCATGGTAGAAACGCTTGGCAAATTCTCCATCAATCCCATTCTCAATGTACTCTTGAAGGGTCTGGCTGTAGAGCTCAAGGGAGGCAGGACACTGGGACATCAGCCAGCCCACAGCTTCAGAGACCTATGACACACAAAAGAGGGAGGGCTGAAAACTGCTCTGCAGTGATTGGGACACAAAGAATTCAACCCTAAGTTTGAATAACACTCTCCAAAGAATATGCAGCAAAAGGCAAATAAATCAGGTATCATCATGCTAATATTTGCAACAATAATTCTCCAGCTAGGTGTCCACAAACTGAATTTCCACACAGCAGGCTCAGGAACAGACAAAGAAGAGGTTGTTCACATGAAGTACAGGTATGCAGAGGAATTCTCTGCTGCAGGATGCTGGGCTTGTTGAAAACCTGTCCAGGAAAAATTGGACAGATCCACAGAAATTAGCCAAGGGTGACTATATAATGTCTGATCCTGGCAATCCTTCAAGGGCAGACCTAAGTTGTGAGAGTTTGTAGGGGAGCATCACTCTGGGCTTGTCAGGAGAGATCTGTATTCATGTACAGAACATGAGAGGTAGAAGCTTCTTAGTCCCATCCACCAAAATGGGATAACTCTGGATCATCTCACAGCAGCCAGAACAGCTACAGCATGAAGGGCCTTCAGCATTTTAAGACTAAGAGCTTAAAGATAGAAAGGTTTACCCACCACCAGCACTCCTCTGTTAGGCAGCAACACAGACAGAGCAGACAAGAGTGGGTTTAGGTAATTGATGAATTTTGATCTCAGTGCAGTTTTCAGTATTAATTTTTTTTGTTGTTGTTTTTGTTGTTGTTGTTGTTGTTTTGTTTGTTCGTTTGTTTGGGTTTTTTTTGTAGCAAATGCCACTGATCTCTGGTCAGTGAAAACAGAACAGTCACAAATAATGGAAAATAATTCCTGTATCTTGCTGTTCTTACCCTTCTGGTGCCTTCTAAATCATTGACAGAGCCTGGGAGCCCCACAACTGTGTAGTCTGAAATAAGATGGGCTGAAATCAAGTCCTGGAGCATCAAACCTTAAAAAATAAAAAATCTCATCATGTACACAGAAAGAACATGTCCTTGGGCCACATGCTCTGCATTACATGCATTGCATTGCTGCTCCCCCCTCCATCTCTGCCCACAGACTCTCAGGATCAAATACTGTGTGTGAAAGAAAACTAGAAGCCAAAACTGGTGAGCTCTTAAGGCCTGAGGAAAGCTCTGAAATGTGCTTTACTTCACAAGCTCTCCCTTTACTGGATGCTGTAACTGAGAGGCTGCACTAGCCACAACACTTCTACTTGGGGCAGCCCTAAATATTCATTGTTTCAAGACACAAAAACAATTACATACCATCTTCTACTTCTTTCTCCACAGCCTCCTCTCCCTGAACGGGGACTAGAACCACCAAGGGAACTACGGGGTGGAAAGGTTTGGCCTGAAGCAGCTGTTTCAGCTGCAGCAAAGCTGAAAGCCAGTAAACATCATCTTCTGCAACATCTTCATTTCTCACTCTGGGGGGCAGGAGAAGAATGAGGCCACTGGTCCCAAGCAAGTCCTTTTGTGTCTCAGCCATATCAAGCTCTGAGTCAGAGAGCGCACCATGTGCCACCTGGACAGGCAACAAAGATGACAACAGTAATGCAGCTAAACAGAGCTATTTCCACACCAAAATCTGCAGTTTATCCTTACTGCCATTCAGCTTTGACATCCTTTCCAGGAGCTCTACACAACCTAAGACAACAAGCTGTTGTCAGGCCAACATAGATGTGTCTGATAGATGAGCTGAGCACAGAAGTGCTCTTCAGCACCTGCTTTGGGACCAGGAATTGATGATTAAGATTCTACTATGGCAGGTATTTCTCAACTGATTGAAAACAAAGGAAAAAATCTATCTTTTTTTCAGACCATTTCAACAACCCTATCCCTCCCAGTACCATTTCCCTCCACTCGATAGGACACCATATGCACTGGAAAAGAGCCCACCCTGCTTTTATGGCCCCTTAGATATCATGAAATTGTTCTCACCTACCTTTATACACACACTGACTTGAATGCTTCTGCCCCCCTGCATGCCAGGAGAACTAAATAACGTCAGCGTTTGAATTTTGCATTCTGTATGTGAAGCATTTTTCTCACATCTTTTGTGTCCCATAAACTTGGCTTTCAACCAATCCATCAGCATCCTAGCAAACAAAAAAAGAGGGCTTTGGGGGGTTTTGTTGTCGAAACTGCCATTTTAGGGTTTTAGTATGAGCACCTCTGAGATTCCACAATCTATCATAATCCTATATATTCAGATTATGATAAATAGTCCTAATAAATAGCTGTAAGTTTTAATGAAATTGTCATCTATCAAGGTTTTGTTTTCAGCATGAGAAAAAGGAATTAAATAACGTTAAAAAATACAGATCACTGTAATAAATTACAGCTATATTGTTTAGAGTGCTCTGGAGAAAAAGAAAAAGTAAGCTGGAAATTTGACATGGAACAGGCAAAATTACATCAAAGACTGTGTATTATTAATCTTCTACCTATATAAAAGAAGTCTGCCCTGTTTGAGAAAGGGACCCAGCAACCAACTCTTCAATGTACCTATTGGGATCATCCTTGGAATATTCATCATCACTGGGCAAAACCAAGAGCGCCTTCCAAAAAACCTGTTGTTGTTGAACTGGAATACGTTCCAAGATTAACGAGACGAGATCCAGAGGAGTCCAAGCTAGATCACTTAAAGAGAGACAAAAAACTGGTGAAAAGATCCACCCCAGGGCTCTTTCCCAGCTGAGGAATGTCTGTCTTGCACTGAACAAGTTACAGTACTGTAAGTAGTGACCAGCTGATTCTTTGAATCTGTTGCTCATCCTTCAGGAACTGTAGCTGCTAAACCTGACTCATGAGCCTTACTCTGGGGATTTCAGGAGCACATGTGGACTGCTTCCCTTCCACACTGATCCAACACACACCAGGCCACTGGAGAGCAAGAGGAGCCATGGGAAGCCAGACCTCCTGCTGCACTTCAAACGTCTCAATCAGTACTTTCCAACCACAAGCCAGGTCATTGATGGCTCATTTACTCCTCTCCCCCCATAGCCCATCCCATCCAGGTACAAAGCCACACCCCATAATACCCATCAGATCCTTAAGATTACACCCAGGAGGATCATCTGGTCCAACACCTTCATCATTTACTGGAAGGTGTCCCTGCCCATGGCAGGATGGACTACATGATCTTTAAGGTCCTTTCCAACCCAAACCATCCTATGGCCTTCCTGTTCCACTTATTCCAAAATAGTCCCAGGAGCAAGGCTGCAAGTGGACATTCAGGCATGGTTAACCATACCTTTTGGCCATTTCTGGTACCTCTGGCATGTCTGCTGCAGCTTGCTTCTAAAGAAAACAAGAACCAAACCCCAGCCTACCTTACCAACTGCTGGCAGAAGTGTTGAACTTTAATTTCATGCACTGTCTTGTTTCTCAGCAAGTTTAATCTGGAAATGAAATATTGTTCGTTGTATTTTTTGGTATAAAGCAGGTACTTTAAACAAATCTAAGAACACTGAGGCCTGAGAAATATTACAGAGGCCTCAGAATATCGCTGTTAACAGAGTAATTTGTTTAGATTTTCAGTCTTGGTCATGGCTTTTGTGGAGAAAGTAATTTGGAAGCTACTGAAGAATAAACAGTTCTGCAAACCCACTAACATTCACAACGGAAGAATTTTTGGTAACTTATCTCCCAAAAATCAACCAGATTGCCAACTGATGCCACTGGAAGTATCCTTACCTCGTGCAAGAGATTCCCAGCTTTCCTCCATTGCCCAGGTTTACAAATCTCTTGCACAAGTTCTCCATGGCTATAGGCCACTCTGCACTGGGGGACAGTGCTTTCAGCTGATGTTTGGAGTCCAAACCACAGGGTGCAGCTGGAAATGCCCTCATCTGACGTTTCAGCTTTGACCGAGCTGCCACTGCTTCCCTCCACCTTTGGCAGAGAAGAGATAAAAGGTCACATTCAGACCTCTGTCACCAGATATTTGTATAATGAACACCACAACAACCACAACACACTGAGCATATGTGCAGGAAAACCAGTGACCAGCAGAAAGAATACAAGGATAAGCTATTACAAGTTTCTAGATGGAATGAAGCTGGAATCTCCTACTAAGCTTATTACCTGGCTACAACAAGGTGGTAGTCCCCTCCCTGTGTACAGTAATTCAGCAGAAGCTGGTACTAAGACTGTAAGGTCTACCCTTATCATGAAGATAAGAAAGAAAAAACTGTCTCAAAAAGAACACAACCAGACAGCAGTAGTTCTATCTCCATTAACTGCTCCATGCCAATGCTCCTAAGAGAAGAAGCTGTGTCCCAGGGTGGTAACTCACCGCTGTAAGTATTTGCAGAAGCACTGGAGCTCCTGAAGGGTTTCCTTGGCAATCTGGAAAATCTCATCATCCAGAAAGAGCTCCATGAAGTGGCCACACACTTCTTCTGAACACCGGGCAATCCGGGCATGCCGGTCTCTTTCTAAGGCACACCTGGTTCCAAATAAAAGAAACCAAGACTGCTGAGGTGAAGACCTCCAGGAAAGCCAATTCAGAGCTGAGATGCAAACAGGGAAATCCATGACATTTAGGAAACCCTTGGGAAAGCAAACTACAGCATGCAGCACGTTGTACATACCTTAACTCATTGGCTGAAGCTTCTTTAACACCCTCCTTTATTACTTCTTCCATTAATTCCATACCCAGCAACTGGCTCAACTGCTTTATTAACTCTTCTCTTTCCTGCTTTTGCCTGGAAGGACAGAGAAAAGATTTACACAAGTGAAAAAATTTACACTGACAAACCTGCTGCTTAGTTACACAAGCACTACATGCAGTCTCAAACAGCCAATTCGCCTAACATTATTTCCCACTATCTGGTTTCTAAATAAACAGCTTTGCATGGATCCAGGTTTCCCTCAAAAACACAGATGACAATGGAGTTCCCTAAGCAACCTGATCTAGTGAGTGGCATCCCTGCCCATGGCTGGGGCTTGGAACTAGATGATCTTTATGGTCCTTTCCAAACCAAACCATTCTAGGATTCTATTTCTTTTTACCCCAATAAGCTACAAATAAGTAGTTCACTCAGAAGGAAAACTTCCTGCATACAGGAGATGCATGTCCCTTCTCTGGAAGCTCTGGGCTAACAGAAGTTCCTAAAATTCCCACCCACTATTTTCACCATAGCTCTGAGGCAAGCAAAGTGCTAATCAGCAAAGGGGAACCCTGCCTGCACAATCCCAGGGGAGTTCACGATGAGACTGTTGTGCCACTGTGGCAGAAAGACACGGGGTTTGAGCAGAGACACAAGGACTTGGGCTGGCTCCAGCTTGTCCTTGCATTGTCCAGGGTGTAGCCAGCCCACTCTGCCCCACAGCGAAAGCAGTGCCTCACCTCTCCTCCTTCACTCTGCGCTGTTCCTCCTGGACACGCTGCCTTTCCACACTGAGCATGTTTCCAGCCACTTCTCTGAGGATCTCCCCCATCACCTCAGTCACAAGCTCCTCCACGGTGGCCTCTGAGGCACTGTGCAGAAACAGCAAATGTCTTCTCAGAGCCAGAATGATTTTTCATTCAAAGCCTCAGGTCTACGCTTTTCTCAGCCCCATCTTGCTCTCTGTGGTGGGCTGACTCCAGCCATTAGCCAAGCAACCACACTGATACTAGGTCACTCCCCTCCCCACACTGGGACAGGGAAGAAAGTAAGAAGAAAAAAGGAAAACTCATGGATGGAAATAAATACACGGTACAGAAAGGCAGAACCCTCCATGAAGCTAAGTAAATGCAGCCAGTCATCACTCCCCATGGGAAGAGCAATACCCAGACAGTATCCAGTCCATGTCCACCCTGAAAACCACAAATATCCAATTTCTTCCTCTAACCCAGTCTTATTGCTGACCATGACATCACAGGGAATGGACTTTAGCCAGTCTGGGTCAGCTGTCCTCATTCAGCAATTACCAAGGAGTGGAGGAATAACAACTGTTTGGGTCACATCCCACATCTACAACTCTACTGACTGCCCTGGAAAGGAAACTTATCAGAAGCAGAGAAGCAGCCAGACCTGGACTTGCTCCTCTTGTCCCCCTTTGGACACCTTCCCTTCCATGAGAGGGGTTTCTTGACAGGCAAAGCTTCCAGAGGTTTGGGTCAGCCTTCCCTTAGGCTAGAGCTGGGATGTGACAGACATCTGAAGTAAGGTCTGCTTTCCCTTCCACTGCATCAGTAACACAGCCTCCATCACAGACCTGGCAGTGCTTAGTTTTACCATCTTAACACAGTGGTGTTCTCACTGGTGTTATGGTGCTGCTATGGCAAGGGGCAGCTGTGGTGAGAGACTCGAAGAGAACCTGCAAGAAATGCTCTTTACCAGATGGCAGCAGCCACGTAAGCTGCTCCTGCTCTGCTCACTTCTCTGCACTCTCCTTTGAGGACATCGTGCACCAGCCCATCCACCACTTCGGCAATGTCCTGCAACACAGCAGAGGAAGCAGCTGAACCGAGGTGCAGTCCCTCTCGGGAGTAAATCGGCAGTAAGGCTCTCCAGTCTTGCCTAACTGGTTGTAATTCACAGCAGCATGTGTATTTCTGCTTACAGACTGAGCCAACTTAACCAAACACAACAGCATGCAAACTTCAGACTATTTAGACTATCTAAAAGATTTTTGTACTTAATATGGGCAAATCAAATAACTGAGGAAAGACTCCTATTTTCTTACTTTAGACTTGCATTCTAGCTGATTGAATTCCAAATTATCAGGTCTACCCTTCACTGAAATTTGCTGTTATCTAGGCAGAATATGACAACTGTACTGTACAAAGCAATGAGACACTCAGACTGGTTCAGCATCAGCACACAAAAACTTGCCTGGGAGGGAGAAAAACAGCACAGGTAGATAAGGTACACATTCAAGACCCAGCATTAATGGTCACCTACCCACAGGAAGAAACTTTGTCATGTCTTATTTGACATACATGCATGTTCCAGAAAAATGAAATACCCTAAGAACTGGGTTATCTTTTGTTACATTTCACAGATCTTTCCCAAATATTTCCTGATGGGTTTAGATTTCCCTACCGTGTCCAAGTAGCCAGGCTGAGGCTTTGAAGGGGGAAGCTCAGGCTGTGCAGCAGACTGGGAGATGGGCTGTGCAGAGGGCAGGACTGGCACCAGCTGACAAGGCAGCAATGAGGGCAGAAGATGAGGTGGGGGCTGGACTCTCACTGCTGTGGCCTCTAAATCCACACCTCTGCTTTCCACTCTTCCTTCTTGGGAGGGAAGAGGAGAAAAATTAAGGAAACCAGACCAGTCATGAACAGAAGCAAATTCTATCTTCAAAAAACAGGCTTCCTGATAAAACTCAACAGGTCGTAAAATAAATCTGTAACAGCAGCTTGTTGCCTTAAAGTTAAAAATATATCACAGAAATTAATTTATATTTATGTTTTATACAAAACATTTAAACATTTAATTGCACATTACCCCCTCTACCAAGTGCATTTCCAACAAAGCAATTGTTTTAAGTTAGACACACCTGGTACCTACACACACTAGCTGTACTTCCAGCAAGGACAGAAAAGCACACATTCAGCTAACCTGAAAACTGGCATGTTTATACACACAGTGGCAACAAACAGCTGCAAATAAAAAACATGCAAACTGCAAAGGGAAGTTGGTTTACTGAAGTAGCCAAACATCCGTTATTTCACTTATGTTGGCAAAATTTAGCTCATTAGAAAATTTTCTGAATTGAGAAAATTCAGAAACATTGTTCTTGGCTTTTACAGATACATAAATACACTTCGGCAACCTAGTCTAATGGAAGGTGCTTCTACCGTGTCAAGGGTGTTGGAACTTGATGAGCTTCAAGGTTCCTTCCAACTCAAACCACTCTGTGATTCTCTTATGATTTAAATTATAATCCTTTCATTACATCTAAATTTCCATGCAGTTTCAATTTCCGAACCACAATTTCTGCTTTGCAGAATAAACATGCTCAGAGCTGCCTGGACAGTGTGCTCTGAGCAGTACCTAAAATGCAGGTTTGTTCTCACCTGTTGCTTCCACACTGGGTTTTTGGCTACTGCTGGCCTGATCCGTGGAGGTGCTTCCACCAATGTACTTGTTCTGCCCGTTGAAGCTGGACATGGGCACATGGTGGGGTACTGGGGGCAAGGGGCCCCCATTCACAACCTCCCCAACAGAGACAGTGAGTTTCTGGCTGACAAACAGGGATTTCTGTGGTTTGGGTAATCCATCTGGCTCCAGGAAAGCTGAGCGATTCAGCTCCACGTAACCCCTGGGGAAAAACAAAAGTAACAACCAAATACGTCCTCAAAGCTCCAGTCAAGTACAAGCTTTCAATTCTGAAGCTTACTGTTTCAAAACAGAATGTTGACAGGAATAGATGGCTAACTGGCATCCTCAAAGGTTTTTCTTTTCCTTTTCAAGTCTCTCAAAATTCCAGGTTTGGATGAACACACCTTACAATGCATGGATTTTCACGCCAGACACATCTGTGAATTGCTGTCCTCCAACATCCTCTAAGAGCTGGTTTGCACTGCTCAGCTTCATCCCACCCTACAGGCATCACTGTGATGCCAGTTAGCCATGAAGCAGAACTGTGTCCTTATTTCCTACGGAGACCCACCCCTTTTTCTTGGCCTGTTCTTTCTCTGGTTCCAACCTGCAGGAGTGGCTCCCCAACATTACCCCTTTGCTTGGCAGCAGGCTAATGCCCCCAGGCACAATTTTCCTCACACTTACCCATCTGATACACTCAGGCCATAGTAACTTATAAAATCAGCTGCCTCCTCGCCGTCTTTGAACAGCAGCATGCGGACCAGGTGGTCCAAGGGGAATGCTGTGCTTCTCTGGGTACTCACAGTGTACGCAATATTGAGGGATTTGAGACCATCCTTACGAATCTGAGGGAAAAGAAAAAGCCACATAACTACTAGGAAAGAACCCAAAATAAAGCACGCAATAAACATGACAATCATGTTTAAATACACCAATACTTTATCATCAAGTATCCATACAAACAATTTCTTAGAGTTGCAACTTTGTTTTTAAATTCTATGCACTTGCTTTCCAGTTTCTGTTCCTCTTTCATGATATTTGTTTTGAGCATATCCCGTTGTGATTCTTGTGCAGAAAAAACACCTTGCAAAGTCTTCTGAAAATGCAAGCTCATATTTCCTTTGCAAGACTCTCAGGCCTGCTTCTCTGCTTCCCAATTATGTTTCAAGGAAATATTTATTTGTACACAATTACAAGGAAAAAAAAGCATTTCAGTATTTGCCTTTCATATCACAGCAGAAGGGTCCTGATAAATGTTTAACGCTTCTAAAGAGGTAGTAACAATACTATTTTTAAGGCTTAATATCTACTAAGTTTTCTGCAGATTTCTCCCCCAAATTCCACATTGTCTTACTCATTAATATTTAAAAAAATATCCATCTGTTTTTTCCTCACCTGGTTGAAATAACAGTGTAAGAGGCAGGCATTCAGATAGGAAGCTGTTTGCACAAGCTTGAAAAACCTCACAAAATTGTTGCTGTTTAATGCAGCAAAAGCCTGAACTGCAAATCTAACTTCAGGCGAGTTTCTAACCTCTGGATGAAATTGCTGAACTTCTCTGTGGAGACAAAAGACAGGGACAAAACTTTTGCTTCAATATTGAAAAAACACAATTCAACAGCAACCTGTTACACAGAATTAGAATCAGGAGCATTACAATTTGTCTGAATTTAATCCTAAACTCAATTCTTCCCAGAGGTGAAGAGAGAAAACAAGTGATGTCTTGTTCTCACCTGAGAATATCACCCTTGTTGAGATTCAGTAAGACATTATAACCCCGGAACTCTGCTTCACTCTTGCAGTAAATCCCCTTATTAGCCAAGTCCTGATACATCTCCTTCAAGCTCTGCAGGCATTTAGTCATGTTCTCATTGTTGATTTTGGCATCAAAGGAGGACATGGGCTCCTCACACAAGTGGTGAGCACAGTGGATGTGAAAGCGAGTGCACTTCTCAATCAGAGACACCATCAGTGGGTTGCAGAGGTGTTGCTGGGTTATATCCTAACAGAATGAAAAAGAATGCATTACATATATTTTTAACTAGTTGAAAAGTGCAGTCACCTGGCACTACCTCTGGAAAACCCGTGCTTTGAGTCACTCTGCAATTCAAAACGTTTCAACAACTACTGCTTTTGGCTTCCTTTTTTTACAGCATCATAGGATCTTTTGCATTTTATCACCAAACATCTCCATCCACAGTGCTTACCTTTCTTATTCCACGAGTTCTGTTCCAGACAAAGTCATACCATTCTCGGTAATTTCCTTCTCCTTGGTCCATAATATTTGTCACTAAGTAGTCCATGGTCATGCTCAGCACCTCAGAGGGTCTCAGTTCATGGGGCAAAGGTTCCTCCTGATCTGCTGAAGACCTGCTATATTCCTTGATTGCTGCTGCATGATCCACCTGCGAGAGGTAAAGAAAAGAATCAAAACCTGAGAAGTATGTACAACTTCCCAGCAGTAAAGAGGATTTCACCCCACCCATGCCTTTAACTTCAGTAAGGAGTAGGCTATTGAAGTGTTGACTTAGTCTCAAATTCATAACCTTTAAGACAATAAAGAGCTATAGATAATTACATATAATGTGTAATTATAGCTTTAGAACTATAGTTCTAAATAACTGAATAAAAGACACGACAGAGTGAAAAAGCAAATCTTGTTTTCCGATGGGGAATTGAAAGATAATTATTAAACAGCCAAAAAATTTTTGCACCAGAATTACCTGTAATCAACTAAACAATACGACAGCTCCAATGAGCATTATGCACACTGGTATCCTGGGAATCTCATACCTTGTCAGTTCCTAGGAGCAATTCAAAGATGCTGAGTTGGTTTCTTGTCTCCCTCATGTAACGTTCCTTTTCAGGACACATATCTGGGCAAGTGCCAACAACAGTTTTTGCTTTGCCAAGATCAGTCCTTTTTATTCGTGCTAAAACAAAACAAAAAAAACAACAAACAGAAATAATTGAACAAACATTAAGCATCTCTTGGGTTTGGGGTTTTATCCTTCACAGTAAGCTACTACCCTAATGTGCCAAAACAGCCCTGAGCATGCAAAGCTGTACCCAAACCTTGATATAGTCAGAAATGCACAAGGATGGGGTTCTCCCCACTCTGAGGCCTATCCAAGTATTGCACATATTGTGAGTTTTGCTGAAAAGACTGAAGCCTTTAAAAGATACCCAATCTTTTGTGTCCAAAGGAACAGCAGTTTCAAAATTCTGCATTGAGTGGACAAGAAGTTTGTCAGTATTAAAAATAAGATCTTAAATTAGAAATAGGATCAGTTTTGAAACTGCAAGAACAGCATGGAAGGTTTTACAACCACCACTGTGAAAGAAAAGGACATTTCTTGAAATAATTCTCAGCTGTGTACTTGTTTGAATTTGGAGAAATACTAGAGGCACTGGCACAAGTTGCTCAGAGAAGCTGTAGTAGCCCCACCACTGGAAGTGTTCAAAGTCAGACAGGATGGGGCTTGGAGCAACGTGGGATACTGGAAGGTGTCCCTGCCCATGGCAGGGGGATGGGACTGGATGAGCTTTAGGGCCCCTTCCAACTCAAACAATTCTATGACTCTATGAAATGCAGTTAAGGCTTTGGGTAACTTTCTTTAGAGAGAGTCTGCAGAGATGCAGATCTCCCTATGGGGTCTCTTTCACAGAAGATGGGCATTCCGCCCTTCCCTTTACACAAGACATTGCATGTGCAATAAGTAAAATAGATTTGTGTGTTTGAAAAAAATATTCTGTATTTTAAAAAAATACAGAAAATAATACACTAACAGAGTATTTTATAGACTGTTCTGCATTAAACTCTCTTTTAAGCTATTTCCATAATATCACAATAGCTTTGCAACAAAACCCAAACACTTACTTCTTTCCAGCAGAGAAGCAGATGTCACACTCGTTAACTTATGTTAATTACCTTGTCGCATGATTTTGTCCCTCTGATCCAAGAGCCTGTATCTCTCTTCAGATGTCTCAGCCACCAATCCCACCAGGTTACTGAGAGATGACAGCGAAGCTCCGAAGCCCTCTGAGCTTTGCCCTTCAGAACTGGAATCAAATAGCTCTGCTTCAAACTGCAGCGCCTTTCGAAGGCCAGGCTTCTTCGCTGGAGAACTAAAAACAGAAGACTTTTTTATCAATAATAATATGTTAGTGTATGCCCTGCTCTTAATCAGTTCACTGTTCTTTAGGGTGCCAGCATCTGTTTAGAAGAGTATTTTGTTTACATGAAAATGTGAACAATGTGTGGATATGCTGAGCTAACACCAACACCGGGAGTTATCTGGTTACACCCTCAGCACTGCTCTGACAACGCTGGCAAGAGTTCTGACATTGTGGAGAAAGACCTAACAGAAAAGGTATTACTAAAAGTGTCACTGAGGGGACAGAAATGGATGGCTCTTGTAGCATTTTGCATCACTATGGCACAGCAGTTTGTATTTAGGAACTGGAGACAAACCCAATGTGCTTTCTATAGCAACAGAGATTATTTAAAGATTTTTACAGGGCCAACTACAAACATGCTTTTTAAATCAAGGGATACTTATTCCTTCACAACATATTACTGATTTTATACTTACATGACTCCACATATGAAATTACTTTTGTCAGACTAGACACACTAATGAGGTATGACAAAGATGACAACCTTGTGGTTCTGTGACTGCCACAAACCAGGAATACTGTTCACTTGAAATGAGACAATGACCAAACTATTCCAAAAAGGAGACTCTCATTCCACAGAACTCTAACTGCCTCCAAAGGAAAATGCTTGCTTGAGAAGCTCGTTGAATCATGACCACAATGTCATTACTGCTTGGTCCTAGTTGGGCTCTGCACTGTTTGTTTACTTCCCTCATGCCTCATACTGCAGGTGCTTTTATGAACAAAATCCAGAGGCCAAAGTAAAAGACCCTAATAAACTGTTAGGAGTATCCTTCAGACGAAGTGTGAGAGCTGAGTGCTTCTAATTCAGAAACCAGAAAAGGGAAGCAGCCTCCCTGAAGAGAATGTGACTGTTTGGCACACAGTGATCACCATTTTTCTCCAAGCTCACCCTTTCCTGCCAGGTGGATTCCCAGAGGAGAGGACATACCTTCTCCCAGGCATGACACTGCTGGCAGAAGATCTTATTAAAGGTTTTCTAAGAGGGGAATGCTGATAGCTTTGCTCTTCACTGCTATGCCTTCCTTCATCTTCGCCTGCTTTCTTCTGCTTGGATGAAAATTCTCTTTTTGTTAGATCTGAAATGACACATAAATATGAAACCAGGTACCTGCCAAGCAGTTTAAGCAACAGCTTTTTCTTGACCCCATAGAGCTGGTGATGAAAACTGAGACTCTCAGTTTTGTACACGCATGCAAAACTTTCACAACAACTTGCACTAGGAGCCATACCAAGTTTCCATCAATTGCTATCAAAGTCATTGCTCTATAAAGAATAAGTATTTTTCAAGTCAACATCACTTAGTAATAACTGTAATTATCAGTAAACAAAGTCTGATCCTCAACTGAATCACAGTTCTCTCAGGCTTGAAATAGAATCCAGAAGTCATAACTCCCTATGGGATATGAAATTGATTTCACCTGCATAAATCACAATTCCAAGTATTCCTACTGAAAGTATTTATTTCACATAAGCTTAGACTCAGATTGGCATGAGTTAACACTTGCAGTAAGGGAGAATTTCTTCTTCTTCCAGAGACAATTTTTCCAGTGGGATTTCTTAAACCCTCCTAGAATAGTTATTTCAGTACGCTGCCATATGTGCTGCCAGAGACATAACACCTCAATAAAATGACAGCTGGCAAAGAGGCAGCCCTAGAGCTGCTGCTTCAAGATGTTAATTCTCAGGGAGACAACTGGGCAGCTGTTTGTTTTCTGGAAGGCAAAGCGTTGGTTGGTCAAAGCTGAGGTGAACCACCCATCTGCTGGCAGCTGAAGTGCACCCCCCGGTTAGGATCTCACAGGCACACACACTGCACTCATGGAGCTAAAGAAAGGGAAGCACTTGACATTATAAGTATTTCCCCAGAGACTGAAAAATCTCCTCTTGTCCTAATCCCAAGCAGGGTCTGGAATCCAGGTTTCCCACTTCTAAATTCTGTAGGTTGTTCTATTTTGGTTCAAACAGTGTCTAACTATTGATGCACAAAACAGCAACCTCAGCACAAACTGCAGAGATTCTCAGGACGCTTTGTTTAGGTTGGTTCTCAGAACCTTTTCCTGAAAGCTGAAGTCCACATCCCAGTCCATGATCTGATGCAGGCAGCAAGGCATTTCAGACTGGATTTTCTTACAAAGAACATCCTAATTCTGGACAGAAGCATGAAGTTGATCACCATATTGCTGTTGTATGACTGCATTAAGGATTCAACCACAATCTCTCCTACTAGGAGATAATTTAGGTACCATACTCAGCACATCTGGGGAAAAAAACAGCAGCTGGCACACTATTTATACATCGTCCAGTGGTCTGGAAAGACAGACTTACTTGTTTTCTTCTTTTGCCAAAATGTTACTATATCTTTGTGCAACTCTTTCGCTTTTTTCCTGGCAAGAACTGCAGAAGCCTGAAAGAAAACAAAAGCAGAGCATGGAAAACCTATTGGCATCACAACACCGAAATGCACAGAGCAGTTTTTGCCACAGAAACATTTACCAATTCCCAAAAAATTCTGGTTGCTGTATTTTAACCTGACTTAAGACCTACGTGCAATCAGCTGAACTGGTCAGCAGAAAAATGCTGTTTTGCTACAAAGAGTGTAGTTTTCATCAGTGCTGGACCCACCCCAAGCACTCAGATTTAAGTCTTTCTTCAAAGAATGAAGAAACAGTTGGAAGGAGCCTGAAAGACCATCTAGCTACATCCCCCTGCCTTAAGCAGGGACACCTTCCACTAGACCTGCTAGACTAGGCTGCTCCAAGCCCCCCAATCATCCTGGCCTCAAACACTGCCAGGGATGGGGCAGCCACAGCTTCTCTGGGCAACCTGTGCCAGGGCTTCATCATCTTCAAATAATCTCTCCCTAACATCTAACTCCTCTTTTAGTTTACACTTTCTCCTCTCCCAGTCTGTCCCTGTAAAAAGTTACTTTCCCTCTATATTATAAGCCCACTTTAGACATTGGAAGGGGCTCTAAAGTATCCGTGGAGACTTCTCCAGGCTGAACACTCCCAAGAGTTATACCGCTTCTGATACTCACATGATCAAAAAAGTGGAGAACAGCCATTTTTTTATTGCGCCTGGTCATGATGCGACGAACTTTTACGAACTGACCAAAGTGTTTTTCCAGCACAGTCCTGTCGTTGAGGTAGTCAGGGATGTTCTTGCACTGGAGGGCCGTCAGCTCGGCGGCTGGGAGGCCCCCCAGCGCCTCCGTGCTCTCGCTGCCGCGGCTCCGGCGAGCAGGGGCGGCGAGGGCCGCATCTGTGACGAGAAGGAATACGGGCAAGTCAGCCAGCGGGGAGACACCCGGGCGGCCGGGCTGCCCCAGACTCCTGCCCACCTTCTCGGGAGGGCTCCCGGGCCTCGGCCGGCGGCGGCTCCTCGCCGGGTCCCCGCTCGGCCTCGGGGCCGTCCCCGCGCTCCCGCTGCTCGCGGGCCTGGCTGCGCAGCAGATCCTCCAGCGTGCGGCCGAACAGGATCCCACCGCGGGGCCGGCACAGCATCACCGCCCGCTTCTCCGGCGGCGCCGCCGCCCGCCCGCTCGCCGCCGCCCGCCGAGGTGAGCGCTCCCGCTCCTCCTTCCGCTTCAGCCCTTTGGACGGCGGCTCCCCGAGATCCTCCGGCAGCACCCTGGGGCCTCTCTCTTCCGGCCGCCCCAAAGGGGCGGCGGGACGCGAGAACGAGAAAGGCTCCCGCGCCACCGCTGCCTCAGGGCCCGTCTCAGACGCGAAGCCGAAGGGCGATGAGAAAGCGAAGGCGGCGGGAGCGGCAGGGCCCTTCTCCGCCTCACCGCCTGACACCGGCTTGAAGGCGGCGGCGCTCTCGGGCGCCTTGAAGCGGAACTCGGGCGCCGCGAAGGCACCGCCGCCGCCGCCACCCGACGCTTCGCTGGAGGTCGGGAAGCCGCCTACGCTGGTGGGCGGCCTGAAGCTGAATCCCGCGTTCCCCGCCGGGGCCGGCGCCTGGCCCAGCGCATAGGGCGGCGCAAAGGTGGCGGCGGGCGCAAAGGGGAGGCCGGCTTGGCCGCCGCCCTGGCCGAACACGGCGGGCTGCCCAAAGCGCAGCGGCGGCGGGAAGGAGGGCGGGCCACGAAACGCGCCCCGCGCCGACATCGCTGCGTCGGCTGCCTCGGACCGCCGAGCGAAGCGGAACCCGCATGCGCGGCGGGGAGAGGCCCTGGCCATGGAGCTGAGGGCGGAGTCCTGTGGGGAAGTGGGCGGGGCTACGGCGGCAGCGGGGCAGCAGCGTTTGTGGGCGTGTTTGGGGGCGTGGTCTGGATGGGCGTGGTTTCAATAGTTAGGCGGGGACATTAACGGATGATAGACGGGTGGGCGGGGTCCCGGCGCAGGGGCGTGGTCTCTTCCGGTGGGCGGAGGGTCTCGATTCGTGGGCTCTGTGGTGGGCGGGGTCTCCGCGGGTGGCGGCGCCGCCGCCATGAGCGTGGCGCTGCGGAACGCACAGCGCGCTGTGCCCCTGCGCCGAGCTCCGCTCCGCCGCGCCGTCTGCGCCCTGCGTGCCGCCCTGGGCGCCTCCCGCTTCGACGTGGGGCTGGTCTGCGCTGGCAACGCGTTAATGCAGCGTCTGAACGGCGACTATCGACACTGCCCGGAGCCCACCGACGTCCTCTCCTTCCCCTTGCACCAAGTGGCAGCGGGAGAGCTGCCGCGGCCGCGCTGCCGCGACGAGTACAACCTGGGGGATATCTTCCTGGGGGTGGAATACATCCACCAGCAGTGCCGCGAAACCGGGGAGGATTTTGACGATATTCTAACGGTGAGCCCCGCTCGGGTGTGGTGGGCGGCGAGGCGAGCACGGGGCTCGGTCGCTAATATGTGTGTTGCTCTCCCGACCCCGCGCAGGTGACCGCAGCCCACGGATTGTGCCACTTGCTCGGCTACCGGCACGACACGAAACCCGAGTGGGAGCAGGTGCGGGATGCGCTGGGGCCGGGGAGGTTGTGCGGGGTCTGGCATGGGGCGGACCGGATGCCCCGGCGACGGGAACTGCGGCTCGCCCGGTGCTGACGGCCGCTGCTCCCGCAGATGTACCAGAAGGAAGCGCAAATCCTGGAGGAGCTGAATCGCCTCACAGGCTCCCGCCTGCGGCCCCTCACCGCCGGCCTCTTCTAAGAGACCGAGAGGGGCCGGGGCTCGGCCGGCGCCGCCCCGGACGTGGCGTGGGGGATGGCGGCGCAGGGGCCCGGCAGCCGCTGCCCCGCGGTGCTGCTGCTGCTCGGCTTGGCCACGCTCGCCCGCCTGCCGCCGCCCGCCGCCGCCTCCGAGCCGCCTCCCTCCGCCCTCCTTGCCGGCCACGCCGTGTCCTCGCTGCCCGCCGCCGCCGCCGCCCCCCGCACCAGGTGAGCAGTGACGGCCCCGTCGCGTCCGGCCCCGGACCGGTGCTGCCCGTCGGGCTCTCCCCCCGCCGTGCGGTGTCCGCTTGCGCAGGTGCCCCGCCGTGTCTTGGTCATCGTCTGGTAAAGGATCTCCTTCACCTGCTGGCGCCTTTTTGGGTCGATTTTGGAAGGTGTCATTGCAGCCGTCCGACGGCTTTCGTCGGTGGAATATCCTGAGTTGGAAGGGACCCTACAGGGATCATCCAGCTCCTAGCTGCGTTTTTTTCACCTACTTCTCTGGAGCGTGTTCTCCTGCCTTCGTGTCCAGCTTACAAGAGTTAGCCTGGGTGGCATGCCAGTGGTTTCAGCATTTTCATTAGATTCTTCACTCTTTGACCTGCTGCAAGAAAGGCTCCTGGCATGTGCTACCTCGCCAGGAGACCGTAGTGGTCCCTGCAGGACACACTGCTCTAACTTACCATACTTCTTCCCATTCCAAGTACCTCAAACTCAAAAAGAGGAACAGCTTCCTTCCCAACAGTTTCATCACAAGATTGTAGGGTAAAAAAGGAAAACGTGTAATAACCTCAATGTGCTCCCAGAAATAATGGTATTGCTTTGTTCTCCTTAGATACCTTTTGTACGATGTAAACCCCCCCGAAGGGTTCAACCTTCGCAGAGATGTCTACATTCGCGTTGCTTCCCTTCTAAAGACCCTGCGGAAAAGCGAAAACTGGGTGTTGGTTCTGCCTCCCTGGGGACATCTTTATCACTGGCAGAGCCCTGACATCCTCCAGGTCCGGATCCCTTGGTCCAAGTTTTTTGATATCCCAAGCCTCAATAGGAACATCCCTGTCATCGAATATGAGCAGTTTCTTGCAGGTGGGATATAGGATCATGCAATCTACTATTAACTAAATATTTGATATAATTTCTTAACAGGTTTGTCCATATAGGGGTTTTTAACCTTTTCTGTGGGAAAAAAAAAATCTTAGAGGTGTCAAGAGGAGGGGTGGGAAGGAGTTTTGCTGAGCTACACAACTACTAGGATGGAGTAACCCAATTACTTGGCAGCTTGTTTGATGTAGCACTGCCGTCTTCTTGACTTCTGCAACCCCTGAAGGCAGGCAATTAATGCCTGTGGTGAAATTCACCTGTGGTATTTCTGTGTGGTTTTGATCATAACGACAGGACCATAAGGAGTGAGGCAGCTTGTTGAAGTACAGACAAGCCATCTTTTTTTGGGTGTTGTGTTTGGACAGTAAAAGTTGTAAAGCGGGTTCTTCCCTGAACTTACTTTTTCGTCGTTGATGCTGCACATACTTGAAATACCCCTTGCTTTTTGTGTCCAAGAGAATGGCTTTCCATAAGAAAGTGAAGTAAGTTCCTTTAGGATTTAATGCCACGTTAATCACCAAATGTTCAAATCTGTGGCAGTGTCATAGGCTTATTCAGCAAAGGAAATAAAGGCCACCAAACGTCACACCTCTGC
The DNA here is from genome assembly GCF_052056855.1 of Sturnus vulgaris. Classification (NCBI taxonomy): domain Eukaryota; kingdom Metazoa; phylum Chordata; class Aves; order Passeriformes; family Sturnidae; genus Sturnus; species Sturnus vulgaris. The sequence continues at coordinate 4,584,562 of NC_142249.1, forward strand.
AAAGAGCTCTGAAGGGAAAGCCATTTCCTGCCTTTCAGGAAAATGCATGTAGAAACTCTGAAATTTAGGGGAGGAAAGGCTTGTATTTGGCATTTTTCTTGGAGGCACTCCTCCTGTGGCAGCTGCTTACAGCACTGAAAACCAGTGAAAAACAGTGCATACAGCACTGAAAACCTGTGTGCTTCGTGGTGTGTTTTACCCAGCTGACAGTGATTCCGTTGTGTTTGGTACATTAAATCACACAGAGCTGGGTGGGATAGCAGGTGGTTACATTGTCTGACCATTTGAGCTTTTCTGGCTCACACAAAACTTCCTTTCCTTTTTTATAGGGAAAACACAGAAGAGAGAGTCGTGTAATATTAGCATTTCTAGAGGATTTTTAACTGCAACTGATGCTTGGTCATACCTTTATGGTATAGGTTTTCATGCTTACAAATCCTTTGCTTTGCTTTCTGCTCAGAGTCGGGTGGGCCCTTTATTGAACAGATTTATGTGCTGCAAGGCTACGCAGAAGGGTGGAAAGAAGGAACATGGGAAGAAAAAATAGATGAAAGGCCGTGCATTGATCAGCTGATGTACTCCAAAGACAAACATGGCTACTACAGGTAACATCGAGCAGTCCTTCTGGTCTTTTCAGTTGTATTCAGAGAGATACTTGCCTGCTGTGAATATCTGCTTGGAGTTCACTTTGTTTTTGAAAAACTGAGCAATAATAAAATGTTGTATTGGTATGAGAAGATCTAATTCTATATAGTTGTTGCTCCACATAAAAGCAGCATAAAGGAGGCGACTGGTTTATTTGTATCATATGTGGGTTTTTTTAGGATGTTTTGTTCTGTATATGTCATTAATTTAAAATACAAGTCAGTGAACCAATCCTTTGTGTTCCATCTTAGGGGCTGGTTCTGGGGTTATGAGGAAACACGAGGCCTAAATGCCTCTTGCTTGTCTGTGCAAGGATCTGCCTCTATTGTGGCTCCCATCCTTCTGAAGAACACCTCAGCACAGTGAGTTGCCTTGTATAACTATTTACTGTTGTATTATTGTTGTACAACCCCATTGCTGGGTGGGAAGGGCAGGGGGAATTTAAAGGCTGTGTCCCACTGTTGAGATACTTCATCACTGAATTATTGCACTCTGTTAAAATCATTACAAAAGGGATTTGCACTGTAAGAAACACTTAACTGTAAGTTAAGTTAAAGATTGCAGTGCTAAAACCTAAGAGCAAATACCTTTGAGCTCCTTTATATTCTCTCTCAGGCAGCTTTTGTGACTTCTACCTCCAAAGTAGCATCAAATATCCCCTAGATCATGCAATGGAAGAGATGCTGAGCCATCAAGTGTTCCATATTCTACTCCATACCACATGTGATTTTTACACCTCTTGCATATTCCCCCTCAGTAGTCTCCTCTGCAGTGGGAAGAGTCCTGGCTCCGTTATTCTCCATGTGAAAGCCATTCCATGCCTTTGGTTGTCACCACTGCCAATCTCCAAATGTTTGCAGTTCAGCAGAACCCTGCACACAGAGTGTGGATAAACCTGTTACATTGCAGTACAAATGACCTGCTCTGTCAAGTGCTTTCTTCTTTTTCTGCTAATTCTTGACACACAGGTTCCTTATTTTGATCTCTGAGCATTACCTTGATGTTTGCATCAAACTGTCCTCATTCCTGACCATCAAGAAACTTTAGTTACTAGATGAAGCCAGGTTGTTTTTTTCTTTTTTTACTACATTCACTCCTATGTTAGATTTCATCTGCCACTTTATTGGCCAGTGATCAGTCTTCTCTAATTCTTCATAGTTGGCCTTGGCTGCTCTGAGGAATTTAAAATAATCGTTAAGCTGTGTGACCTGATTTCATGCCCTTCTATAGGTTGTTTAAGAATATGGTGAAGAGACCTTCCACTTCTGACCTCCCTCTGCAATGAGAACCATACATTTATCCCTGTCTCTAAACATTTTTTTCTTTTTTTTTTTTTTTTTAATCCAGGCAAGAACCTTTCTATGCCAAGTTTTCCTAAAGGCCTTTAATGAAAGCTGTCAGGAAATTTTGTTAGGCAATGCCAGTGAGATGTCCCTTATCTTCATGTGTGCCAGTGTCTTTGAACTACTCTGATTGTTCAGAGCTCTGATCTCCCATATTGCCCTTCTGACTGGACGACCAGTTGTGTGGTCCTAGGGCTGGGTTTTTACCCTTCAAGTGTGGTCACTTCAAGGAAGCTTCTCAATGCCTTTGGATTAGTAACCTCATTTACTTCAAATCTTCCTGTTAGATGCAGTGCTGCTTCTTCACCAGCACAATCTAGTGTGTTTTCCGGGTGATTTAAAGCCTTCTGTGGAGGTGTCCAGCTGATTATCAGCAGTGATAATCCCAAGTTGATTGGTTATTTGCTTCCTCTCTTTTTAGTAGAAGGAGATGCAGGTAATGACCTTGATCCCTTTTAGCAGAAGCATTTCTCTGTGTGTTTGCTTATTGGTGTGCTTACAAACTATGTCTACATCTCTTGTGCTCTGGGATACTTGAAACTTTGAAAATCTCTTCTGCTTCTTAGAACTTGAATAGTGCAGTTACGTTTCCAGTACACAATCCTGAGCTGTGTTTGTTTATGAGAAGCACAAGTTGCTGGCTACTACCTCACATTTTGATAAGGTCTCTGTATTCTTTGATCTGTTGTTTTACTGTAGGACACTTTGTTCTACACGTGGAAAATACCTTCTCTGTTTTCATGATCTTCTGCTTCGTCCCAGAGGCTTTCATGTGCTCTGAGGCTGAGCATTGTCACTTTGTCACATTGTCACTTCTCCCCTTTGGATCACTCCTGCTGTCACAAATCTTGTTTCTCCTGTAGCAGCTACTGCAAGGACTGTGAGGCGTGGTTAATGCTTGTTAGTGTTTAATTTTCAGAGTCAGGGTACCATTTATTAAGGAAGAGAGCAGGCACCAGGAGTGGTGTGGTTCCCTTCTCTCCCCAGCAGACTGTGGGTCACAATTCACCTTGGAGACAACTAGAATTTGCCTCACAGGAGCCTGTCCCTCATTCCCCATGCCCCCTTTGCAACCAGATCATAGTCTGTGCTTTATCCTACCAAATATGTAAAGAAACGTCATAATGTAAATTCTGTTCCTAAGGGAACTGCACTCAGTTTTACGATTTTCAATAGGTCAGTGATGTTAGACAGAGCTGAAAACCTTCTTCATGACCACTACGGAGGGAAAGATTATTGGAATGTGAGTATTTTATGAATAGCTTGTCTAGACTTTTTACTTGGCTCTGCTAAAAAATTCAATAACTAGTGTGTGCTTCAGTTTTGCCTTGGATTTCTTGTCTTGACAGTAACTTGTGTCTTCTGTTTCAGCAATTTGTACTAACGTGGCTTTCAGACTGCTGTGGATTAATGTGACACAGGAATTCATCTTGCTGTCTTGTGCCTAAAGGCCCAGTGCTGCAGGGCATGGTGATTAAAAGGACCTCCTCTGTACAGCACATCTACAATCAGAAGGGAGCACTTTCCTATCTAGTCAACCTCAAGATTAGTCTTTTCAAAATAATTCTGTAAAGTGCTCGTTAGTGTCCCAAATCCCTCCCCATTGGCTTCAAAGGCAAAATTCCCATGGGTTTCAAGGCAAAGGTCTATGGTGAAATAATTCCTGTCATAAAGGTTTTAAGAAAATGCTACAGTTCGGACACAGGAAAATGGAACATGATATGGAGTGCTTGATATAGTTAAAATTCCTAAGAGAAACTGACTCTCATGATATGACAAAACAAATTACCCGGACCTCAGTCTTGTAAGCATCTGACTGTTCACTTGGGAATATGGCATGTTTTCAGAAGTGGACCAAACAGCAGCTTGCTAGACATGAATTATTCATTGAGAGTGACCTCTCAAAGAAAGAAATACAACCCAGCTACCATATTTGAGTATGACTTGACCTGTAAAAGTAGATATGAAATCCACATGGCTCCATAACACACATTTCTTAGCAGTGGCACTTTAAACATTTAAAAACCTGATGTCCAAACAGAAGTTTACTCACTACAGCTTGGGTCTGGAGCCTCTTCTTTTTTTCCCCACGCACCCCTGAGAAGCAGGGGACCTGTCTTCTCTGTTTCTTTGCAGACAAAAAGGGAGAAAGTGGGATTTCCTTCATTCTTTTGCCTGTTAATAAAAAGGTCACTTATGGCTGTGTGCAGTGGTAACTGCATCATAGAATCTTAGAGATTATTATTCACAGGTTAAGGAAATAATTCCTTTTTCATCACTTTTCCACTGAATTTCATAGGCGTATCTGTGGCTAGATGCCTAATATTTTTAAAGCAGATTTTATTCTTAGAGGTGTTTTGCACACTTAAGTGTTTGCCCAGCTTTTGTTTCCAAACATGAGGTATATTGCTAGGGTGTTTAATTTGGTATTTTATGTGTTCTGTTGTGTAAATAACTGCAGTGTCGTCCCTATACCTGTGTATTGCAGGGGCAGGTGAGTCCGCTGGTTATAAATGTGGTGGTAATTAGAAATTAACTATTAAAGCTTGGATAAAAGGTTAGAAATAGTTACTTAGAGTACTGCAGGAGTAACTGCATCCTGGAAGTGCTGTGTGTGTGAAACTGTCTCCATCTACTCATTTTTAGCTCTTCTTTTTCTGACTCAGTGTCTGCTCTTATTCCAATAGACCCGTCGGAGCATGGTGTTCGCTGAGCACCTCCGCATGGTGGGAGACGAGTTCAGGAAGAAATACCTTCAATCCACTGATGAGGCAGACAGGACTCAGTACAAGGAGGACTGGACGCAGATGAAGGTAAAATCCTTAACAATCTGTTACAGATTGTAACAGATGCTTCATTTGTGTGCTGCAGGGCGTGTTGGAGGCTCCGTGTGGGTGACACTCTTCTGCTCGCATCGAGGTGGACACGCATGTTCCTTGTGACCCTTCTCTCAGTGTGACAAGTTCTAACACAGTCTGTCCACGTGTTCAGTAAAGGAAACTTGAATTTCTTCTTGTTTTCAGCACTATGTGTGGGTGTAAAGTTCAGCTGCCACCTTACAGTTGAGGTTGTATTTGGTCAAGGAGAGGAATTTTTGCTTACAAAAATTTAGCACTCCAGTTTCTCTTGCATGATGGAGGCCACCCGGGATCTAAATGTTGCAACAAGTGTCCCAAACTAGTTCAGTCCATACTTAAAAATAGAGTGATTCTGTGCCTTAGCCTTTTCTGTGTGAATGGTGATGCTCTCAAGTTTTAAAATTTTGATCTTTCTCTCATAGGTTAAGATGGCCACAGCTCTAGGTGGCCCATACCTTGGGGTTCATCTCAGAAGGAGAGACTTCATTTGGGGTCACAGAGAAGATGTGCCTTCCCTGCAAGGAGCAGTAAAGAAAATCCGCAGCCTCTTGGAGATGCTTAAACTTGAAAAAGTTTTTGTAGCCACTGATGCTGTTGAGGAAGGTAGGCAGATCACAGGCACTTCAGGATTGGTAACTTTTGACAACAAGTGCAGCAATTACCACTGGCTCCCCTCCCTGCCTGCAATGCTGGGAATTTTGGCAACTGTATTGTAAAATTTGGTGGTTGATTTTGGTGTCACTTGCTCTGTAACTGTTCATCCAGGGTTCCCTTAAACAAACACATTATGTGGCAGCAGCAAGTTGCTCTTCATAATGTAGAGATAAATTTGTATCCTTCCTGTTTTTTAAGAGATCGAACTGCTCAAGAAACTGCTGCCTGAGATGGTGAGGTTTGAACCCTCTCTGGAAGAGCTGGAACTCTATAAGGATGGGGGCTTGGCTGTGATTGACCAGTGGATTTGTGCACATGCAAGGTAGCAAACCTGACTTATTTCAGCCAAAGCTTAATGTCACTGTCACAAAACTGAATATGGTTTTTTGGCCCATAGTTGTTTACAAATTGTGTAAGACATTATAATCAATTATATAATTGAAATGTGTATAGTAGATGTATAATAGTTATATTGTGTGTATATATATGATAATTTCTTTATCATTTCACTGAACAGTGAAGTTCATTGGACTGAAATCTAAGTACTTGCATTTTAAAAACTCCCCCCTCTCCCCAAACCCTCTTTGATTTTTTTTTTTTTTTTCCCACAGATATTTTATAGGCACCTCAGTTTCAACATTTTCCTTCCGAATCCACGAGGAAAGGGAGATCTTGGGATTTGATCCAAAAACAACTTACAATCGGTTTTGTGGCGAAACGGAGAAAAACTGTGAGCAGCCAACTCACTGGAAGATTGTATATTAAACACAGAGAAACACAAAGGTTTCAATACTGTTGGAGCTTAAAATAATAAGGAAAAATGTTGGGGAATTACCTGCCTTGGAACAAAGTATGACCCGGTCCTGTACTCTTAGCTCCTGCCGCCCTTCCACTGTGGGTGTGACATGAGGTGGCTGTCCTGCTAAGTGTCTCGGGACCTCATAGCATTTGTGGGTCCCCAGTATGTCCTGCTCTGTCACAGCAGGGCCTTGGGCAGTGGTGGAGTGCCGTGACCTTCTAGAGAAGCATCCTGAGGAGGATGCCCTCAAGGCACAGGCACGTCCTCCTCTGTGCTCACTCCCGGGCAGAGTAGGGTACCATTGATTTACGTAGAACAGGGAGGCATGTCAGAAGCAGCACTAAGAGAGGGAGTGCCTAAGGGCATTCTCTCCAGGGGAGAGAGGCAGACTCTTTTGCTGAAAGGCTTTCAGCCTCCACACTGCTCTGGCTGCCTTCCCTGAGTGGTCCCATGTGCACCAAGTGGTTGCTACAGACCGCAGTGGCCTCCTGGCTGCAGAACTGGGTTATGGGAGGTGGCAAAGCAATGCCCAGGATACGCCTCTTCAAACCAGCCTTGCCTGTTGGAGCATTTCTTACCTCTCCGTGGTTCTCTCTGTGGGCATGTGGTCGTTTTTTAACTGCGGAGCTGGCCGTGCCACTGGGAGTGCTCGCCCTGGGAGCACCAGTCTCTGCCCAGGGAGGAACCAAGCTGCCACCAGAACAAAAGCAGGAGGGGCTGCTCCCACTGCAAAGAGCCTGCAAGGCCCGTCCACTGGGGACTTCTCTTTCATGTGAAGGCACATTGCCTAGCGGAGCAAGAGGTTGGTACCTGGTGGAGCTGGGCCAAAATTCCATTTTTTGGAGGCAGCTCCCTCTTCTGCCTGCTGCAGCACTGGCCAGGGCTGGGAGAGGAGGGGTGGGTATGTTCAGCACTGCTGCTGAAAGGGGGGCACTGCTGGTGGCCTCTCAAGAAGGGTCCTGGCTGCTTTGGGGCCTTGCTTTTCCACTGGCTTGTGTCCACAAAGGACAGAAACAAAGAAGGGAGTGCCATCACCACAGCACTGTACTAAGGAGTCCATCAGCCTTCCCCACAGGGAAGGTGGTTAAACCCTTCAACCGATCTGCAAAACTCAGCACCACTGCAGATCTGCAGAACAGCAGTTTATCCACAGGGGGCTTATGACACTCGTTGCCCATTATGTGCCTGGAGGAATCCAAGTGCTTATTCTACATCTCCACAAGTGTGGCTAAAGCCATGAAAACTGAGCAATAACAAATTCTCACTAATTTGTACCAATAGTAACAATTCTCACCAAGTGTACCAATAGAAACAAACATTTAATAACATTATTTCTTAGACAGCTGTTGGGGATGAACTCAAATGGAAAGAAAAAATCTAAATTTAAAAAGATCGAGGTGTTGGTGCACGCTGATACAGTGTTTCTGGTTTTGGGCTCCGCAGGTGTTTTTTTTCTTCTTCCCTTCTTATGTGAGCTCCTTTTAATTTCATTACATTTGCATTTTTGTCATCTATTTTTAGCTAAGTAATACTGATGGTGTTACTCATACAGTGGCCAGGATTCTTCCTCTAAGTCAGCCGTGCTGCTGAGCACATCAGGGAGTAATTTGTAACCCCTGGTGCCGGTGTTAACAATTGCAGCAAAGTTTCAGGCGAGTGTTTAAAGTGTCCCCTTGTTGCTGGTTGGTGTCTGCCGTGTCCCTTCATCGCTATCAAAAGTCTATTCACCTGGGGTATTGGGCTGCTGAACTGGGCTTTCCAGTGAGATTCAGCTGCAAACGGAATTTGGGAAATAGCCTCCCCCAAAATGTTCTAGGATCACACCTCTAAAATGGCTCCAAAAGGCAACAGCTCCAGTACGAGTCCTTGCCCCACCCCTGGCTCACTGACACGCACACAAGAAGCCAATCAGGCCAGGCTCCTTGCCCCTCTGCTGCCTCCTCCAGCTCCCCTCCGGCCCGGGGAAATGGAGGAAAACGCAAATACATCGAGGGAGAAAGAACAGTCAGCGGAGCTGCCTGAGCCGCCTCCCTGCCCGCAGCCGGGAGCAGCCAGCAGGAGGAGGCAGCTGCTCTCTCTGACAGGAAGGTGAGAGGTGCAGGGGGCTCGGTTTGCCGGGCACGGCTTCCCAGGGAGAATTCCGGCTTCCCAGGGAGAATTCCTGCTCCCCGCTTCCAGCTGTCGCTGAGTGCTGCGTGGAGTCCGGGCTGAGACAGCTGGAGGCGAAGTGTCGTGATCGTGTTCCCGGGAACTCTTTCTCTCTGCTGGGATAACTGCCTAGGGAATGATATTTCTGACAGCCCAGTCCTACCTGTGTCTGCTGGTAGAGGGTGGAGGTGAAGAGGCAAATGCCAGAGTTCCTTGGGGATGATGGAGTTGTGGTGTTTGGCTGTGCCAGTGGTTTCTGGTCACTGCTGTCCTACAGTTGTCCCAGCCCCAAGCAGGAGCTCCAGTGGTGCCTCTGTAGTTGGTTGGGAGTGTTTGCTGGGAAAGTGCTTGAAATGCAGCATCCCTGGGAAGATCGTTTGGTTCCAGAGCCTTTGGGCTTGTCAGCTTTTGAGTTTGTTGGAAAAGTCACTGGAAAGAAGAATGACTATGAAGTTTCCTACTTCAGCCCAGCAGATCCCAAAAGGTCCTACAGGAACGTTTGTTCTATCACTCCCTTTGGGATAACTTCATCTCCACCCTGCCATGAGCCATTCCTTCATTAACTAATTAATTGATTGATTGCAGAAATGTTTTCTGATACGTTTGTCTCTTTCTGCTTTTGAATTTACGGGTATTCCCTGATGTCATTCCCCTGCCCAAATTCCCTGCAGTTCCTAGCTGGAAAAACCTGGGCTAGTTTGGACAGAGATGACATTTTTAGCTAAAAGCCTGGGGTGATTGAGAGGGGCCACAAGAATGGTTTGTGTAGGAAAATGGGAATTTGGGGACTATATCTGAGTTTATCTGTATGGCATTTTTGAGGAAAAGCCTGGGGTGATATTTAGGGGACAGAATGCACATTTTTGGGGTAGGAAAGATTTAATCAATATTGTACAGCAAAAAAGTTAGGGGTAAAAGTTGATGTAATCTGAGGGGGACAGAATGACTATTTTGCAGGCAAAATAAGGAACTCGGTAGTGGCCAGGTAGGGAAAATTTTGGAGGCAACACTTCACAAAATCTCTGGGATAGAGAATGAAAACTTTGAGGGAAAAATGAGGTGATGAGCCATGAGCATGTAGGGAAAATGTGGAGGTATAAATCTTGAGAAAAGCTCCATGTTCTTAAAGAATTGCTTGGAAGTAAAACTGAGGGAATCAATCAGTGTTGAAAAAGTAGGGGAATTTGGGGGGTAAAACTTGGAAAGATCTAAGAGTTCAGAAAGAATGTCTTTAGGTAAAAAGGATGTCTTGTTGAAGTTGAGCATCTGGATTGTGGCATTTATGGATTACAGAGTGTTTTTCCAGAAAGCAACAGATAAAGAAGGTTCCCAAAGCCTCGGTATCTGTGTTGAAAAATCCCTCCCAGGGACCTAAAACTCCTAAAGATAGGGACGAATTAGCATGGGAAGGGAAAAATCCACTCCCAATAGGAGAGAAAATGTTAACTAATGGAAGAGAATGATGTCCTTAAGGAGCAGGGAGCATTAATTTCTTGGTTTGCTAAAATGTATCAAAACGTCTGGAATCACAGTCTCTGTGGAAGTCGGGATTTTCTCAGCCATCTCCAGAGCCCAGCACTGGGCACAAAGCATTTCCTGACTTTACTACACTGAAAGTTCAGTACTAGAGGGTTCTGTTATCCCAAGGATTTGGGGGATATTTGACAAAAACTTCTAGTGGTCCAGGTTGGCCTAAGCTTTTAATGCCCTCTGGATTCACAGGATTGGGGATTCCAGCATGCACCAGACAGGTTTTTTCAGAGAAATCCTTCAAGCCCTAAATCTGTGTGAGTCCAAAGCAAAAACTCTTGGGAGCTGAAGGCAACAGGATGTTTCTTGGGAATTTTGAAGTATTCGATGTGTCCTAAAGGTTAAGTTTGAATGAAAGGCAGTTGTCCAGGATTGTGTGTTCGGAATTGCTGTTTGAGGGATGGCCAGGTGTGGTTTGGATTTGTGGGCACCAAGCGTTTCTTGTGTCAGCTTTAGGTCTGGATTGGTGGGAACTGTTGGAGAAAAGAGAATGGAAATGCACAGCTGTTCTTGGAGAAATGATCAGGTTGGGAGAAAAGAAGGTGTGGAACTGCTGGAAGCTCCTGGACTAAGGGAAAGGTGAGGGAAAGGATCCAAGGATGGGAAGCAAAAATTGTGGAACAAAGCTCTAAAAGGGGGGGCGGGGTGGGGGGTAGTGCACCACGGGGGAAAGAGGGAAAGAATCCCTGCTCCAGGAATCCAGCAAGAGCCAGGAGAGTATCATTTTTTCCATTTACCAGCTCTCGGTGGAATCCTAATAATGAAGGTCAAAGGAAATTATTAATTTTTTTATTAGGTTTGGAATGAAAGGTTCTCTGTTCCAGAGGGGAATGTTCACCTATTAAAATTCTGTTGCATAAAGGAAGAGAGAGGAAGCAGCTGGGGAATGAACAGGTGGATTTTTGGTGGATACAGGGAAAGCCATGGGAAAGAGCTCTTAGTTAAAAAGCACCTCATGGGTACTACCAGGAAAAGCCTCAGCTGCCCTTTTTTTCCAAGCTCGAACATTCCAGAGGAATTCCAGAGTGGTTACCACATCTATTTCTGTATTCCTTGTATGCCCAGTGCTTTGTTGGGAAGAGATAATATTAGGAAATGAACAAATTCAGGGATGTCATTCCTGATAGTAAAGCCCTGGAGGCCCAGGTTTTGATATTCTTCCAGCACCCAAATGCAACAGAGGGAGTCTTGGAGGAGTTGGGAAATGCTGTAGCTCTATTGGTGGAATTCCTGGGACATTGAAAGCAGCAGAAGCAGTAAGAATTAAATTGGAGCTCTGACTTTGGCCAGATGGGTTGGTGAGTATGGAATCAGTCCTGCCTCCTTGTGACTGAGTTGTTTTAATGAGTCATCAGCAGGGACTGCTTTTAGCTGGCTTTAGTTTAGTTTCTTTTTCACAGTTTCTTGTTGTTTTGACGCTGACATTGCCAAACCTTTAAGTTTGCTAAATGAACCCTGAAAAGGTTCAACAAACCAATCTTGAGGGAATTGGGGATTGGCTAGCTGGGATTGTACAGCACTTCAAGGCCACGTTGGGTTTACCTCCTGATTTTGGTGTGAAGGGAAACTCTAAGTTAAGACTAATGAAAATAGCAAACAACTCTCTCATGAAACTCAGCTTTCCAAACCTTTGCTCAGGATAGAAAAAAAAGATAGGAATGCCCTTGATAGAAAAGTGTCTGTCCAGCAAAGCAGATTTGATTTTATTGCTGACTTTTCCATTTCAGAGGATGAGGGTTTTTCGAGTTCCTGATATCTACTGTCTTGTTCCACAGCTACTGCCTTGGTGATGCTTTTCAGGAAGCTCCCAGCGGCCGTCTGGGAAAGGCTGTGCCACTATGGAAGATGTCCATCAGCTCTGTACTGAGAAGTTTCAAATCCAGAAGAATACAGCCTGGTTCTTTTTGCTGATGACACCTGTACAGGTGCATCTTGTCTTGTGTGCTCCCCCTCCCGTTCCCCTTCACTACTTTACCCTCTCTTGTTCTTTTTCTTTTAAGGAATAAATCCTCAATCTATTTAATAAACGTTGCTCAATCCCTCTCTCTGTTCTGTCCTGCTTTTTGTCTCCCTCCCTGCCCGCATCTCCTTCTTTCCTCCTCTCCTTTTCCCTTTGTCCTGCATCGTGACTGTATTTCTTTGTCCCTCTCACTGTCCTTTTGCCTGTACCTGTGTGTACCTGCTGCCCAGTGCTCCTCCCTGACTTTTCCCCTCTCTTGGTGAGCCTCTGTCCTGCTGGCTGTGCCTCTCTGTCTCCATCCCTGTGCTGCTCCTTGCCCGTCTTTGTCCACCCCGGCACTTGCAGTGCCCGTTTCCTCTCTGGGTCCTTGTTTCCCTCTTTGTCTCTGTATCCCTCAGTCCTTGCTGTGTGTTTGGCACTCTCTCTTTTTGTCCATCCTTCTCCGTGCCTCACCCGTGTTCCTTTTTTATTCTCGGTGGCTCCATGGTGCTCCCTGTGCCATTATTTCCCATGGGATACCTGTGTCCTGTTCAGTGTCTGTTCTTTTTTATTCCCTCCCTCTTGTGCTGCCCATCCCAGGTTTTTTTTTTTTGGTTGGTTGGTTTGGTTTTTTGTTTTGTTTTTTTTTTTTCAAATTCATCCTGCACCCTGTTCTTTTCTCTCTGCTGTGACTCCCTTCTTCTGGGGGCTGCCCCCCTTTCTTGTGTCAGCAGAGTCCCATTTTGGGGGGAATGTACACGGGAAAAAAGGCTTGAATAAAGGGCTGCGCTGCTGTTCACGGCAGTTTGACTAGTGCTGTGCCTTCTTTACAGGTGAGGAAAAAAGGCTGAGGAAGGACGGGGTGGAGACTCGGGCGCTCCGATGTCATTTGGGGCACCCATGCTGCCTTGGAGGAGCAGGTGGATGGGGAATGCCGAGGGGTCATGCTGAGTTGCCCTTGGTTCCCGGGGTGAGAAAAGTCCTTGAAGTAGCCAAGCTGAGCTCTTGCTGAGAATTCCAAGCCTCACGTCCCTGTGATTCTTGATACAACGTTTAAATAGTTACCCTTGAGTTGAGACAGTATCAAGTCGATTCCTTCAAGCGGCAGAAATGTGTGGCAGAGTGCCCTTTTCTACCCTCTTTCAGGACTGGAAAAAACCACAGAACTAGTCCCATCTTTACCAAAAGCTTTGGCCTTGCAGCAGCTGAAGCCAACGAGGGCCCCTCTGGTCCTGCCCATGGTGTGAGTGAGTCATGAGTTCCTCTCTTTCTCTTTGCTGGGATGAACTTTGTAGGGAATGCCATTTCCAGCAGCCTGGTCGGCTGGAAAAGGGAAGAAAGGAAGAGGAAATGGGGTGCCAGAGCTGTGTGCCATCAGGCTGTGTTTCCCTTTGAGGACAGAGAGTCTGGGCTGAGGTGAGATTCCTGGGCGTGCTTGGATGAGCAATCCAGGGAACAGAGAGCTCAGAATTGCATCCACTCCTGGAAACATTGCCTTAGGTCTGCTTAGTTTGTGTCTGTGAGAAGTGGGATTTGTGCTGGGGAGAAAGGTGCTGTTGGGAAGACAAGATGGAGCAAGTTCCCTTCGGGGATGTGCAGTGAGGGACTTAGTTGCAGGGAAGTATAAACTGTATTTAAAAACTGTATCCATATATTTATAAGCTGTATTCATATTTCCCTGAAACTGGGGCTGGAGGAGGTGCAGGATTTGTTCTGGGCCTATGAGGATGAGCCCCTGAGCCAACCGTGGATGCTTGAAACATTTCCACAGAAAGGTAAGGCGGTCATGATTCCAGAGGAGAAATTAAAGGTGATTGATAATTCCCAAGGAAATTCCCCACAGATCGTGAGCAATCAGACAGTGTATGAAAGCAGAGTGCATCTTCTGGCTTTTTCTGCTCTGCAGTCTGCTCTCTGTCTTTGCCGAGTTTTGCGTGCTCCCATTCAGGGAGCAGCGTGTTTCAGGCTGGAAATTTGGGGTGGTTTTGTTGCTTTAGGCTTTGGGGTTTTTCCCAATTGAATCAGCCCTCCCATAAATACCCTGTTGTTATACGTGGCTGCTTTGATTGATGGGTCAGAGAGAGAGAGAGAGAAGGGAAATTACTTTTGATGACCTTGGAATTTTTCCAGACCCAAGTGACATGTTTGAGACAGGGAATTGAAGAGTAAGGAATAGTTCATCAAAAACCGAGACAATGAGGAATGCCTGACACTTACCATGCTTGCAAAAATCGGGAGGAAAGGCAGACTGCTTTGTGATAAACAGACCCAGAACTTGCAAACAGGGTGAGGGATGCAAGGCTACGAGCAATAAGTGATAAATCCAGAACTTTAAACCTGCAAGAGCTAATCTCAAGGTGTGGAATGTGCCACAAAGTTCTGGGAGTCTGGTTTTTGAGATAGGCAGTATTGATCAGACAAAGGCAGGAAGGGCTATTGGGAAATCTGATTTTGCAAGCTGGTAGCTGGTACAACTTATTTGGAAAACATAACATATTATAATGTAACATAATACAACATAATATAACATAACAAGGTGATTTTAAACAGAATTATTTTATCATATAATTTCCTTTATCTAGTGTCCATGCATCACTTCAGAGCTTAGTATTCTGGTTTATACAAACCCCAATGCTTTTGTGATTAACACGAATCTTTTATCAATTATCACACCAGGTGGGATTTGGGAGGTCTGGGTGAATTTAGGGGATTTTGGGTGGTCCCAGGTGGGCTTTGCGGGTTTCTATATGGGTTTTGGGGGAGATTTAAGGGAATTTGGGGGGGGGGGGGGGGGGGCGGTCCCAGGTGAATTTTGGAGTGAATTGGAGGGATTCTGTGAGGGACCCAGGTGAAGTTTTGGGTAAATTTGGTGGATCCCAGGTGGATTTTGAGAAGGAATTGGAGGGGCTTTAGGGAGTCCCAGATGGGTTTTAGGGTGTATTTGGGTATTTTGGGGGTTCCTGGACAGGTTTAGTTGAGGATTTTGTGGATTTAGGGGGATCCCAGGTGGGTTTTGGGGTGAATATGGGGGATTTTGGCAGTCCTGGGTGAATTTTAGGAATTTTGGGGGAATTTGAGGGACTTTGGGGATCACAGGTGGGGTTTGTGGGGTCCCAGGTGGAACTTTGGGGGTTCCAGGTGAGGTTTGGGTTGAGTTCTGGGAATTTTGGGACTTCCAGGAGAGGATATTGGAGTCCCAGTTGGAATTTTGTCTTGAATTCTGTGAATTTGGGGATCCCAAGTGGAATTTGGGGTCCCCGGTTGAATCTGGGCTCCCAGGTGGATTTTGGGGGGAATTTGGGAGATTTGGGGGTCCCAGTTGAATTTGGGGGGGGGAGTTGGGGGGATTTATGGAGATCCAGGTGAGTTTTGAGGGATCCCAGGGTGATTTTGGGGAGGCTTTGGGAGATTTGGGGGATCCTGGGTGAATTTTGGGTTAAATTTGTGGAATTTTGGGGGATCCCAGGTGAGGTTTGGGGTGTATTTGGTGAATTTTCGGAGTCCCAGTTGAATTTTAGGGTGAATTTCGGGATCCCAGGTGAATTTGGTGTATTTTGGGGTATTCAGCTGAATTTTGGGGATCCCAGGTGGATTTTGAGGGGGATTTTGGCGGTCCCAGGTGAATTTTGGGATGAATTTTGGGGGATGCAGGCTAATTTTCGGGTGAATTTTGGTGATTTTGGAAGTCCCAGATGGGTCTTGGAATGAATTTGCTGGATTTTGGGCTGTCTGGGTGTGTTTTGGAGGGGATTTGAGGCATTTTGGGGTGAATTTGGGAGGTTTTAGGGGAGATTTGAGGAATTTTGGGGGTTTCAGGTGAGATTTTGGGGTGAGCTCTAGGAATGTGGGGGTCTCAGGTGAGGATTTGGGAGTCCCAGGTGAATTTTGGGGGATCCAGGTGGATTTTGGGGGTCCCAGGGGAATTTTGGGGTGAAATTCTGGAATTTTGGGGGTTACCAGGTGAATTTTAGGGGTCCCAGGTAGGACTTTGGGGTGAATTAGGGGGATTTTGGGGGTCCCAGGTTGGGTTTTGGGGGTCCCAGGTGAATTTGGGGGATTTTGGGGATCCCAGGTGGATTTTTTAGCTGAATCTGGGGAATTTTGGAGCCCCAGGTGGATTTTGTGATTCCCAGGTGAATTTTGGGGTGAATTTGTGGAATTTTGAGTGTCCCAGGTGAAATCTGAGGTTCCAGGTGGGATTTTGGGAGATGCAGGTGGAATTTCAGGGTGAATTTGGTGGATTTTAGGGAATCCGGGCTGGAATGTAGGGTGAATTTTGGGGGATGCAGGTGAAATACTGGGGAATCCCACTTGTGCTTTGGGGGTTCTGGTTGGGTTTAGAGGTAGATTTGAAGGATTTGGGGATCCCAGCTGGATTTTGGGGTGAATTTGGGGGGGTTTGTTGAGGATTTTGGGGATTTTTGGGGTTTCCAGATGAAGTTTGGGAGATCTCAGGTGGGATGTTGGAGGTCTGGGTAAATTTTCAGGTAAATTTGGGGGTCCCAGGTGAGGATTTTGGGGATCTCAGTTGCGTTTGGGAGTGGATTTGGGACCCCCAAAATTCACCAAATTCAGCACAAAATTCCACCTGGAACTCCAGATTACACTTGAGACCCCCAAAATTCACCTGGGAATCACAAAATCCACCTGGGACCCCAAAATTCCCACTTTGAATCCCCAAAATTCCAGTAATTCACCCCAAAATCCCACCTTGAATCCCTTAAACCCTCATCTGGGACGCCGAAAATTCCACCTGAATCCCCCAAAATTCACCCTACATTCCAGCCCGGATTCCCTAAAATCCCCAAAATTCAGCCCAAAATTCCACCTGCATTTCCACAAATCCCACCTGGGACCCTCAAAATTCCACAAATTCACCCCAAAATTCACCAGATTCACCTCAAAGATCCACCTGGGAAACCCAAAATCCACCTGGGACCCCCCCAAATCCCACATGGGATCCCCAAAATTCCCCAAATTCGTTAGGGATGCTGTGTGTGCATTTTGCCTAGACAAACAAAAGGAGTCCTTCTCCCTGTGTAGTTTAGGCTTAACTCTTAAAAATTTATAAACTTAAGGTGCTTAGGACTAAGAGTGCCCGATCTATTTAAATCCATAAATAAGGGCAGAAAAGTGGTTGTTTAAGGGAAAAAAAAAAGGAAATACTGAGCCTCAATAGAGAGAGGAAAAATAGTAAAGAGCTACCTAAGGCTAGTCCACTAGGGTGTGCTTTAGCCCACTGAAGAAAGATAGTAAATGTAAAAAGTACTTTTGAAGGACTGTGGCCAGTAGTGGCCACTTTATAAATGAGATGATAGAGTAAAATGGCCACCTACTGGAACTTTGAATTATGATTTTGAATTTGAATTATGATACCTTGTTACAATTAATGTTGTTTTTGAGAAGAGAAGGCAAATGGGTGAAGTCTCTTAGGCAAATATGTTTTTTACTCTAAAGAATCATCCCGAGTGGCAGACAGACTGTGGGACTAGACCTCCCTCTGATCCTCTGGTATTATCTTTTGAAAATAATTATAAGGCAGCTAATAAAGGTAAACTAAAACTCCTCCTGCAGCACCGGCCAAAAATGCACGAAATCTAATCAAGTTTACCGCACAACTACACAAGAACAAGATCTAATAGATCTATTTAAACCTCCCCCTAGGAGACGGGAGGAAAATGAGAGCTCAGAAGAAACAGGAACACCCCCTAAAACACCCCCTAGTAGCCCAATCTCATCCAAAACTAGAAAACAAACAACAGGGGGAGAGATCACAGGTAAAGGTACCCTTCTCAACTATCCATCTAAAGGCTTGAGAAAAAGTTGCCAAAAATTAGCAGTGATCCAACAGACACTGCCAAACGTTTACAATTCATAATAAAACAGCAGAACCCTGATTAGGGCGATATGCAGTTACTGCTGAATGAATGCTCTAACTGAAACAAAGAAAGAGCTAGTTTTGATAAAAGGATGTGGCAAAAGACTTCTGTAGGGCACAACAAGATGTAAAGGAATATTTTCCACTCCAAGTTCCCAAATGGGACCCAAATAGAGCAGCAAAAATGAAAAAGCTAAAAAGCTACCAGGAGTGGATAGTACGAAAAATGAAGAAAACTATTCCTAAAATAATAAATTGGTCAACTCTATATGCAATCAAACAGGGTCTCCATCCGAATTCCTGGATCGCTTAAGGAATGTGATGCCATACATCATTAGACCCTAAGTCTGAAGTAAGAATACAATAACTAATAAATTTGTTTTTAGGGCAGTCTACAGGAAACATCATATGTAAACTTCAAAAGCTCCGGGGACCGGATGGGGGGAACTGAGAAGCTCTATTAGATGAGGAATGAAAACTTTTTAGCAACTGAGAAGAGAGAGAGAAGCAAAGAGTGAGGAAACTAGTAAGAGTTGTAAAAGAGGAGAAAGGGAAAGGAGGACAAGGACCATGCAGGCAGCGCTGGGCAGAGACCAGTGTGCAATTTACAAAAAATTTGGTCACTAGAAAAATCAGTGCCCAAAACTAAACGCCAGAGAAAGAAAAACACAAGAAAAAAGGGGGTGGTGATCACACATGTAAAAGAAGACGAAGAAGACTGAAGAAGACAGGTGAATCTTTCCCCAGCAGATCCACTAGTTATAAAAATGAAGCTAGAGAAAGAAGAGAAGGAGGTGGAATTTTTAGTTGACACGGGGGCAACATATTCAGTCTTAAATAAAGCTTTAATGCCTGTGCCAAATAAGTATGTAATGGTAAAAAGGGGCAACTAGCCAAACTGAAAAAGCAAACTTCTGTAAGCCTTTAAAGTATAAATATGAAAAACAATGGGGGATTAATAAGTTTCTGTGTATGCCCAACTCCCCCGACCTGCTCCTAGGGAGAGATTTATTAGCACAATTGCAAGCAACCTTAACATTTAAAAAAAAATGGGAATATTACTCTGAAGGTAAATGGTAAAAAATACGTAAAAAATGTTAAGTTTAATATTAACAATGATTGAAACTGGGGGAGAAATTAGTGAAAAAATAATGAGCCAAATATTTCCTAGAGTATGGGCCTCTAATATACCGGGGAGGGTGAAAAATGCACCTGCTAATTTAATCAAACTAAAGGAAAGAAAACAGCCAATCAGAGTTAAACAGTATCCCCTAAAAAAAGAAGATAAAGAAGGAATTGGCCCAATAATTTAAAATTTTCTGCAATTAAGATTGTTTAAAAAGTGGGGAGCCACAAAATTCCACCTGGATCCTGCAAAATTTACCCTAAAATCCAGCTTGCATTGCCTAAAATCACCCCAAATCCCCCCCAAAAATCACATGGGAACGCCAAAATTCCCCAAATTAACCACACATATTCAGCTGAGACTCCTAGAATTCACCTGGGACCCCCAAAATTCCACGAATTCACTCCAAAATTTAACTGGGATCCCCAAAATCCTCACCCGGGACACCCAAAATTCCACAATTTCACCCCAAAACCCATCTGCGACCCCCCCAAAACTGCTCCCATATCCCCAAAACCCATCCAGGAACCCTCACAATTACTCAAATCCTCCTCAAAACCAATCCAGACTCCCCAAACTCCACCTGCAACCCCCAAACTCCCTCAAATCTCCAAAACCCACCCAATTGCCCCAAAATCCCCCAAATTCACCCTAAAATCCAGCTGGCACCCCCAAAATCCCTCAAATCTCCCTCAAAACCACCCAGATGCCCCAAAATCTCACAAATTCACCCCAAAATTCACCCAGGGCCCTCCAAAATCCAAGAAATTCACCCCACAATTCACCTGGTATGCCCAAAATTCCACAAATTCTCCCCAAATTTCCGCCTGGGAGCCCCAAAATTTCCCCCTAAATTCACCCCAAAATCCCACCTTGGATTCCTCAAACCACCACCTGGAACGCCCAAAATTCAGGCTAAAATCCACTTTGGATTCCCTAAAATACCCCAAATTCACCTCAAAATTCCACCCTCCATTTCCACAAATCCCACCTGGAAACCCAGATTCCACCTGGGACCCCAAAATTCCCAAAATTCACCTCCAAAGTCCTCTCCTTGCACAATGCTCTCAGCTTACTGCACTTTCTTCAATGGCTGAAACAATATTTGATATAGTCTGAATTTTAAAGGTAATGAAAATTTTCTCCAAAGTGAAAAATTAATCTAGCAGTCAGGTTTGAAACCAACGGGAATTTTTGTTTTACCTGTTTGAAGATTCCCTTCACACTAAAATGCTGGCTGATGGATACCTAGAAGAAATCAATTCCCACAAAATGCTTCTGGGTAAGCCATTACGTCATCCATTACAATTTGCTTCAGTGTCCCGTTCCTGTCCAATTGAAGGTCCCTGTTTAAGAGACTCAAGTACGGAGAGAAATAAAATTAAATATGACTACAGTGCCTTTAAATCTAAATCGAACTTCCTGATCAATCTCATAAAACCTTTAGGCTAAATGTTGCCATTGATCTGTTTCTACTGAACACAATCACGTCCTGGCTTGTTAGAGATTAGTTCATTACAAAGAAAGAAACGCAGAGAAGTTAAAATATTTCCAAAGAAGCATTTGACATCCTTCCTTTTGGATGGGGAACCACACCAACACTGCTTACATAAGAGGTCAAATGACTGTCTTCCATGTTAGTTCTGCACTGTGCTCAGCGGAGCCTTTCTGGTTTATTTGCCTTTGACTTGGACATAAAGCTGAGTCTTGATTCAAGAAAAATCAACATTCACACTTGTTTTCATTTACACGGACATTGGCTTGGTCTCCTAAACAAAGAGAATGATGGGGAATTTTTGTACGAGTTCAGATAGGTAACATTCTCTTTCCGCAACCTGGCATTGTATTTTCACTTGGTCTGTTACCTCTGGCTTTGTTTTAACGGCTCAAATTATTAGGAAGAGTATCAAACCTCCAGCTCTAACCACAGTCCCACTGCGAGGTGTGTGAAGGTATGTGCATCTGCCCCTCAGGTCCATACTGCTCTTCTAATGTGCCTCTGATCGAGCAGGTAGGAAAGACCTCCTGGCTGTGTGAACAGTGCTGCTTCCTCTACGGCTTCAGAGCTGCTGCTAAGCTCTTCAGGAAGGAGAGCGGTATTGTACCCATTTTTAGATGGTTTTTAAAGTTGCCAGTGCTTGGCTGTCTTAAACGTCTGAGTTCCTAGAACTTTGAATGAGATCAAATCTATGAGTGAAGAGATGATGGTGCAGACCAACTTCTGATTCCAGTGATCCAAGAATCTGCACTACTACTTTTACCTTCTGAATAAGGCATGGATGTGATGGTATGCACAGTAATACTGATGTGCTATGGTTTTTGAATGATAGCAGTCTTCCTTTGTCCCATTCCTAAACCGTGGGCATTATTTGCCTTAACCTTGTTCAGTAGGGACATTATTCTATATTCTTACATGAAGTGAAAAGCACTCTTTTTCCATACCTTCACACAACAGCATTAAAACAAGGCCTAAGTAGTACAACCAATGTTCAAAGATGCTCTACCTTTTAAGTTTACAAAACATACAAAATTCATACCTTGTTCTAAGTTGATCTCAAGAAGAAAGGGTGTTCTCCAAATACTCCTTCAGCTCTTCCTCACAGCTCACCGTTTTCATTTTTTCTAAAATTGTATCCAGATCACTTTCATCATCTAAGGCCACATAAAAAAGCTAGTAAAAATGGTTTCGTAGATACTAAAATCTCCCCAGCTCTTTAGGATTCAAGGAAGTTAATTATGCACATATCTTCTACACCCAGAAGAGAAAGCTACCTCAGCAAAACTCATCGCCTATGAAAATCTTCCTAGATAATGAACACCTCTGACACTGCCACCCCAAGTTGGTGTTCTGAAACAATGAGAACCTCACATCCAATCAGACTCTAGACCTGCACAAGATCTCGTCATAGCAACTTGCAGCCACTTTCTACAGAAAGCAGCAGTGATCTCTATCGCTGTTGCCATACCAACAATAAGACAGGACTGTCCATTCAGCGTGAATCAAGCAGTTAGCAAAAATGCACCTGACAGAATGAAACTGAAGAGGAGAAATTCCCATCTAAAAGCCAAAGATTACATTTTTAATTTTATAGCAGGTATTTTGAATTTCAGAGGGCTCTTTGCATTAAGAAGTCCTGTCTTTATAGCACACCCTTGTTTTTATGTTTCTACCTGGATTACGGCCATTTAGCCGTCTCCTTCAAATCACTCCAAAGAAAAACATTCAAGTGAACAAGTTCTTTCTAAACTGCTGGAAGGTGAAATGAATGAGTAATTTTACGACTGGTATCCAACATGGCGTCTTCTATCTGGAGAGTAAAAAAAAATCAGTCTCCAAGTAAACTGGTAAGAATGCGGATTCTCAAAACTTCTGTTTATTCTGGCACCATAAAGCACCAAATCACATTCTATAATTTATCCCTTTAGAAACAACTGCCCGACTTTTTTTATGTATAGAAAAGATTGGAAGACATTTGGGAGATCATTTCCAGCTATTCCTGAAGTCTGATCTTAAGCAGACTGGGCCATATATCATTCATGTCTATCCTATGTATTTCAGATAGAAATGGTAATAAAAATACAATCTATTTCTATTACAAATAATAAACACAAGAATTATCAACACTTCCACATGAAACTCTTCCACACCAAACTGTTTCTCTGGAGTGTTTTGTCACACTATGGACCTCTTTCTAAGGTGACATCAATAGCCTACCACGCAGAAGGCATTGCAGGTGGGAGCACAGGAAGAACAGACTCATCCCAAGGAGTGATGAAGATATATGTCATCAAATAAAAGAAACGTACATCCACGTGCTCCACTTCTTCTTCAAACCTACATTTTCGTTTCTCAGTCATCTGAAGCATGTTGGAGTGCACAACTTCAGCATCTTCTGCTGTGCAAATATTCATATCCAACAGGGTCATCTGAAGGAAAACAAGAACAAATTATTGACATGCACAGAAGAAATACTGTGTGGCTTTCAGAGAGCCTGGCTAAACGTAGTGTTTCTTTTCTTGTGATGGACAGAGATAGATTCAGCCTCCTACATGCCATATTAGATTACTAAACAATACCATCTGGTTGGACACAAAGGGAGAAATTGAGGCAGAGGTGGAATTTCTTTCCCAAGATAAGACAGATTTAGCACAAGGGCTGAGGCTCCTTGCATCTTCCACATTCATGTAGGACAGCACTCCCTTCATTACTGGCATTTGTTACGGCTTTTCCACATTTCAAGCACAAATACCAACTACTACTGTGAAACCAAACGGATGGCTTACTTTTTGAACAGAGTAAGGCGGAGGTTAAAAAGGAATTCCACTTGTTATCTCAGTGTCTGGTGCATCTTTACTCTCTCTAATGGCACATTGGACCACGGCTATCACAGCCAAAAGCTGTGGCACTCAACTTGCACATCTGCCCTTTCTCCTGACATTTGCCCTCGACCAGCTCATACTGGATGCTCATTTTCTCCACGCACTCCACATTAGGGCTGTCTGAATGATACGGAACAGACCACAGTCAAAATTCCCATCTTTCACAGTGCAGTGTGACATGGAAACATGACAGAGGCCACGTGCTGAATCTCAGCACACGGAACAGATGCCAGCAGTGCCTACAGACACCAGACATTACCAGCCAAAGAAATCAAGACATTTTCATACACAGCTGTTTATCATTATGCTTCAAAGTAGCAAGGTACTTAACAATCGCTACCAACTTCTTTGCTACCATACAGGCTACAAACATCCCAACTGGATGTGCTCTGGAGCAAGAGAAGGCAGACACAGAGCGGGAAGGCATGCTGCAAGGACACAGAGAAAGGAAGTATCTCCAATACTTCCCCTCTTCTTCTCCAAGAGTTAAAAAGGAGTATTTTTGTAAGATTGAGAAGGGATCCACGTCAAAATTAACTTTTGATTTCCCCCAGATTCATTCTAACCGAGCCAGTTCCTGCTAGATCTCACCATGCACAGCTGTTTGTACTGGCCAAAGGAAAGCCATGCCACAGGCAGCTTCTTTGGCTCTTACTGCCACCTCCAAGCAACTGAGAAGGTATGTGGCAACACACGGAACAAAGAATAGAGCAAACATGCACTCTCAAAGCAACCGTCTGCCTCATCGTTGCCCAGGAGAAAAGAAAATATTGCTTGAATTCCAGACTGTTCTTAGGATTTCCCGACCTACCTAGACTTTTGTTTCAATTCTCCAGAGTTCTGCACCATTCGTTTCCATTAGATTTGGCACGTGTTGGAGGCAACAAGGTGCTATCAAAGCAGGAAACAAGAGTCAGGTATCCTAAAATACAAACCAGTCAGTACTTCAAATATAAAATTATGAATCCCAATATCCATACTACTGGGCTTTCTTTTATTTACAGCCATCTTGGCAATGAAAATAAACCTGAGATTGTTGTTGTTCAAGGCCAACTGTTTACTGCCCGATAAGGAACTAACTGTCATCTACCTGGTTCCTCCATCCACCGTAAAAAACCTCCCTGTAAAGATCGTAATGCATTGCACCCACACCAATGTGTCTTGTGTTCAGGATGGATATTCAAATGTAGCAACGTTAGATTTCTATCCAGACTCCTCTTATTTATTATTTTATTTTATTATTCCTCTAATTTATTACACAAATAAAATCCCATGCCTTGGAGAAAAAATGCCTTGACAAAAGCACCAACTTCTAGCTCTCCACCCATCTTTGCCCATTTCTGCTATGTTTCGAGATTTACTTCTGCATTCCTCCATTTTTAGAGCCTGATCGCCACCTATTAAGTGTAGCTGGGGCACTGAAAATCAAGAATGCATTTTTTCCATTCAAAAGAGCTGTACAGAAATAGATGTAGACCCTGCCTTACTGCTGCATTTAGCAATCACACATTGACAGGAAGCAAAGTGCATTTTGTAGCCAAGTCCTTCATTAACTCCAGCAACAATTGTTTTCCTTTATGCTATACCCTCTTTTGCCATACCCGATATATTGCAAAACCTTCAGTCTCTCTTCACTGAGTACCATCTGCTCCTTTATCAACTTTTCCATTTCCATATTCACAGTTGGGGGATTCTGTATTTCTTCACTTGCCATAAATTCTCTGCAGGATGGAAAGTAGATATGTAGAATGGAATCACATGATATATGTGATATCATACGTGGTATCATGTAGAAAGAAAAAATGATCAAGTATTACTTTGATAGAAACCAAAAGTGAACACTAGCCTCTTGGTGTTGCCCATTGTCCAAAAGAAGACTGCCAAATTTCTGAACTACACACTTCTTTTGCATGAGTTTCGAGTCCTTGACTCTCCCTTGCCATTTCAGTTGATGCCATTTTTCTTTCTCAAGCTCTGATTTCATTCGATTCAAGAGTAGCTTGGCAGTTGCCCTCTCATTATCCAGCAGTGCTCTCTTTATATTCTGTGTATTAAAAAATAAAACCAGAAGTAGAAGCAGCATACAACATGCAAAAACAAAAAAAAATTTGACTCTTCTACAGAAACTGAGGGGAGAAAAGAACACAAATGATAACCAATACCCTGTCAAGTAGAAATTTCTTCTATATTTCAGTGATTGATAGGCAGAAAAAATGAATTTCATCTGGGGAAAGAAAGACATTCTAGGAATAATCAGACTGCTATCTTGCCCCAGGTAAAACATTTACCATGGCCTTAGCGTTAATGAGCTTGTGAACATCAGCTGCCAAGAGGAAGGACATTTCCTCCAGTTTCACAGAATATTTGGTCAGTACATCTGCTATCTCTGCAATCAAAGAATAGAGAAAAGCAACAACAATGAAAAGTAGAACTCAAATATCAATTTTCCAAGTTAAAATCTACATGAAAAAGACATTTTTTCCATTCAAGTGAATTCGATTAAATTAATTCATTAACTACATAAGTATCATTCTCACGTTCAAGAATAGAATTCAAAGAATCAACGTTGCTTCTTCTGAGACACTGAAGCCTGAGTAGATCCCAACTTCAAATCAATTAGGACGGCATGAAAGCAATACCTGCTACATTTAGTACATGTAAACTACAAAGAACATCTAGAACAGCTCTAAAAGATGAATAAACCCATGAACTTTGAAGGAGACACTAGCAAGAATTGAGGAAATATGCTTTATCTGCCCAGTGCTTTTCCCAAAAGCTTGGGCACTCCGTGGGGTCAGTGAGAGTCTCTGTCTCATTATTCAGCAGCTGGCTTAGGGTAAAAATGCATGCATGCAATCACTTCATTCAGTGTTGGATAGGATTTGAGCCATTCCTAACATTCCTGTCGGGCTCTCTTAGATATTTGGGCCAAGGGATTCCTTCCAACCTGGGCCACTTTGGGTGGGCTCAGGGTGTCCCCAGGGCAGGTGTCAGTGTGTGCAAGGGCCCTTTGTGATGCAGTGCAGCCTGGTCACCGTGGCATGGAACCGTGTCTAAGGACCCTTTGTGACATGTGGTGACATGGGGGCTGGTGGTGACACGGGCACACCAGAGTGCTCGGAGCACGCGACGGGACAGGAGGCGCCAGAGCGGTGCTGTGAGGAGCCCCCGCACAGCACACTCGTTCGTGCCTGACCCCGAGCTTTTCCGAGGCGTTATTCCTGCAGGTGACCTCGTGGAAAGACTGCAGGACTTGGTGACTTGGAGCTTTCCTGAGGTATCTCTGATCCCTGTGGCTGGTGCACTAGTAGCCAGACCTTGGGGTGTGGTGACCTGAATCATTTACGAGGAGTCTCCTGCCCTTGTGGCAGGAGGCCTCAAGTGCAGGACTTGCTGTCCTGCAGCCTTCCTGAGGCTTCTCTGTCGCAGGTGCCTTTAAGGCACAGCTGCACAACTTGTTGCCTTGTAACTTTCCCAAAACATCTCTCTAGAAGGTGCCCTCGAGGCCAGACTCCGGCATGGCGGGCAGATTTCTCAATCTGTTCAAAGTGTTCAGGGCAATAAAAAGGAGAGGCTCTAGAGTTGCCCCAGCTCCTCAAGAGCCCGAAGAGTCAGAGCCGTTCCAGCCAATGCAGGATGGTGAGTGGCACACCTGGGTCTCAGGGCTGGTGCATGCATCCAGCTTGGCCCCATCCCGTCCCGTCCCATCCCGTCCGTCCCATCCCATCCCATCCCGTCTCATCTCGTCTCAGCCCAGCCCACCCACTGTGGACATGCCCAGGGACAGGACAGAAGAGGGGCCGGGCAGACACCCTGCAGCGGCCGTGCTGGCATCCCCTGGGGCATCCCGGGGCTGTCCCTGCCTGGGGAATGCAGGGCTGGGCTGTGTTCTCCGGCCTCTCCCGCAGCCCCTCAGCTCTGGCTGCGCTCGCTCTTTGCCAGGTGCTGCAGCCATGGAGCCGACACAAGAGCAGAAACCCACCCGTGGCCGCTTCCGCAGAACACTGAAGGTACCTGCAGCCATCTCCACCTGGGCTGGGCCTGCTGTCACCGCTCAGCTGAGCATAGTGCTTGGAGCATGCCATGGAACTTGCCTCTCTTCCCTGTCCTTTGTTCTCCTGCAGATGTTCCGCGAGTTTGTGCCCCTTCGCCGTAGAAAGACCAGCAGCACAGCAACAGAGAGCACAGCCGAGCCTGACTCCAGGCTGAGCGAGCTCCAGGCAGAGCCCGATGTCAGCCCAGATTTGGCTGAGCGCTCAGACCACTTCAACACAGCAGTGAATGATGACAGGGCAAAGGCTGACATGGCAGTGACTGAGGACGTGGCCATGACAAACGCTGACACCGGAGAGACTCAGGGCATCACAAATACTGACACCACTCCCGCTGTCATTCATGCTCCCACCACCGATTTTGTTGAGAAGAGTGTTGTTTCATCTGAGCTGCAGGTTAGCAGTCTGGGACCAGGGCTGGTGCCCTCCCAGGATCATGTGATCGTGATTCCCTCAAGGAACGGCCACTGTGCCTCCTTAGTCTTTGAGGCCAGAAGAGTGTGGTGGGAAGGTGTCGCTGGCTGGGTTTTTGGGCTCCCTTTGGGATCTCTGAGACCGCTTCTGCAGCCCTCAGCGACAGAGCACGTTCCCGAGCCTTGCCCAGATAGAAATTTGGCTCGCGGTGAGCTCTTAGACCAGCGGGGTAAATAAACCAGGATATGTAGAAAGCCACAAATCCATAGTTTATTCTATGAAGGCATCCAATCTAGCATATACCAACGGTTATTGTTTTACAGGGGTTTTTATATCTTTTGGGGGTTTTACAGTTTGCACCAATTATCAAGGGAATTCTACATTCTAACCAATCCCTGAGGGATTTTACATTCAAAGCTGGCCTGCGGATACTAAAAGAGAATGAGCCACTAATACTGGAGATCGAAGGATCTACCAAGGGCGGGAACTGGATTCCTTTTTGTATTCATCATTTCACAAGCCATTTCTTATCTTTAAGCTATGGTTTTCCAAGGAGCTTGTTCTGAGGATGCAGGGAGACTTTCTTCTTTATGAATGTTTTCTGCTCCCTCCACAGGAAGGGAAGCACTTCTTGGGGGAAGCTGGTCCCTTGGACAGCACTCCAAGTCCTCGTCACGCCTCTTCCAGGTGCCAGCCATGGTGAAAAGCATTCACCAGAGTCTCGTGTCCTGTGCCACTGTGGGTGTCAGTCTGCGCACTGACATTCTGAGGCTGGCTGGAGAACACCCTGCTGACGTGGTGCTGACCCTCCTGCGCTGTGCCCCAACGTGTGACAGGTACGAGGCCCACGTGCCTTGAGAGCTCAGGGCTCAACAGCCTTTAGGGCCCACCAGCCTTTAGGGCCCACCGCCCTGTACAGCCTGTCCAATGGGCTCTGCCAGACAGGCAGACAGGCCCAGGACCCTCAGGCCCCTCTGTCTCCTGAGACTGCTGCCACGCTCCCTGCCTGGCCCTCAGGGCACCGGGGCTCTGTCACCTGGGCCCTACAGCTGCACAGGGCACTGGACTGTGACTGAGACACCCCTGACACAGAGCTCTGATCCCACAGAGCTGCTGCAATGATGTGGAGAGCCATAGGCTCATCGGGATCAACAGTGGAAAAGGTGCTGCCAACTCTGCTGTGTGTGATGGAGGCCTGGCCCCTGCACAGCATGTGCACCTCTGATGGGGACAACAAGGACGTTTTTGCCCTGGCTGTGAGTTTCTGGAACTGGCCTTGGTTTCCTCCCCAGTAGCCTCTCCAGCAGATCTCCATCCATCCTCTCTGTGCCTCAGGCGCTGGGCTAAAATCTGGGCTAGGGACAGGCTCAGGCAGCACCAGGCCCACTGCTCCCCCTGCCTCTCCCCTCGGGCCCTGCCCCATGGACACCTCGGCACTGAGCGCTGTCTGGGGCTGCTTCTTTTGCAGGCAACTCTGGTGCTCTGGGTGATTATCCGGGTGCCTCAGTGCCATGAGGCCATGATGCATTCTTCCAACGCTCTGGTTACGGCTCTGCTCTTCCATGTCATCATCACCACACAGCAGATGCCAGAGGCAGTTGATAACTTCTGGAGAGCGTGCCGGGAGGATCACCACCTTCCCAGCAAGCCCAACAGGTCCTGGTCCTCCTGTCCTTCCCATGCCCTTGTGGCCAGCGCCAGTGCTCCCAGTGTGACCTGGGCTTTGCTCTGCACACAGGTTTGCAGTGCAGACCATGAAGGCTCTGCTCTTCTGTCTGCAGTATGACCCTGAGGTGATGGCCATGGAGCGCAAGCGTGGCTGGGACACGCTGCTCTCTGCTGGCACCCAGCACTATGCCATGGGTCTGCTGGCCAGGTGAGACCCCCTGTTTCCCCTCTGCCCCCGACATTTGCACTGTGTGCCTGGCGTGCCCCACACAGTCCCTGTGGTCATGGGCCAGAGAGCCTTGTCACCGAGGGACGGCCAAGCAGACTGGAACAGGCTGGGAGAGGAGGTGCCCACAAGGGGCAGCCTCCCAAAGTGCCCACATCACCTCCAGGGATGCTGGGGAAAGACTGCATCTCTGTGAGTCACTCTTGGGAGATTATTGCACCCTCCCCCCACCTCAGGGTCTTACTCCCTTTTTCCCCCTGCTAGGTTGATGCGTCGTGGCTTGATGCCCTTGTGTACCCATGTCGCACTCCACCTACTCCAGCTGCTCAGCACACAGGAGCCACGCTGGGATCTGCCTTTCCTGGCATTCACTGTGGAGGTGAGCCTCTTGGCCAGAGCTCCCTCCCAGCTCTCTGTCCTCTCGTCACCACAGCTGCCTGGGACACTGCCCGTGCCCTGTGCTGATCTCTCAGCCCAGCCCTGTGTGGTTGCGCGCTCCTGCCGGCCGGGCCCGCTGTCACTGCCCTGTGCCTTTCAGGTCCTGGACTGCTTGGATTTCACTCAATGTGCTGACAGCATCCTGGAGATCATGTCAAGGAACCTGCAGAGCAAGTACAGGGAGAGACGTCGCCTGGCACTCAGATGCCTTGTGGTGCTCAGCAAGGATCCCTCGATGGTGAGAAGGGGGCAGCGGCTGAAGCTGTGCTGGGGAAAGCTGCCCCTCGGGCTGCCTGGGCTTCAGGAGCTGCAGCAGATGCTCCCAGCTCTCCTGCCTCACCTCCCTGAGTTCATCACGACAGGCCTTTGGCCTCTGGGCCCTGTGGCAGCAGGGTGGGGTTGCAGTGCCAGCACGGCAGTGGTGGCACTGTAGCCGTTCTTGGCTTCACAGCACAGCCTTGTCTTCTACACAGGCCAAACGTATACGCAGCCTGTCTCGAAGCCTCCTGGAGCTGCTGGGTGATGCACAGAGAGAGGTGATTGGCATGTCCCTCTCTGTCTTCATAAATATCTTCCAGGAAAAACACCTCATGATATCTAGCACTGCTGCTACAAAGCTGGCTCTGCCACTCCTGTCACTACTGGAAAATGTAAGGCTCTGTGCCCCCAGCCATGAGCACTGGCTGCTGCCCCGAAACTTTGTGCCTTCCTGATGTTTGGGCCTTCGCCCAGGTGGGCTGTACAAGTTGCTTCTGAGGTCTTTTCCTCCTTCTTTCCTCCAGGATAGCAGTCATGTGCAGCAGCTTTCCGTTCACCTCTTCTGCAAGGTGATGGACTTGGTAGTGGACAAGGGAAAAACGGCCCTGGAGAGAATTGTGAGCCAGAGCCTGCTCCCACTCTTCTTCCACTGCCATGATGAGAACCAGGAGCTGGCAAAGGTAAAGTTTTGTGTGATGCTGGTGGATGTCTGGAAGGGGCTCGGCTGCCTCCTGCAGGTCCTGGCACCTCCCGGGCTGCAGCCTCCTGCACGCCTTGGCACAGGGACGCGGCTCCTGTGCCCTGAGCTGCGGTGCCATCTGCACATCTCTGCTGCTCTCCAGGCCTCTCGAGAAACGCTGCTTTGTGCGGCGGGGTTCTTGAAGAAGACGGATCTCCAACAGGCGCTGCAGACAGAAGAGCTGTGGATGTTTGCCGAGTGCCTGGTAAGGAGGGCCTGGAAGCGCCAGGCTCAGCCTGGACAAGCCCCCTGAGCGCGGTGCTCACTGTGTGCGCTTGGCAGCTGTGGCCCTGCCCAGGGCTGCACGCAGGAGCCGCACGGGCTCTTCTCCAGGCTCCTGTGGGCCCGAGCCGGGCGCCGACGGAGCCCCGGCCCAGCGGCTGCTGGCCGCGCCTCAGGGCTGTGCGGGCAGGGGAGGCCGGGGCCGGCCAAAGCGGGGAGCGCCTGGCAAAGGGGCACAAAGCCCGGCCCGACCCTTCCCTCCCGCCGCTCTCTCCAGCTGGCAGACGACAGGAGCCGAGCGGCCGAGCACCTGCGGCCAGGCCCTGCCGTACCTGCAGAGCCCACAGCAGTCCGTCCAATTAGCGGCCATCAGGTTCATGGGTGAGCCCGGGCTCCCTCCCCTCCCCTCCCCTCCCCTCCCCCTCCCCTCCCCTCCCCTCCCCTCCCCTCCCCTCCCCTCCCCTCCCCTCCCCTCCCCTCCCCGCCCCGCCGCAGCTCGGCCCCAGCCCCGCCTGCGGCCCCGGCAGCGCGGCATCCGGGCCCGGCGCCGTGGAGCCCCGGCTGCCCTCGGGGCTGCTGCCGCCCTGTGTCGCAGCCGTGCCCTTGGGCGTCAGGATGCGGCAAGGGCCCGGGCTGAGCCCTGCCGGGCCACGAGGGCGTGTGGCCACAGGGCTGGCAGCGCCGCTGGCAGGGAGCTGTGCCGCTGGACAGAGCCGTGACGGGCTCTGTGTTCCCAGGGATCGCCGGGGCACGCATGAGGAAGTAGAAGAATGAGCTCCAGGTGCTCAGTGCGGGTGAGTGAGGGCAGCGGGCTGGCAGCGGGGGCTGGCAGGAGGAGTTGCAATCCCTGTCCCGGCTGCGGAGGGCTTTGCTCCCTGTGTGGATGAAGGGTGGCGTGGGCAGAGCTCCGAGTGTTTTATTGGGACACAGGCGGGATTCTTGGCCTGCACCTTGCAGCTGATCCCGTTGGCAACTCCTCTCTGCTGGCCATTGCAGGAGCTGAGTGGGCTGCCCTTGGCAGGAAGGTCTACTTGGATTCCCACAGATCCGGGCTCTGACTGTGACTCTTCTCTCTTCCAGCCATTCACGCCCCAAGGAAACAAACCAGTCCATCCCACTGGAACCTGAATATTCAAGACCAGTTTGCCAACAGAGCTGAAGAATCAGGTTCATCTGAGCGACACAGTGAACCAGTGTCCCAAGAACAGCACCAGGAGACACTGAAGAGGACACCACGTGCATATCTCACTGGAGCTCCAGGCACAGGTGATGATTGGCACAGCTGAACCTGTGGGAAGCTCGCATGGCTTCAGCCCTCTCCCTGCCTGTACATAGCTCTCTCCCTCTAGCCCTCAGACCACGCCAATCCCTGTTTTCCCTTCCACCTCATTCCTTTGTTTTGCAAAGTATATTATCTCCTAGTAGTGGTTCTTTGTTTATCCTTTGTCAAAAGAAATAGATTAAAGTCTTTTGTTTGTTAAAATTGTGTCTATTAAATAAACAATTCATTTTGTAATAGACTTAAACAACCATTATGAAGAACTTGTGAGCAAGAGCGGTTTTGGGGTGCTGCCCACCTCAATAAAGCCAATGACTACTGCCAGAGGCCTGGGCAGAGGCAAGACTTGTTTCACTCCCCTCTCCCTTCGTAACATTCCCTTTGGCTCCCTGTGGTCCTTTGAGTCCTTGAGGCCCGCTGCCCTGGGCACAGGGGCAGGGGAAGGGAGAAGGCTGTGAAGAGCAGGTTTGGCATCTGCCTGGAGCTGTGGAGACCAACCCAAGCACCTGCAGCACGCTGCGTTACCCCCTTTTGGCCAGAGGTGTGAGCAGGAGCATCTCTGTCCAGCTGCGAGCCCCAAAGCTCTCTTTGAGAGCTGTGAATTAAAAGGCCTTGATGCACACACTGTTCACATCTCACCTGCCTGCTGTGTTTCGGCTCTTGGCAATATGCAATTGCCTCTCGCTTGGTGGAAGCTGCTGCGGGCCAGGGCCAGCAAAGAGCTGGGCTGTGCGGGCCAGGCAATCTGCAGAGTCTTGGCTGATCTTGGTGTGTCCCTGGCCTCAGCAAAGGCCGGGAAGGTTTGCCTCCCAAGGCATCCTGCTCATTGGCTCTTCCTGTGCGCCTTGGAGAGAAGAAGGTCGGCATTTCTGGCAGCTGGGCATAGGCAGGACTTAAAACGAGGGCGTGTTGTGGCCCAGGGCCAGCTGAGATACCCTGAGAGGAGGCAGCCCAGTGCTCCTTGCTCCTCTCTGCCGACACCAGATCGTTTGTCTGCTTTTGGGGTGACCCTGGCTCTGTCGGGGGTGCTGGGTGGACACGAGACAGCAGCTCCTGTCCCGCTGGGTCCCAGCAGTGCCTCGCAGCAGTCCTGCATACACATCAGGGTGCTGGCCAAGAGAGGTCCTGGGAGCTGAGGATTTAAGCTTCTGCAGGTGCATACAGGTCAAGGCCAACGGTGTTCCCTCAGAATACAGCAGTCCTGAGGCTTCCCCTCACAGCTGTCTGATGTCACCCACTCCTTGTGGCACCAGGTGCTTTCCTGTGGAATGTTCTACCTCCCCCAAGAGTCAAGAGGGAGCTGGAGAAAGAGCTTGCCAGGCCGCTCTCCATCCTTTCTCAGCAGTGCTGCTCAAGTGCAGAACTCTGAGCTGAGCACCAATGTGCAAATGGAAGAGGCGTGCACAGGGAGAGTTGGTGGGAAGGATGATCCAGGAACCATAGGCCTGGCAGCCTGAGCTTGCTACTGGGAAATGCCTTGGAGCAGATCCTCCCGAGTGCCATCCCATGGCACGTGCAGGGAACCAGGGGTCTGCTGGAGGCTGGGAAAGCTCTGCGGAGGGATGGGGTTAGCTGGGGATCCCGGCGGGCTGTTGGGGGCTTGTGTGCGGCTGATTAGGTAGGTTGGTGTTGGTGGGAGTCTTGGAGAAGGAGCTGTGTGGAAGGTGAGAGGTCTAGGCTGGAATTGGAGTCAGCTTGAAGGCAGCATCTGTGCTTTGGCACAGCTTTGGTTCTGGAGGAGGGCCAAAGCACTAGCTGTGATTTTTTGTTAGTGGTCCTGATCTTCCTGCAGGGAAGAAGAGGGGAGAGCTGTACTTTAAGAGCCACTTAGCTATCTGTACCAGGAGGAGGATTAGCCATTTTGCAATCTTCTCATTTGTTTGGGCTAATTTGGTAACACTGAGTGCACTTCCACTCCTTGTGAGCTTTTATTCCTTCCTAGAATTAGGATATTATCATCTCTTCATTGAAAACCATTTGCAAAGCAAAGAATGGCCTTTATTCGCCTCTGTGTAGTGTTCTTTTGTAAAGTGACTCTCCAATGGATGACAAATGAAGGCAAATGAGTTGCTGCTTTGAGATGGGAAGCAAACGTCCAAATCTGTCACACTCTCTGGCCACGCCAGTGAATTTGGGGAAGGAAGGCTTTCCTGAATTGAGGGCTCTTAAATGCCCGGAGCCCGCAGAGCAGCGTTGGATAGGATTTGAGCCATTCCTAACATTCCTGTCGGGCTCTCTTAGACATTTGGGCCAAGGGATTCCTTCCAACCTGGGCCACTTTGGGTGGGCTCAGGGTGTCCCCAGGGCAGGTGTCAGTGTGTGCAAGAGCCCTTTGTGATGCAGTGCAGCATGGTCACCGTGGCATGGAACGGCGTCAATGGACCCTTTGTGACATGTGGTGACATGGGGGCTGGTGGTGACACGGGCACACCAGAGTGCTCGGAGCACGCGACGGGACAGGAGGCGCCAGAGCGGTGCTGTGAGGAGCCCCCGCACAGCACACTCGTTCGTGCCTGACCCCGAGCTTTTCCGAGGCGTTATTCCTGCAGGTGACCTCGTGGAAAGACTGCGGGACTTGGTGGCCCGTGGCCTTCCCGAGGATTTTCTTTTCCAGGTTCACTCCCGGCCAGACTGCAGGACTTGGTGACCTGAATCATTTACGAGGAGTCTCCTGCCCTTGTGGCAGGAGGCCTCAAGTGCAGGACTTGTTGTCCTGCAGCCTTCCTGAGGCTTCTCTGTCGCAGGTGCCTTTAAGGCACAGCTGCACGACTTGTTGCCTTGTAACTTTCCCAAAGCATCTCTCTAGAAGGTGCCCTCGAGGCCAGACTCCGGCATGGCGGGCAGATTTCTCAACCTGTTCAAAGTGTTCGGGGGAATAAAAAGGAGAGGCTCTAGAGTTGCCCCAGCTCAAGAGCCTGAAGAGTCAGAGCCATTCCAGCCAATGCAGGATGGTGAGTGGCACACCTGGGCCTCAGGGCTGGTGCAAGCATCCAGCTTGGCCCCATCCCGTCCCGTCCCATCCCGTCCGTCCCATCCCAGCCCACCCACTGTGGACATGCCCAGGGACAGGACAGAAGAGGGGCCGGGCAGACACCCCGCAGCGGCCATGCTGCATCCCCTGGGGCATCCCGGGGCTGTCCCTGCCTGGGGAATGCAGGGCTGGGCTGTGTTCTCCGGCCTCTCCCGCAGCCCCTCAGCTCTGGCTGCGCTCGCTCTTTGCCAGGTGCTGCAGCCATGGAGCCGACACAAGAGCAGAAACCCACCCGTGGCCGCTTCCGCAGAACACTGAAGGTACCTGCAGCCATCCCCACCTGGGCTGGGCCTGCTGTCACCGCTCAGCTGAGCATAGTGCTTGGAGCATGCCATGGAACTTGCCTCTCTTCCCTGTCCTTTGTTCTCCTGCAGATGTTCCGCAAGTTTGTGCCCCTTCGCCGTAGAAAGACCAGCAGCACAGCAACAGAGAGCACAGCCGAGCCTGACTCCAGGCTGAGCGAGCTCCAGGCAGAGCCCGATGTCAGCCCAGATTTGGCCCAGATTGAGCACTCAGACGACCTCAACACAGCAATGAATGATGACAGGGCAAAGGCTGACATGGCAGTGACTGAGGACGTGGCCATGACAAACGCTGACACCGGAGAGACTCAGGGCATCACAAATACTGACACCACTCCCACTCCCACTCCCACTCTGAGCCAGGACCTTATTGTGGACTACTTCACGGACCCTTGCGTTTCTTCTCAGCAGCACGTAAGCAGCCTGGGGCCAAGGCTCGAGGCCTCACAGGGTTGTGTGCCCACTCACGCCATGGTCACTGGGCTCCCTCAGTCTTTGAGGGAACCACATTGTGGCGGGGAGGGAAACACGTCCTGGGGGAAGCTGGGGAGTTGCTCCCTTGGACAGCGCTCCAAGTCTTCCCCACGCCCTCCAGGTGCCAGCCATGGTGAAAAGCATTCACCAGAGTCTCATGTCCAATGCCACTGTGGGTGTCAGTCTGCGCACTGACATTCTGAGGCTGGCTGGAGAACACCCTGCTGACGTGGTGCTGACCCTCCTGCGCTGTGCCCCAACGTGTGACAGGTACAGGAACCACATGCCTTGAGAGCTAAGGGCCCACCAGCCTTTAGGGCCCACCGCCCTGTACAGCCTGTCCAATGGGCTCTGCCAGACAGGCAGACAGGCTCAGGACCCTCAGGCCCCTCTGTCTCCTGAGACTGCTGCCACGCTCCCTGCCTGGCCCTCAGGGCACCGGGGCTCTGTCACCTGGGCCCTACAGCTGCACAGGGCACTGGACTGTGACTGAGACACCCCTGACACAGAGCTCTGATCCCACAGAGCTGCTGCAAGGATGTGGACAGCCATAGGCTCATCGGGACCAACAGTGGAGAAGGTGCTGCCAACTCTGCTGTGTGTGATGGAGGCCTGGCCCCTGCACAGCATGTGCACCTCTGATGGGGACAACAAGGACGTTTTTGCCCTGGCTGTGAGTTTCTGGAACTGGCTTTGCTCGCTCCCCAGTCGCTTCTCCAGAAGCTCTCCGTCCTCTCGGTGCCTCAGGCGCTGGGTTGAAACCTGGGCTAGGGACAGGCTCAGGTGGCACCAGGCCCACTGCTCCCTCTGCCCCATGGACACCTCGGCACTGAGCGCTGTCTTGGGCTGCTTCTTTTGCAGGCAACTCTGGTGATCTGGCTAATAGCGCCTCAGTGCCCCAAGGCAATGATGTTTTATTCCTCCCGCCTCTTTGTGGCTCTGCTCTTCCATATTGTCATCACCACACAGCAGATGCCAGAGGCCGTTGATAACTTCTGGAGAGCGTGCCGGGAGGATCACCGCCTTCCCATCACGCCCAACAGGTCCTGGTCCTCCTGTCCTTCCCATGCCCTTGTGGCCAGCGCCAGTGCTCCCAGTGTGACCTGGGCTTTGCTCTGCACACAGGTTTGCAGTGCAGACCATGAAGGCTCTGCTCTTCTGTCTGCAGTATGACCCTGAGGTGATGGCCATGGAGCGCAAGCGTGGCTGGGACACGCTGCTCTCTGCTGGCACCCAGCACTATGCCATGGGTCTGCTGGCCAGGTGAGACCCCCTGTTTCCCCTCTGCCCCCGACATTTGCACTGTGTGCCTGGCGTGCCCCACACAGTCCCTGTGGTCATGGGCCAGAGAGCCTTGTCACCGAGGGACGGCCAAGCAGACTGGAACAGGCTGGGAGAGGAGGTGCCCACAAGGGGCAGCCTCCCAAAGTGCCCACATCACCTCCAGGGATGCTGGGGAAAGACTGCATCTCTGAGTCAGTTCTGAGAGAGGTTTGCCTGCACACGTCAGCATCTGGGTGCCTTTTTCCCCCACCAGGGAGATGCGCCGTGTCTCCGTCTTCTTGTGCTCTGGGATTGCCCGCCGCCTGCTTGGGTGGCTCAGCAGGGAAGAGCCACGCTGGGATCTGCCTTTCCTGGCATTCCTTGTGGAGGTGAGCCTGATGGCCAGCGCTGCCTCACTGAACTGCCTCCCAGCTCTCTGTCCTGTCGTAGCCACAGCTGCCTGGGACAGTGCCCGTGCCCTGTGCTGATCTCTCAGCCCAGCCCTGTGAGGTTCTGGGCTCCTGCCAGCTGGATCCCCTGTCACTACCCTGTGCCTTTCAGGTCCTGGACTGCTTGGATTTCACTAAATGTGGTGACAGCCTCCTTGAGATCACGTCAAGGAACCTGCAGAGCAAGTACAGGGAGAGACGTCGCCTGGCGCTCAGATGCCTTGTGGTGCTCAGCAAGGATCCCTCGATGGTGAGAAGGGGGCAGCGGCTGAAGCTGTGCTGGGGAAAGCTGCCCCTCGGGCTGCCTGGGCTTCAAGAGCTGCAGCAAATGCTCCCAGCTCTCCTGCCTCACCTCCCTGAGTTCATCACGACAGGCCTTTGGCCTCTGGGCCCTGTGGCAGCAGGGTGGGGTTGCAGTGCCAGCACAGTGGTGGTGCTGCTTCAGCCGTTCATGGCTTCACAGCACAGCCTTGTGTTCCACACAGGCCAGAAAAATGTGCAGCCTGTCTCCATGTCTTTTGGAGCTGCTGGGTGATGCAGATGGAGAGGTGGTTGCCATGACCCTCCGTGTGTTCACCAATGTGCTCCAGGACAAAGGCATCTTGATATCCAGCACCACCGCCCCAAAGCTGGCTGAGGCACTCCTGCTGCTCCTTGACAATGTAAGTCTCTGTGTCTCCAGGCATCGGCACTGGATGCCCAGAAACATTTTCCCCTATGGATTTTTGGACCTTTGTCCAGGTGAGCCTGGAGTAATTGCACTTAAGATCCTATCCTCTTCTTCCCTTCCAGGACAACAGCCGTGTGCAGGTGTTTGCCCTCGACCTCTTCTTCAAGATGATGGAGTTGGTGGTAGATGAGGGAAAAAAGCCGCTGATGAAGATTTTGAGGCAGAGCCTACTCCCGCTGTTTTGGCACTGCCATGAGGAGAATGAGCATGTGGCGAAGGTGAGGTTTTGAGTGATGCTGGTGGATGTCTGGAAGGGGCTCGGCTGCCTCCTGCAGGTCCTGGCACCTCCCGGGCTGCAGCCTCCTGCACGCCTTGGCACAGGGACGCGGCTCCTGTGCCCTGAGCTGCGGTGCCATCTGCACATCTCTGCTGCTCTCCAGGCCTCGCGGAAAACACTGCTTTGTGTGACCGAGTTCCTGAAGAGAAGGCATCTCATGCAACTGGTGAAGACAGAGAAGCTGTGGATGTTTGCCGAGTGCCTGGTAAGGAGGGCCTGGAAGCGCCAGGCTCAGCCTGGACAAGCCCCCTGAGCGCGGTGCTCACTGTGTGCGCTTGGCAGCTGTGGCCCTGCCCAGGGCTGCACGCAGGAGCCGCACGGGCTCTTCTCCAGGCTCCTGTGGGCCCGAGCCGGGCGCCGACGGAGCCCCGGCCCAGCGGCTGCTGGCCGCGCCTCAGGGCTGTGCGGGCAGGGGAGGCCGGGGCCGGCCAAAGCGGGGAGCGCCTGGCAAAGGGGCACAAAGCCCGGCCCGACCCTTCCCTCCCGCCGCTCTCTTCAGCTGGCAGAGGACAGGAGCCGAGCGGCCGAGCACCTGCGCCAGGCCCTGCCGTACCTGCAGAGCCCAAAGGAGTCCCTGCAATTAGCGGCCATCAGGTTCATGGGTGAGCCCGGGCTCCCTCCCCTCCCCTCCCCTCCCCTCCCCTCCCCTCCCCGCCCCGCCGCAGCTCGGCCCCAGCCCCGCCCGCTGCCCCGGCAGCGCGGCATCCGGGCCCGGCGCCGTGGAGCCCCGGCTGCCCTCGGGGCTGCTGCCGCCCTGTGACACACAGGGCTGGCAGCGCCGCTGGCGGGGAGCTGTGCCGCTGGACAGAGCCGTGACAGGCTCTGTGTTCCCAGGGATCGCTGGGCGGTACCTGACGGGTCAGCCAGGAGACATTGACGTTCTCATTGAGGGTGAGTGCGGGCAGCGGGCTGTCAGCGGGGTTGGCGGGGGGAGCTGCAATCCCTGCCCCGGCTGCGGTGGGCTTTGCTCCCTGTGTGGACGGGGGGATGGCGTGGGCAGAGCTCCGAGAGATTTCAGGGACGCAGGTGGAGGGATTCGTGGCCAGCACCTTGCAGCTGACCCCGTTGGCCCCTCTTGTGGCCATGGCAAGAGCTGGGAAGGATGTGGCCCTGTCAGGAAGGTCTGCTTGGATTCCCACAGATGCGGGCTCTCACTGTGGCTCTATTCCTCTCTCTTCCAGCCCTTCAAGCCTTGAAGAGATACGATATACTACTGGAAGAGGTGATCAGTGAAAGGCTTGCAGAACCATGCTCATCTGCCGGCTTAGAAGAACCAGCGTCCCTTTAAGACCTCCAGATGCCATGGAAGTTGAGGCTGCCTTGAGACCAGAAGAGACCAGCTGAAGCTGCAGGCACAGCTGATGATTAGCACAGCTGAGCCTGTGGGAAGCTCGCATGGCTTCAGCCCTCTCCCTGCTTGTAGAGAGCTCTCTCCCTCCAGCCTTCAGACACTGCCTATCCTTTCTTGTTCCCTCGACTATTCCTCCCTTTTGACTGCTCCTTCCCTCCAGCCCTCAGATTGTGCCCATCCCTTTTTTTCCCCTCCAGCTCATGCTTTTGCTTTGCCTTCCATCAATAAACAGTTTGGCTTCTTCACTTTGCCTGCATCTCTGTGGAGCTCAAGCGGCACAATTCCAGAGCCCTGGAACACACACAGGCCTCTCCTGCTGTTCTCTTCCGTGCCGTGCTTTCTGTAGACACTCAGAAACGAGGGCAGATCATCCTGGAAAGGTCTCTGTGTTGAACGTCCAGTTCCACAACACTGTGGAGTTAAAGGTCTTGCTGAGCACCCTGAAGGCGCTGGGTTTTAGAAGAACCAACCTGAGTATGCTCTGAGTGCAGCTCGGAGAGATTCCATAGCAAGCATCCACGGAGGGCAAAGGAGCTTTGGAATGCTGGAAGGTTTCAAGAATAGCTTCCTGAAAGCACAGCAATGCTCCATCACTGGAGCATTGGGTCAGGAAGAGGGCAGAACCAGAGACCAACAGGGCATTGTTGGGGAGCTCTGGGTGTTCCAAAAGAGCAAATGAAGCAGCAGCACAGTGCCTGAGACTCGGACGCGTGACCGTGCCAGTGTCCAGAGCGCAGTCAGGCAGTGCCGGGACCCTGGGTGCGGTTCTGGTCCCCAGAAGCGAGGAATCAGAGCCCCTGCCTCAGAGCCAGTCAGCCAAGCAAGTGAGACCAGACGGAGGGGGCACCCTTCCAGTCTCCCTTGGGCATGGCTGCAAAAGAGCCCCTGCTTCTTCTACCTCCTCTGCCTGTGTTTGGGGTGTGCTGATGGCAGAGCCAGCCAGGTGGTGCTCTGTGTGCCCAAGCCGGTTGAGAGCAGGCATGAAAAGTGCTGTGTGTACAGCACAGAGTCCTGGGAGGTGCTGGCAAGAGCATCCTGTGGGAGCAGGGCTCTGGTCTCTGTCCGGGAACAGCCTGGTTTTGTGGCCGTGACCGCAGGCAGGAGTTGAGGCAGGCGAAGAGGCAGCGGGCAGCTTGTGTTTGTAGAGGGCCTGGGTCTGCACGTCAGAACCTCCACGTGGAAACACACTTGGGGGAACACAAGCTAGAGCTGGAGTGCCAGTTCTGAAAGGCCCAGAAGGAATTGAGACTTGCCAGGACTTCTTAAGAATGTGTTGGTGAACCTGGGGAAAGCTACGCATTTGGAAAAATGCCTTTGGAGAAAAGGGGCTTGCGTCTTAAGGAAAGTGCTTCACAGGGAGATCGCAGTGAGGTAGGTGCAAGCGTCCCCCTTTGGCTCCCTGTGGTCCTTTGAGTCCTTGAGGCCCGCTGCCCTGGGCACAGGGGCAGGGGAAGGGAGAAGGCTGTGAAGAGCAGGTTTGGCATCTGCCTGGAGCTGTGGAGACCAACCCAAGCACCTGCAGCACGCTGTGTTACCCCCTTTTGGCCAGAGGTGTGAGCAGGAGCATCTCTGTCCAGCTGCGAGCCCCAAAGCTCTCTTTGAGAGCTGTGAATTAAAAGTCCTTGATGCACACACTGTTCACATCTCACCTGCCTGCTGTGTTTCGGCTCTTGGCAATATGCAATTGCCTCTCGCTTGGTGGAAGCTGCTGCGGGCCAGGGCCAGCAAAGAGCTGGGCTGTGCGGGCCAGGCAATCTGCAGAGTCTTGGCTGATCTTGGTGTGTCCCTGGCCTCAGCAAAGGCCGGGAAGGTTTGCCTCCCAAGGCATCCTGCTCATTGGCTCTTCCTGTGCGCCTTGGAGAGAAGAAGGTCGGCATTTCTGGCAGCTGGGCATAGGCAGGACTTAAAACGGGGGCGTGTTGTGGCCCAGGGCCAGCTGAGATACCCTGAGAGGAGGCAGCCCAGTGCTCCTTGCTCCTCTCTGCCGACACCAGATCGTTTGTCTGCTTTTGGGGTGACCCTGGCTCTGTCGGGGGTGCTGGGTGGACACGAGACAGCAGCTCCTGTCCCGCTGGGTCCCAGCAGTGCCTCGCAGCAGTCCTGCGTGCACATCAGGGTGCTGGCCAAGAGAGGTCCTGGGAGCTGAGGATTTAAGCTTCCGCAGGTGCATACAGGTCAAGGCCAACGGTGTTCCCTCAGAATACAGCAGTCCTGAGGCTTCCCCTCACAGCTGTCTGATGTCACCCACTCCTTGTGGCACCAGGTGCTTTCCTGTGGAATGTTCTACCTCCCCCAAGAGTCAAGAGGGAGCTGGAGAAAGAGCTTGCCAGGCCGCTCTCCATCCTTTCTCAGCAGTGCTGCTCAAGTGCAGAACTCTGAGCTGAGCACCAATGTGCAAATGGAGCAGCCGTGCACAGGGAGAGTTGGTGGGAAGGATGATCCAGGAACCATAGGCCTGGCAGCCTGAGCTGGCTACTGGGAAAGGCCTTGGAGCAGATCCTCCCGAGTGCCATCCCATGGCACGTGCAGGGAACCAGGGGTCTGCTGGAGGCTGGGAAAGCTCTGCGGAGGGATGGGGTTAGCTGGGGATCCCGGCGGGCTGTTGGGGGCTTGTGTGTGGCTGATTAGGGGGGTTGGTGTTGGTGGGCGTCTTGGAGAAGGAGCTGTGTGGAAGGTGAGAGGTCTAGGCTGGAATTGGAGTCAGCTTGAAGGCAGCATCTGTGCTTTGGCACAGCTTTGGTTCTGGAGGAGGGCCAAAGCACTAGCTGTGATTTTTTGTTAGTGGTCCTGATCTTCCTGCAGGGAAGAAGAGGGGAGAGCTGTACTTTAAGAGCCACTTAGCTATCTGTACCAGGAGGAGGATTAGCCATTTTGCAATCTTCTCATTTGTTTGGGCTAATTTGGTAACACTGAGTGGACTTCCACTCCTTGTGAGCTTTTATTCCTTCCTAGAATTAGGATATTATCATCTCTTCATTGAAAACCATTTGCAAAGCAAAGAATGGCCTTTATTCGCCTCTGTGTAGTGTTCTTTTGTAAAGTGACTCTCCAATGGATGACAAATGAAGGCAAATGAGTTGCTGCTTTGAGATGGGAAGCAAACGTCCAAATCTGTCACACTCTCTGGCCACGCCAGTGAATTTGGGGAAGGAAGGCTTTCCTGAATTGAGGGCTCTTAAATGCCCGGAGCCCGCAGAGCAGCGTTGGATAGGATTTGAGCCATTCCTAACATTCCTGTCGGGCTCTCTTAGACATTTGGGCCAAGGGATTCCTTCCAACCTGGGCCACTTTGGGTGGGCTCAGGGTGTCCCCAGGGCAGGTGTCAGTGTGTGCAAGAGCCCTTTGTGATGCAGTGCAGCACGGTCACCGTGGCATGGAACGGCGTCAATGGACCCTTTGTGACATGTGGTGACATGGGGGCTGGTGGTGACACGGGCACACCAGAGTGCTCGGAGCACGCGACGGGACAGGAGGCGCCAGAGCGGTGCTGTGAGGAGCCCCCGCACAGCACACTCGTTCGTGCCTGACCCCGAGCTTTTCCGAGGCGTTATTCCTGCAGGTGACCTCGTGGAAAGACTGCGGGACTTGGTGGCCCGTGGCCTTCCCGAGGATTTTCTTTTCCAGGTTCACTCCCGGCCAGACTGCAGGACTTGGTGACCTGAATCATTTACGAGGAGTCTCCTGCCCTTGTGGCAGGAGGCCTCAAGTGCAGGACTTGTTGTCCTGCAGCCTTCCTGAGGCTTCTCTGTCGCAGGTGCCTTTAAGGCACAGCTGCACGACTTGTTGCCTTGTAACTTTCCCAAAGCATCTCTCTAGAAGGTGCCCTCGAGGCCAGACTCCGGCATGGCGGGCAGATTTCTCAACCTGTTCAAAGTGTTCGGGGGAATAAAAAGGAGAGGCTCTAGAGTTGCCCCAGCTCAAGAGCCTGAAGAGTCAGAGCCATTCCAGCCAATGCAGGATGGTGAGTGGCACACCTGGGCCTCAGGGCTGGTGCAAGCATCCAGCTTGGCCCCATCCCGTCCCGTCCCATCCCGTCCGTCCCATCCCAGCCCACCCACTGTGGACATGCCCAGGGACAGGACAGAAGAGGGGCCGGGCAGACACCCCGCAGCGGCCATGCTGCATCCCCTGGGGCATCCCGGGGCTGTCCCTGCCTGGGGAATGCAGGGCTGGGCTGTGTTCTCCGGCCTCTCCCGCAGCCCCTCAGCTCTGGCTGCGCTCGCTCTTTGCCAGGTGCTGCAGCCATGGAGCCGACACAAGAGCAGAAACCCACCCGTGGCCGCTTCCGCAGAACACTGAAGGTACCTGCAGCCATCCCCACCTGGGCTGGGCCTGCTGTCACCGCTCAGCTGAGCATAGTGCTTGGAGCATGCCATGGAACTTGCCTCTCTTCCCTGTCCTTTGTTCTCCTGCAGATGT
The DNA here is from genome assembly GCF_052056855.1 of Sturnus vulgaris. Lineage (NCBI taxonomy): Eukaryota > Metazoa > Chordata > Aves > Passeriformes > Sturnidae > Sturnus > Sturnus vulgaris. The sequence continues at coordinate 4,629,454 of NC_142249.1, forward strand.
TCCGCAAGTTTGTGCCCCTTCGCCGTAGAAAGACCAGCAGCACAGCAACAGAGAGCACAGCCGAGCCTGACTCCAGGCTGAGCGAGCTCCAGGCAGAGCCCGATGTCAGCCCAGATTTGGCCCAGATTGAGCACTCAGACGACCTCAACACAGCAATGAATGATGACAGGGCAAAGGCTGACATGGCAGTGACTGAGGACGTGGCCATGACAAACGCTGACACCGGAGAGACTCAGGGCATCACAAATACTGACACCACTCCCACTCCCACTCCCACTCTGAGCCAGGACCTTATTGTGGACTACTTCACGGACCCTTGCGTTTCTTCTCAGCAGCACGTAAGCAGCCTGGGGCCAAGGCTCGAGGCCTCACAGGGTTGTGTGCCCACTCACGCCATGGTCACTGGGCTCCCTCAGTCTTTGAGGGAACCACATTGTGGCGGGGAGGGAAACACGTCCTGGGGGAAGCTGGGGAGTTGCTCCCTTGGACAGCGCTCCAAGTCTTCCCCACGCCCTCCAGGTGCCAGCCATGGTGAAAAGCATTCACCAGAGTCTCATGTCCAATGCCACTGTGGGTGTCAGTCTGCGCACTGACATTCTGAGGCTGGCTGGAGAACACCCTGCTGACGTGGTGCTGACCCTCCTGCGCTGTGCCCCAACGTGTGACAGGTACAGGAACCACATGCCTTGAGAGCTAAGGGCCCACCAGCCTTTAGGGCCCACCGCCCTGTACAGCCTGTCCAATGGGCTCTGCCAGACAGGCAGACAGGCTCAGGACCCTCAGGCCCCTCTGTCTCCTGAGACTGCTGCCACGCTCCCTGCCTGGCCCTCAGGGCACCGGGGCTCTGTCACCTGGGCCCTACAGCTGCACAGGGCACTGGACTGTGACTGAGACACCCCTGACACAGAGCTCTGATCCCACAGAGCTGCTGCAAGGATGTGGACAGCCATAGGCTCATCGGGACCAACAGTGGAGAAGGTGCTGCCAACTCTGCTGTGTGTGATGGAGGCCTGGCCCCTGCACAGCATGTGCACCTCTGATGGGGACAACAAGGACGTTTTTGCCCTGGCTGTGAGTTTCTGGAACTGGCTTTGCTCGCTCCCCAGTCGCTTCTCCAGAAGCTCTCCGTCCTCTCGGTGCCTCAGGCGCTGGGTTGAAACCTGGGCTAGGGACAGGCTCAGGTGGCACCAGGCCCACTGCTCCCTCTGCCCCATGGACACCTCGGCACTGAGCGCTGTCTTGGGCTGCTTCTTTTGCAGGCAACTCTGGTGATCTGGCTAATAGCGCCTCAGTGCCCCAAGGCAATGATGTTTTATTCCTCCCGCCTGTTTGTGGCTCTGCTCTTCCATATTGTCATCACCACACAGCAGATGCCAGAGGCCGTTGATAACTTCTGGAGAGCGTGCCGGGAGGATCACCGCCTTCCCATCACGCCCAACAGGTCCTGGTCCTCCTGTCCTTCCCATGCCCTTGTGGCCAGCGCCAGTGCTCCCAGTGTGACCTGGGCTTTGCTCTGCACACAGGTTTGCAGTGCAGACCATGAAGGCTCTGCTCTTCTGTCTGCAGTATGACCCTGAGGTGATGGCCATGGAGCGCAAGCGTGGCTGGGACACGCTGCTCTCTGCTGGCACCCAGCACTATGCCATGGGTCTGCTGGCCAGGTGAGACCCCCTGTTTCCCCTCTGCCCCCGACATTTGCACTGTGTGCCTGGCGTGCCCCACACAGTCCCTGTGGTCATGGGCCAGAGAGCCTTGTCACCGAGGGACGGCCAAGCAGACTGCAAAAGGCTGGGAGAGGAGGTGCCCACAAGGGGCAGCCTCCCAAAGTGCCCACATCACCTCCAGGGATGCTGGGGAAAGACTGCATCTCTGAGTCAGTTCTGAGAGAGGTTTGCCTGCACACGTCAGCATCTGGGTGCCTTTTTCCCCCACCAGGGAGATGCGCCGTGTCTCCGTCTTCTTGTGCTCTGGGATTGCCCGCCGCCTGCTTGGGTGGCTCAGCAGGGAAGAGCCACGCTGGGATCTGCCTTTCCTGGCATTCCTTGTGGAGGTGAGCCTGATGGCCAGCGCTGCCTCACTGAACTGCCTCCCAGCTCTCTGTCCTGTCGTAGCCACAGCTGCCTGGGACAGTGCCCGTGCCCTGTGCTGATCTCTCAGCCCAGCCCTGTGAGGTTCTGGGCTCCTGCCAGCTGGATCCCCTGTCACTACCCTGTGCCTTTCAGGTCCTGGACTGCTTGGATTTCACTAAATGTGGTGACAGCCTCCTTGAGATCACGTCAAGGAACCTGCAGAGCAAGTACAGGGAGAGACGTCGCCTGGCGCTCAGATGCCTTGTGGTGCTCAGCAAGGATCCCTCGATGGTGAGAAGGGGGCAGCGGCTGAAGCTGTGCTGGGGAAAGCTGCCCCTCGGGCTGCCTGGGCTTCAAGAGCTGCAGCAAATGCTCCCAGCTCTCCTGCCTCACCTCCCTGACTTCATCACGACAGGCCTTTGGCCTCTGGGCCCTGTGGCAGCAGGGTGGGGTTGCAGTGCCAGCACAGTGGTGGTGCTGCTTCAGCCGTTCATGGCTTCACAGCACAGCCTTGTGTTCCACACAGGCCAGAAAAATGTGCAGCCTGTCTCCATGTCTTTTGGAGCTGCTGGGTGATGCAGATGGAGAGGTGGTTGCCATGACCCTCCGTGTGTTCACCAATGTGCTCCAGGACAAAGGCATCTTGATATCCAGCACCACCGCCCCAAAGCTGGCTGAGGCACTCCTGCTGCTCCTTGACAATGTAAGTCTCTGTGTCTCCAGGCATCGGCACTGGATGCCCAGAAACATTTTCCCCTATGGATTTTTGGACCTTTGTCCAGGTGAGCCTGGAGTAATTGCACTTAAGATCCTATCCTCTTCTTCCCTTCCAGGACAACAGCCGTGTGCAGGTGTTTGCCCTCGACCTCTTCTTCAAGATGATGGAGTTGGTGGTAGATGAGGGAAAAAAGCCGCTGATGAAGATTTTGAGGCAGAGCCTACTCCCGCTGTTTTGGCACTGCCATGAGGAGAATGAGCATGTGGCGAAGGTGAGGTTTTGAGTGATGCTGGTGGATGTCTGGAAGGGGCTCGGCTGCCTCCTGCAGGTCCTGGCACCTCCCGGGCTGCAGCCTCCTGCACGCCTTGGCACAGGGACGCGGCTCCTGTGCCCTGAGCTGCGGTGCCATCTGCACATCTCTGCTGCTCTCCAGGCCTCGCGGAAAACACTGCTTTGTGTGACCGAGTTCCTGAAGAGAAGGCATCTCATGCAACTGGTGAAGACAGAGAAGCTGTGGATGTTTGCCGAGTGCCTGGTAAGGAGGGCCTGGAAGCGCCAGGCTCAGCCTGGACAAGCCCCCTGAGCGCGGTGCTCACTGTGTGCGCTTGGCAGCTGTGGCCCTGCCCAGGGCTGCACGCAGGAGCCGCACGGGCTCTTCTCCAGGCTCCTGTGGGCCCGAGCCGGGCGCCGACGGAGCCCCGGCCCAGCGGCTGCTGGCCGCGCCTCAGGGCTGTGCGGGCAGGGGAGGCCGGGGCCGGCCAAAGCGGGGAGCGCCTGGCAAAGGGGCACAAAGCCCGGCCCGACCCTTCCCTCCCGCCGCTCTCTTCAGCTGGCAGAGGACAGGAGCCGAGCGGCCGAGCACCTGCGCCAGGCCCTACCGTACCTGCAGAGCCCAAAGGAGTCCCTGCAATTAGCGGCCATCAGGTTCATGGGTGAGCCCGGGCTCCCTCCCCTCCCCTCCCCTCCCCTCCCCGCCCCGCCGCAGCTCGGCCCCAGCCCCGCCCGCTGCCCCGGCAGCGCGGCATCCGGGCCCGGCGCCGTGGAGCCCCGGCTGCCCTCGGGGCTGCTGCCGCCCTGTGACACACAGGGCTGGCAGCGCCGCTGGCGGGGAGCTGTGCCGCTGGACAGAGCCGTGACAGGCTCTGTGTTCCCAGGGATTGCTGGGCGGTACCTGACGGGTCAGCCAGGAGACATTGACGTTCTCATTGAGGGTGAGTGCGGGCAGCGGGCTGTCAGCGGGGTTGGCGGGGGGAGCTGCAATCCCTGCCCCGGCTGCGGTGGGCTTTGCTCCCTGTGTGGACGGGGGGATGGCGTGGGCAGAGCTCCGAGAGATTTCAGGGACGCAGGTGGAGGGATTCGTGGCCAGCACCTTGCAGCTGACCCCGTTGGCCCCTCTTGTGGCCATGGCAAGAGCTGGGAAGGATGTGGCCCTGTCAGGAAGGTCTGCTTGGATTCCCACAGATGCGGGCTCTCACTGTGGCTCTATTCCTCTCTCTTCCAGCCCTTCAAGCCTTGAAGAGATACGATATACTACTGGAAGAGGTGATCAGTGAAAGGCTTGCAGAACCATGCTCATCTGCCGGCTTAGAAGAACCAGCGTCCCTTTAAGACCTCCAGATGCCATGGAAGTTGAGGCTGCCTTGAGACCAGAAGAGACCAGCTGAAGCTGCAGGCACAGCTGATGATTAGCACAGCTGAGCCTGTGGGAAGCTCGCATGGCTTCAGCCCTCTCCCTGCTTGTAGAGAGCTCTCTCCCTCCAGCCTTCAGACACTGCCTATCCTTTCTTGTTCCCTCGACTATTCCTCCCTTTTGACTGCTCCTTCCCTCCAGCCCTCAGATTGTGCCCATCCCTTTTTTTCCCCTCCAGCTCATGCTTTTGCTTTGCCTTCCATCAATAAACAGTTTGGCTTCTTCACTTTGCCTGCATCTCTGTGGAGCTCAAGCGGCACAATTCCAGAGCCCTGGAACACACACAGGCCTCTCCTGCTGTTCTCTTCCGTGCCGTGCTTTCTGTAGACACTCAGAAACGAGGGCAGATCATCCTGGAAAGGTCTCTGTGTTGAACGTCCAGTTCCACAACACTGTGGAGTTAAAGGTCTTGCTGAGCACCCTGAAGGCGCTGGGTTTTAGAAGAACCAACCTGAGTATGCTCTGAGTGCAGCTCGGAGAGATTCCATAGCAAGCATCCACGGAGGGCAAAGGAGCTTTGGAATGCTGGAAGGTTTCAAGAATAGCTTCCTGAAAGCACAGCAATGCTCCATCACTGGAGCATTGGGTCAGGAAGAGGGCAGAACCAGAGACCAACAGGGCATTGTTGGGGAGCTCTGGGTGTTCCAAAAGAGCAAATGAAGCAGCAGCACAGTGCCTGAGACTCGGACGCGTGACCGTGCCAGTGTCCAGAGCGCAGTCAGGCAGTGCCGGGACCCTGGGTGCGGTTCTGGTCCCCAGAAGCGAGGAATCAGAGCCCCTGCCTCAGAGCCAGTCAGCCAAGCAAGTGAGACCAGACGGAGGGGGCACCCTTCCAGTCTCCCTTGGGCACGGCTGCAAAAGAGCCCCTGCTTCTTCTACCTCCTCTGCCTGTGTTTGGGGTGTGCTGATGGCAGAGCCAGCCAGGTGGTGCTCTGTGTGCCCAAGCCGGTTGAGAGCAGGCATGAAAAGTGCTGTGTGTACAGCACAGAGTCCTGGGAGGTGCTGGCAAGAGCATCCTGTGGGAGCAGGGCTCTGGTCTCTGTCCGGGAACAGCCTGGTTTTGTGGCCGTGACCGCAGGCAGGAGTTGAGGCAGGCGAAGAGGCAGCGGGCAGCTTGTGTTTGTAGAGGGCCTGGGTCTGCACGTCAGAACCTCCACGTGGAAACACACTTGGGGGAACACAAGCTAGAGCTGGAGTGCCAGTTCTGAAAGGCCCAGAAGGAATTGAGACTTGCCAGGACTTCTTAAGAATGTGTTGGTGAACCTGGGGAAAGCTACGCATTTGGAAAAATGCCTTTGGAGAAAAGGGGCTTGCGTCTTAAGGAAAGTGCTTCACAGGGAGATCGCAGTGAGGTAGGTGCAAGCGTCCCCCTTTGGCTCCCTGTGGTCCTTTGAGTCCTTGAGGCCCGCTGCCCTGGGCACAGGGGCAGGGGAAGGGAGAAGGCTGTGAAGAGCAGGTTTGGCATCTGCCTGGAGCTGTGGAGACCAACCCAAGCACCTGCAGCACGCTGTGTTACCCCCTTTTGGCCAGAGGTGTGAGCAGGAGCATCTCTGTCCAGCTGCGAGCCCCAAAGCTCTCTTTGAGAGCTGTGAATTAAAAGTCCTTGATGCACACACTGTTCACATCTCACCTGCCTGCTGTGTTTCGGCTCTTGGCAATATGCAATTGCCTCTCGCTTGGTGGAAGCTGCTGCGGGCCAGGGCCAGCAAAGAGCTGGGCTGTGCGGGCCAGGCAATCTGCAGAGTCTTGGCTGATCTTGGTGTGTCCCTGGCCTCAGCAAAGGCCGGGAAGGTTTGCCTCCCAAGGCATCCTGCTCATTGGCTCTTCCTGTGCGCCTTGGAGAGAAGAAGGTCGGCATTTCTGGCAGCTGGGCATAGGCAGGACTTAAAACGGGGGCGTGTTGTGGCCCAGGGCCAGCTGAGATACCCTGAGAGGAGGCAGCCCAGTGCTCCTTGCTCCTCTCTGCCGACACCAGATCGTTTGTCTGCTTTTGGGGTGACCCTGGCTCTGTCGGGGGTGCTGGGTGGACACGAGACAGCAGCTCCTGTCCCGCTGGGTCCCAGCAGTGCCTCGCAGCAGTCCTGCGTGCACATCAGGGTGCTGGCCAAGAGAGGTCCTGGGAGCTGAGGATTTAAGCTTCCGCAGGTGCATACAGGTCAAGGCCAACGGTGTTCCCTCAGAATACAGCAGTCCTGAGGCTTCCCCTCACAGCTGTCTGATGTCACCCACTCCTTGTGGCACCAGGTGCTTTCCTGTGGAATGTTCTACCTCCCCCAAGAGTCAAGAGGGAGCTGGAGAAAGAGCTTGCCAGGCCGCTCTCCATCCTTTCTCAGCAGTGCTGCTCAAGTGCAGAACTCTGAGCTGAGCACCAATGTGCAAATGGAGCAGCCGTGCACAGGGAGAGTTGGTGGGAAGGATGATCCAGGAACCATAGGCCTGGCAGCCTGAGCTGGCTACTGGGAAAGGCCTTGGAGCAGATCCTCCCGAGTGCCATCCCATGGCACGTGCAGGGAACCAGGGGTCTGCTGGAGGCTGGGAAAGCTCTGCGGAGGGATGGGGTTAGCTGGGGATCCCGGCGGGCTGTTGGGGGCTTGTGTGTGGCTGATTAGGGGGGTTGGTGTTGGTGGGCGTCTTGGAGAAGGAGCTGTGTGGAAGGTGAGAGGTCTAGGCTGGAATTGGAGTCAGCTTGAAGGCAGCATCTGTGCTTTGGCACAGCTTTGGTTCTGGAGGAGGGCCAAAGCACTAGCTGTGATTTTTTGTTAGTGGTCCTGATCTTCCTGCAGGGAAGAAGAGGGGAGAGCTGTACTTTAAGAGCCACTTAGCTATCTGTACCAGGAGGAGGATTAGCCATTTTGCAATCTTCTCATTTGTTTGGGCTAATTTGGTAACACTGAGTGGACTTCCACTCCTTGTGAGCTTTTATTCCTTCCTAGAATTAGGATATTATCATCTCTTCATTGAAAACCATTTGCAAAGCAAAGAATGGCCTTTATTCGCCTCTGTGTAGTGTTCTTTTGTAAAGTGACTCTCCAATGGATGACAAATGAAGGCAAATGAGTTGCTGCTTTGAGATGGGAAGCAAACGTCCAAATCTGTCACACTCTCTGGCCACGCCAGTGAATTTGGGGAAGGAAGGCTTTCCTGAATTGAGGGCTCTTAAATGCCCGGAGCCCGCAGAGCAGCGTTGGATAGGATTTGAGCCATTCCTAACATTCCTGTCGGGCTCTCTTAGACATTTGGGCCAAGGGATTCCTTCCAACCTGGGCCACTTTGGGTGGGCTCAGGGTGTCCCCAGGGCAGGTGTCAGTGTGTGCAAGAGCCCTTTGTGATGCAGTGCAGCACGGTCACCGTGGCATGGAACGGCGTCAATGGACCCTTTGTGACATGTGGTGACATGGGGGCTGGTGGTGACACGGGCACACCAGAGTGCTCGGAGCACGCGACGGGACAGGAGGCGCCAGAGCGGTGCTGTGAGGAGCCCCCGCACAGCACACTCGTTCGTGCCTGACCCCGAGCTTTTCCGAGGCGTTATTCCTGCAGGTGACCTCGTGGAAAGACTGCGGGACTTGGTGGCCCGTGGCCTTCCCGAGGATTTTCTTTTCCAGGTTCACTCCCGGCCAGACTGCAGGACTTGGTGACCTGAATCATTTACGAGGAGTCTCCTGCCCTTGTGGCAGGAGGCCTCAAGTGCAGGACTTGTTGTCCTGCAGCCTTCCTGAGGCTTCTCTGTCGCAGGTGCCTTTAAGGCACAGCTGCACGACTTGTTGCCTTGTAACTTTCCCAAAGCATCTCTCTAGAAGGTGCCCTCGAGGCCAGACTCCGGCATGGCGGGCAGATTTCTCAACCTGTTCAAAGTGTTCGGGGGAATAAAAAGGAGAGGCTCTAGAGTTGCCCCAGCTCAAGAGCCTGAAGAGTCAGAGCCATTCCAGCCAATGCAGGATGGTGAGTGGCACACCTGGGCCTCAGGGCTGGTGCAAGCATCCAGCTTGGCCCCATCCCGTCCCGTCCCATCCCGTCCGTCCCATCCCAGCCCACCCACTGTGGACATGCCCAGGGACAGGACAGAAGAGGGGCCGGGCAGACACCCCGCAGCGGCCATGCTGCATCCCCTGGGGCATCCCGGGGCTGTCCCTGCCTGGGGAATGCAGGGCTGGGCTGTGTTCTCCGGCCTCTCCCGCAGCCCCTCAGCTCTGGCTGCGCTCGCTCTTTGCCAGGTGCTGCAGCCATGGAGCCGACACAAGAGCAGAAACCCACCCGTGGCCGCTTCCGCAGAACACTGAAGGTACCTGCAGCCATCCCCACCTGGGCTGGGCCTGCTGTCACCGCTCAGCTGAGCATAGTGCTTGGAGCATGCCATGGAACTTGCCTCTCTTCCCTGTCCTTTGTTCTCCTGCAGATGTTCCGCAAGTTTGTGCCCCTTCGCCGTAGAAAGACCAGCAGCACAGCAACAGAGAGCACAGCCGAGCCTGACTCCAGGCTGAGCGAGCTCCAGGCAGAGCCCGATGTCAGCCCAGATTTGGCCCAGATTGAGCACTCAGACGACCTCAACACAGCAATGAATGATGACAGGGCAAAGGCTGACATGGCAGTGACTGAGGACGTGGCCATGACAAACGCTGACACCGGAGAGACTCAGGGCATCACAAATACTGACACCACTCCCACTCCCACTCCCACTCTGAGCCAGGACCTTATTGTGGACTACTTCACGGACCCTTGCGTTTCTTCTCAGCAGCACGTAAGCAGCCTGGGGCCAAGGCTCGAGGCCTCACAGGGTTGTGTGCCCACTCACGCCATGGTCACTGGGCTCCCTCAGTCTTTGAGGGAACCACATTGTGGCGGGGAGGGAAACACGTCCTGGGGGAAGCTGGGGAGTTGCTCCCTTGGACAGCGCTCCAAGTCTTCCCCACGCCCTCCAGGTGCCAGCCATGGTGAAAAGCATTCACCAGAGTCTCATGTCCAATGCCACTGTGGGTGTCAGTCTGCGCACTGACATTCTGAGGCTGGCTGGAGAACACCCTGCTGACGTGGTGCTGACCCTCCTGCGCTGTGCCCCAACGTGTGACAGGTACAGGAACCACATGCCTTGAGAGCTAAGGGCCCACCAGCCTTTAGGGCCCACCGCCCTGTACAGCCTGTCCAATGGGCTCTGCCAGACAGGCAGACAGGCTCAGGACCCTCAGGCCCCTCTGTCTCCTGAGACTGCTGCCACGCTCCCTGCCTGGCCCTCAGGGCACCGGGGCTCTGTCACCTGGGCCCTACAGCTGCACAGGGCACTGGACTGTGACTGAGACACCCCTGACACAGAGCTCTGATCCCACAGAGCTGCTGCAAGGATGTGGACAGCCATAGGCTCATCGGGACCAACAGTGGAGAAGGTGCTGCCAACTCTGCTGTGTGTGATGGAGGCCTGGCCCCTGCACAGCATGTGCACCTCTGATGGGGACAACAAGGACGTTTTTGCCCTGGCTGTGAGTTTCTGGAACTGGCTTTGCTCGCTCCCCAGTCGCTTCTCCAGAAGCTCTCCGTCCTCTCGGTGCCTCAGGCGCTGGGTTGAAACCTGGGCTAGGGACAGGCTCAGGTGGCACCAGGCCCACTGCTCCCTCTGCCCCATGGACACCTCGGCACTGAGCGCTGTCTTGGGCTGCTTCTTTTGCAGGCAACTCTGGTGATCTGGCTAATAGCGCCTCAGTGCCCCAAGGCAATGATGTTTTATTCCTCCCGCCTCTTTGTGGCTCTGCTCTTCCATATTGTCATCACCACACAGCAGATGCCAGAGGCCGTTGATAACTTCTGGAGAGCGTGCCGGGAGGATCACCGCCTTCCCATCACGCCCAACAGGTCCTGGTCCTCCTGTCCTTCCCATGCCCTTGTGGCCAGCGCCAGTGCTCCCAGTGTGACCTGGGCTTTGCTCTGCACACAGGTTTGCAGTGCAGACCATGAAGGCTCTGCTCTTCTGTCTGCAGTATGACCCTGAGGTGATGGCCATGGAGCGCAAGCGTGGCTGGGACACGCTGCTCTCTGCTGGCACCCAGCACTATGCCATGGGTCTGCTGGCCAGGTGAGACCCCCTGTTTCCCCTCTGCCCCCGACATTTGCACTGTGTGCCTGGCGTGCCCCACACAGTCCCTGTGGTCATGGGCCAGAGAGCCTTGTCACCGAGGGACGGCCAAGCAGACTGCAAAAGGCTGGGAGAGGAGGTGCCCACAAGGGGCAGCCTCCCAAAGTGCCCACATCACCTCCAGGGATGCTGGGGAAAGACTGCATCTCTGAGTCAGTTCTGAGAGAGGTTTGCCTGCACACGTCAGCATCTGGGTGCCTTTTTCCCCCACCAGGGAGATGCGCCGTGTCTCCGTCTTCTTGTGCTCTGGGATTGCCCGCCGCCTGCTTGGGTGGCTCAGCAGGGAAGAGCCACGCTGGGATCTGCCTTTCCTGGCATTCCTTGTGGAGGTGAGCCTGATGGCCAGCGCTGCCTCACTGAACTGCCTCCCAGCTCTCTGTCCTGTCGTAGCCACAGCTGCCTGGGACAGTGCCCGTGCCCTGTGCTGATCTCTCAGCCCAGCCCTGTGAGGTTCTGGGCTCCTGCCAGCTGGATCCCCTGTCACTACCCTGTGCCTTTCAGGTCCTGGACTGCTTGGATTTCACTAAATGTGGTGACAGCCTCCTTGAGATCACGTCAAGGAACCTGCAGAGCAAGTACAGGGAGAGACGTCGCCTGGCGCTCAGATGCCTTGTGGTGCTCAGCAAGGATCCCTCGATGGTGAGAAGGGGGCAGCGGCTGAAGCTGTGCTGGGGAAAGCTGCCCCTCGGGCTGCCTGGGCTTCAAGAGCTGCAGCAAATGCTCCCAGCTCTCCTGCCTCACCTCCCTGACTTCATCACGACAGGCCTTTGGCCTCTGGGCCCTGTGGCAGCAGGGTGGGGTTGCAGTGCCAGCACAGTGGTGGTGCTGCTTCAGCCGTTCATGGCTTCACAGCACAGCCTTGTGTTCCACACAGGCCAGAAAAATGTGCAGCCTGTCTCCATGTCTTTTGGAGCTGCTGGGTGATGCAGATGGAGAGGTGGTTGCCATGACCCTCCGTGTGTTCACCAATGTGCTCCAGGACAAAGGCATCTTGATATCCAGCACCACCGCCCCAAAGCTGGCTGAGGCACTCCTGCTGCTCCTTGACAATGTAAGTCTCTGTGTCTCCAGGCATCGGCACTGGATGCCCAGAAACATTTTCCCCTATGGATTTTTGGACCTTTGTCCAGGTGAGCCTGGAGTAATTGCACTTAAGATCCTATCCTCTTCTTCCCTTCCAGGACAACAGCCGTGTGCAGGTGTTTGCCCTCGACCTCTTCTTCAAGATGATGGAGTTGGTGGTAGATGAGGGAAAAAAGCCGCTGATGAAGATTTTGAGGCAGAGCCTACTCCCGCTGTTTTGGCACTGCCATGAGGAGAATGAGCATGTGGCGAAGGTGAGGTTTTGAGTGATGCTGGTGGATGTCTGGAAGGGGCTCGGCTGCCTCCTGCAGGTCCTGGCACCTCCCGGGCTGCAGCCTCCTGCACGCCTTGGCACAGGGACGCGGCTCCTGTGCCCTGAGCTGCGGTGCCATCTGCACATCTCTGCTGCTCTCCAGGCCTCGCGGAAAACACTGCTTTGTGTGACCGAGTTCCTGAAGAGAAGGCATCTCATGCAACTGGTGAAGACAGAGAAGCTGTGGATGTTTGCCGAGTGCCTGGTAAGGAGGGCCTGGAAGCGCCAGGCTCAGCCTGGACAAGCCCCCTGAGCGCGGTGCTCACTGTGTGCGCTTGGCAGCTGTGGCCCTGCCCAGGGCTGCACGCAGGAGCCGCACGGGCTCTTCTCCAGGCTCCTGTGGGCCCGAGCCGGGCGCCGACGGAGCCCCGGCCCAGCGGCTGCTGGCCGCGCCTCAGGGCTGTGCGGGCAGGGGAGGCCGGGGCCGGCCAAAGCGGGGAGCGCCTGGCAAAGGGGCACAAAGCCCGGCCCGACCCTTCCCTCCCGCCGCTCTCTTCAGCTGGCAGAGGACAGGAGCCGAGCGGCCGAGCACCTGCGCCAGGCCCTGCTGTACCTGCAGAGCCCAAAGGAGTCCCTGCAATTAGCGGCCATCAGGTTCATGGGTGAGCCCGGGCTCCCTCCCCTCCCCTCCCCTCCCCTCCCCGCCCCGCCGCAGCTCGGCCCCAGCCCCGCCCGCTGCCCCGGCAAGCGGCATCCGGGCCCGGCGCCGTGGAGCCCCGGCTGCCCTCGGGGCTGCTGCCGCCCTGTGACACACAGGGCTGGCAGCGCCGCTGGCGGGGAGCTGTGCCGCTGGACAGAGCCGTGACAGGCTCTGTGTTCCCAGGGATCGCTGGGCGGTACCTGACGGGTCAGCCAGGAGACATTGACGTTCTCATTGAGGGTGAGTGCGGGCAGCGGGCTGTCAGCGGGGTTGGCGGGGGGAGCTGCAATCCCTGCCCCGGCTGCGGTGGGCTTTGCTCCCTGTGTGGACGGGGGGATGGCGTGGGCAGAGCTCCGAGAGATTTCAGGGACGCAGGTGGAGGGATTCGTGGCCAGCACCTTGCAGCTGACCCCGTTGGCCCCTCTTGTGGCCATGGCAAGAGCTGGGAAGGATGTGGCCCTGTCAGGAAGGTCTGCTTGGATTCCCACAGATGCGGGCTCTCACTGTGGCTCTATTCCTCTCTCTTCCAGCCCTTCAAGCCTTGAAGAGATACGATATACTACTGGAAGAGGTGATCAGTGAAAGGCTTGCAGAACCATGCTCATCTGCCGGCTTAGAAGAACCAGCGTCCCTTTAAGACCTCCAGATGCCATGGAAGTTGAGGCTGCCTTGAGACCAGAAGAGACCAGCTGAAGCTGCAGGCACAGCTGATGATTAGCACAGCTGAGCCTGTGGGAAGCTCGCATGGCTTCAGCCCTCTCCCTGCTTGTAGAGAGCTCTCTCCCTCCAGCCTTCAGACACTGCCTATCCTTTCTTGTTCCCTCGACTATTCCTCCCTTTTGACTGCTCCTTCCCTCCAGCCCTCAGATTGTGCCCATCCCTTTTTTTCCCCTCCAGCTCATGCTTTTGCTTTGCCTTCCATCAATAAACAGTTTGGCTTCTTCACTTTGCCTGCATCTCTGTGGAGCTCAAGCGGCACAATTCCAGAGCCCTGGAACACACACAGGCCTCTCCTGCTGTTCTCTTCCGTGCCGTGCTTTCTGTAGACACTCAGAAACGAGGGCAGATCATCCTGGAAAGGTCTCTGTGTTGAACGTCCAGTTCCACAACACTGTGGAGTTAAAGGTCTTGCTGAGCACCCTGAAGGCGCTGGGTTTTAGAAGAACCAACCTGAGTATGCTCTGAGTGCAGCTCGGAGAGATTCCATAGCAAGCATCCACGGAGGGCAAAGGAGCTTTGGAATGCTGGAAGGTTTCAAGAATAGCTTCCTGAAAGCACAGCAATGCTCCATCACTGGAGCATTGGGTCAGGAAGAGGGCAGAACCAGAGACCAACAGGGCATTGTTGGGGAGCTCTGGGTGTTCCAAAAGAGCAAATGAAGCAGCAGCACAGTGCCTGAGACTCGGACGCGTGACCGTGCCAGTGTCCAGAGCGCAGTCAGGCAGTGCCGGGACCCTGGGTGCGGTTCTGGTCCCCAGAAGCGAGGAATCAGAGCCCCTGCCTCAGAGCCAGTCAGCCAAGCAAGTGAGACCAGACGGAGGGGGCACCCTTCCAGTCTCCCTTGGGCATGGCTGCAAAAGAGCCCCTGCTTCTTCTACCTCCTCTGCCTGTGTTTGGGGTGTGCTGATGGCAGAGCCAGCCAGGTGGTGCTCTGTGTGCCCAAGCCGGTTGAGAGCAGGCATGAAAAGTGCTGTGTGTACAGCACAGAGTCCTGGGAGGTGCTGGCAAGAGCATCCTGTGGGAGCAGGGCTCTGGTCTCTGTCCGGGAACAGCCTGGTTTTGTGGCCGTGACCGCAGGCAGGAGTTGAGGCAGGCGAAGAGGCAGCGGGCAGCTTGTGTTTGTAGAGGGCCTGGGTCTGCACGTCAGAACCTCCACGTGGAAACACACTTGGGGGAACACAAGCTAGAGCTGGAGTGCCAGTTCTGAAAGGCCCAGAAGGAATTGAGACTTGCCAGGACTTCTTAAGAATGTGTTGGTGAACCTGGGGAAAGCTACGCATTTGGAAAAATGCCTTTGGAGAAAAGGGGCTTGCGTCTTAAGGAAAGTGCTTCACAGGGAGATCGCAGTGAGGTAGGTGCAAGCGTCCCCCTTTGGCTCCCTGTGGTCCTTTGAGTCCTTGAGGCCCGCTGCCCTGGGCACAGGGGCAGGGGAAGGGAGAAGGCTGTGAAGAGCAGGTTTGGCATCTGCCTGGAGCTGTGGAGACCAACCCAAGCACCTGCAGCACGCTGTGTTACCCCCTTTTGGCCAGAGGTGTGAGCAGGAGCATCTCTGTCCAGCTGCGAGCCCCAAAGCTCTCTTTGAGAGCTGTGAATTAAAAGTCCTTGATGCACACACTGTTCACATCTCACCTGCCTGCTGTGTTTCGGCTCTTGGCAATATGCAATTGCCTCTCGCTTGGTGGAAGCTGCTGCGGGCCAGGGCCAGCAAAGAGCTGGGCTGTGCGGGCCAGGCAATCTGCAGAGTCTTGGCTGATCTTGGTGTGTCCCTGGCCTCAGCAAAGGCCGGGAAGGTTTGCCTCCCAAGGCATCCTGCTCATTGGCTCTTCCTGTGCGCCTTGGAGAGAAGAAGGTCGGCATTTCTGGCAGCTGGGCATAGGCAGGACTTAAAACGGGGGCGTGTTGTGGCCCAGGGCCAGCTGAGATACCCTGAGAGGAGGCAGCCCAGTGCTCCTTGCTCCTCTCTGCCGACACCAGATCGTTTGTCTGCTTTTGGGGTGACCCTGGCTCTGTCGGGGGTGCTGGGTGGACACGAGACAGCAGCTCCTGTCCCGCTGGGTCCCAGCAGTGCCTCGCAGCAGTCCTGCGTGCACATCAGGGTGCTGGCCAAGAGAGGTCCTGGGAGCTGAGGATTTAAGCTTCCGCAGGTGCATACAGGTCAAGGCCAACGGTGTTCCCTCAGAATACAGCAGTCCTGAGGCTTCCCCTCACAGCTGTCTGATGTCACCCACTCCTTGTGGCACCAGGTGCTTTCCTGTGGAATGTTCTACCTCCCCCAAGAGTCAAGAGGGAGCTGGAGAAAGAGCTTGCCAGGCCGCTCTCCATCCTTTCTCAGCAGTGCTGCTCAAGTGCAGAACTCTGAGCTGAGCACCAATGTGCAAATGGAGCAGCCGTGCACAGGGAGAGTTGGTGGGAAGGATGATCCAGGAACCATAGGCCTGGCAGCCTGAGCTGGCTACTGGGAAAGGCCTTGGAGCAGATCCTCCCGAGTGCCATCCCATGGCACGTGCAGGGAACCAGGGGTCTGCTGGAGGCTGGGAAAGCTCTGCGGAGGGATGGGGTTAGCTGGGGATCCCGGCGGGCTGTTGGGGGCTTGTGTGTGGCTGATTAGGGGGGTTGGTGTTGGTGGGCGTCTTGGAGAAGGAGCTGTGTGGAAGGTGAGAGGTCTAGGCTGGAATTGGAGTCAGCTTGAAGGCAGCATCTGTGCTTTGGCACAGCTTTGGTTCTGGAGGAGGGCCAAAGCACTAGCTGTGATTTTTTGTTAGGGGTCCTGATCTTCCTGCAGGGAAGAGGAGGGGAGAGCTGTACTTTAAGAGTGTGTTGGTTTGAAAGTAAAACCAGTGCGAGACTCCAAGTCAGTAATACAATTTAATAGGAGAAAAGAGAAAAAAATAAAATACATGCAATAATATAAAAGAAACAACCACCAACACAGTCAGAAATACAACCTGACACCCTGTCAGTCAGGGTGTTGGTAGCAGTCCATATAAATGGTGGCTGCAGTCCTCCTGGATGACAGATGTGGTTCTGTTGAAGCGGTGCTCCTGTAGAAGGTGCAGTTTTCCTCCGAAGATCCAGCAATGATGTGGAAAAAGGTCCGACTTTCCTCTGGGATCCAGTTGAAAGGTCTGCCCTCGGGTCCCAAACCCCAGTATTTTATCTAGGTAGGAAAGGCTTGGCTCCTGCCCCAGCTGGGGCATCTCCCAATGGGGTGATGTAATCTTATCAGTCACACAATAGGACTTAATGGCCCATTAACGGAATATATCTTCTGGAGGAAGGATGGGTTGTGAATAGATAACGATGATCATCCCCCCATCTTATCAGATGGCACATCAGCAGAGGATATCTCCCACAGAGATAAGGATCACCACCCCTCCCACATTTTAACAGATGGTGATAGAATACACATTTTTGCATTGTACCCCAGGACAAAGAGCCACTTAGCTATCTGTACCAGGAGGAGGATTAGCCATTTTGCAATCTTCTCATTTGTTTGGGCTAATTTGCTAACACTGAGTGCACTTCCACTCCTTGTGAGCTTTTATTCCTTCCTAGAATTAGGATATTATCATCTCTTCATTGAAAACCATTTGCAAAGCAAAGAATGGCCTTTATTCGCCTCTGTGTAGTGTTCTTTTGTAAAGTGACTCTCCAATGGATGACAAATGAAGGCAAATGAGTTGCTGCTTTGAGATGGGAAGCAAACGTCCAAATCTGTCACACTCTCTGGCCATGCCAGTGAATTTGGGGAAGGAAGGCTTTCCTGAATTGAGGGCTCTTAAATGCCCGGAGCCCGCAGAGCAGCGTTGGATAGGATTTGAGCCATTCCTAACATTCCTGTCGGGCTCTCTTAGATATTTGGGCCAAGGGATTCCTTCCAACCTGGGCCACTTTGGGTGGGCTCAGGGTGTCCCCAGGGCAGGTGTCAGTGTGTGCAAGGGCCCTTTGTGATGCAGTGCAGCCTGGTCACCGTGGCATGGAACCGTGTCTAAGGACCCTTTGTGACATGTGGTGACATGGGGGCTGGTGGTGACACGGGCACACCAGAGTGCTCGGAGCACGCGACGGGACAGGAGGCGCCAGAGCGGTGCTGTGAGGAGCCCCCGCACAGCACACTCGTTCGTGCCTGACCCCGAGCTTTTCCGAGGCGTTATTCCTGCAGGTGACCTCGTGGAAAGACTGCAGGACTTGGTGACTTGGAGCTTTCCTGAGGTATCTCTGATCCCTGTGGCTGGTGCACTAGTAGCCAGACCTTGGGGTGTGGTGATCTGAATCATTTACGAGGAGTCTGCTGCCCTTGTGGCAGGAGGCCTCAAGTGCAGGACTTGCTGTCCTGCAGCCTTCCTGAGGCTTCTCTGTCGCAGGTGCCTTTAAGGCACAGCTGCACAACTTGTTGCCTTGTAACTTTCCCAAAGCATCTCTCTAGAAGGTGCCCTCGAGGCCAGACTCCGGCATGGCGGGCAGATTTCTCAATCTGTTCAAAGTGTTCAGGGCAATAAAAAGGAGAGGCTCTAGAGTTGCCCCAGCTCCTCAAGAGCCCGAAGAGTCAGAGCCGTTCCAGCCAATGCAGGATGGTGAGTGGCACACCTGGGTCTCAGGGCTGGTGCATGCATCCAGCTTGGCCCCGTCCCGTCCCGTCCCATCCCGTCCGTCCCATCCCATCCCGTCTCATCTCGTCTCAGTCCAGCCCACCCACTGTGGACATGCCCAGGGACAGGACAGAAGAGGGGCCGGGCAGACACCCTGCAGCGGCCGTGCTGGCATCCCCTGGGGCATCCCGGGGCTGTCCCTGCCTGGGGAATGCAGGGCTGGGCTGTGTTCTCCGGCCTCTCCCGCAGCCCCTCAGCTCTGGCTGCGCTCGCTCTTTGCCAGGTGCTGCAGCCATGGAGCCGACACAAGAGCAGAAACCCACCCGTGGCCGCTTCCGCAGAACACTGAAGGTACCTGCAGCCATCCCCACCTGGGCTGGGCCTGCTGTCACTGCTCAGCCCAGCACAGCGCTTGGAGCATGCCATGGAACTTGCCTCTCTTCCCTGTCCTTTGTTCTCCTGCAGATGTTCCGCGAGTTTGTGCCCCTTCGCCGTAGAAAGACCAGCAGCACAGCAACAGAGAGCACAGCCGAGCCTGACTCCAGGCTGAGCGAGCTCCAGGCAGAGCCCGATGTCAGCCCAGATTTGGCTGAGTGCTCAGACCACTTCAACACAGCAGTGAATGATGACAGGGCAAAGGCTGACATGGCAGTGACGGAGGACGTGGCCATGACAAACGCTGACACCGGAGAGACTCAGGGCATCACAAATACTGACACCACTCCCGCTGTCATTCATGCTCCCACCACCGATTTTGTTGAGAAGAGTGTTGTTTCATCTGAGCTGCAGGTTAGCAGTCTGGGGCCAGGGCTGGTGCCCTCCCAGGATCATGTGATCGTGCATCCCCTCAAGGAACGGCCACTGTGCCTCCTTGGTCTTTGAGGCCAGAAGAGTGTGGTGGGAAGGTGTCGCTGGCTGGGTTTTTGGGCTCCCTTTGGGATCTCTGAGACCGCTTCTGCAGCCCTCAGCGACAGAGCACGTTCCCGAGCCTTGCCCAGATAGAAATTTGGCTCGCGGTGAGCTCTTAGACCAGCGGGGTAAATAAACCAGGATATGTAGAAAGCCACAAATCCATAGTTTATTCTATGAAGGCATCCAATCTAGCATATACCAACGGTTATTGTTTTACAGGGGTTTTTATAGCTTTTGGGAGTTTTACAGTTTGCACCAATTATCAAGGGAATTCTACATTCTAACCAATCCCTGAGGGATTTTACATTCAAAGCTGGCCTGCGGATACTAAAAGAGAATGAGCCACTAATACTGGAGATCGAAGGATCTACCAAGGGCGGGAACTGGATTCCTTTTTGTATTCATCATTTCACAAGCCATTTCTTATCTTTAAGCTATGGTTTTCCAAGGAGTTTGTTCTGAGGATGCAGGGAGACTTTCTTCTTTATGAATGTTTTCTGCTCCCTCCACAGGAAGGGAAGCACTTCTTGGGGGAAGCTGGTCCCTTGGACAGCACTCCAAGTCCTCGTCACGCCTCTTCCAGGTGCCAGCCATGGTGAAAAGCATTCACCAGAGTCTCGTGTCCTGTGCCACTGTGGGTGTCAGTCTGCGCACTGACATTCTGAGGCTGGCTGGAGAACACCCTGCTGACGTGGTGCTGACCCTCCTGCGCTGTGCCCCAACGTGTGACAGGTACGAGGCCCACGTGCCTTGAGAGCTCAGGGCTCAACAGCCTTTAGGGCCCACCAGCCTTTAGGGCCCACCGCCCTGTACAGCCTGTCCAATGGGCTCTGCCAGACAGGCAGACAGGCCCAGGACCCTCAGGCCCCTCTGTCTCCTGAGACTGCTGCCACGCTCCCTGCCTGGCCCTCAGGGCACCGGGGCTCTGTCACCTGGGCCCTACAGCTGCACAGGGCACTGGACTGTGACTGAGACACCCCTGACACAGAGCTCTGATCCCACAGAGCTGCTGCAAGGATGTGGAGAGCCATAGGCTCATCGGGATCAACAGTGGAGAAGGTGCTGCCAACTCTGCTGTGTGTGATGGAGGCCTGGCCCCTGCACAGCATGTGCACCTCTGATGGGGACAACAAGGACGTTTTTGCCCTGGCTGTGAGTTTCTGGAACTGGCCTTGGTTTCCTCGCCAGTAGCCTCTCCAGCAGATCTCCATCCATCCTCTCTGTGCCTCAGGCGCTGGGCTAGGGACAGGCTCAGGCAGCACCAGGCCCACTGCTCCCCCTGCCTCTCCCCTCGGGCCCTGCCCCATGGACACCTCGGCACTGAGCGCTGTCTGGGGCTGCTTCTTTTGCAGGCAACTCTGGTGCTCTGGGTGATTATCCGGGTGCCTCAGTGCCATGAGGCCATGATGCATTCTTCCAACGCTCTGGTTACGGCTCTGCTCTTCCATGTCATCATCACCACACAGCAGATGCCAGAGGCAGTTGATAACTTCTGGAGAGCGTGCCGGGAGGATCACCACCTTCCCAGCAAGCCCAACAGGTCCTGGTCCTCCTGTCCTTCCCATGCCCTTGTGGCCAGCGCCAATGCTCCCAGTGTGACCTGGGCTTTGCTCTGCACACAGGTTTGCAGTGCAGACCATGAAGGCTCTGCTCTTCTGTCTGCAGTATGACCCTGAGGTGATGGCCATGGAGCGCAAGCGTGGCTGGGACACGCTGCTCTCTGCTGGCACCCAGCACTATGCCATGGGTCTGCTGGCCAGGTGAGACCCCCTGTTTCCCCTCTGCCCCCGACATTTGCACTGTGTGCCTGGCGTGCCCCACACAGTCCCTGTGGTCATGGGCCAGAGAGCCTTGTCACCGAGGGACGGCCAAGCAGACTGCAAAAGGCTGGGAGAGGAGGTGCCCACAAGGGGCAGCCTCCCAAAGTGCCCACATCACCTCCAGGGATGCTGGGGAAAGACTGCATCTCTGTGAGTCACTCTTGGGAGATTATTGCACCCTCCCCCCACCTCAGGGTCTTACTCCCTTTTTCCCCCTGCTAGGTTGATGCGTCGTGGCTTGATGCCCTTGTGTACCCATGTCGCACTCCACCTACTCCAGCTGCTCAGCACACAGGAGCCACGCTGGGATCTGCCTTTCCTGGCATTCACTGTGGAGGTGAGCCTCTTGGCCAGAGCTCCCTCCCAGCTCTCTGTCCTCTCGTCACCACAGCTGCCTGGGACACTGCCCGTGCCCTGTGCTGATCTCTCAGCCCAGCCCTGTGTGGTTGCGCGCTCCTGCCGGCCGGGTCCGCTGTCACTGCCCTGTGCCTTTCAGGTCCTGGACTGCTTGGATTTCACTCAATGTGCTGACAGCATCCTGGAGATCATGTCAAGGAACCTGCAGAGCAAGTACAGGGAGAGACGTCGCCTGGCACTCAGATGCCTTGTGGTGCTCAGCAAGGATCCCTCGATGGTGAGAAGGGGGCAGCGGCTGAAGCTGTGCTGGGGAAAGCTGCCCCTCGGGCTGCCTGGGCTTCAGGAGCTGCAGCAGATGCTCCCAGCTCTCCTGCCTCACCTCCCTGAGTTCATCACGACAGGCCTTTGGCCTCTGGGCCCTGTGGCAGCAGGGTGGGGTTGCAGTGCCAGCACGGCAGTGGTGGCACTGTAGCCGTTCTTGGCTTCACAGCACAGCCTTGTCTTCTACACAGGCCAAACGTATACGCAGCCTGTCTCGAAGCCTCCTGGAGCTGCTGGGTGATGCACAGAGAGAGGTGATTGGCATGTCCCTCTCTGTCTTCATAAATATCTTCCAGGAAAAACACCTCATGATATCTAGCACTGCTGCTACAAAGCTGGCTGTGCCACTCCTGTCACTACTGGAAAATGTAAGGCTCTGTGCCCCCAGCCATGAGCACTGGCTGCTGCCCCGAAACTTTGTGCCTTCCTGATGTTTGGGCCTTCGCCCAGGTGGGCTGTACAAGTTGCTTCTGAGGTCTTTTCCTCCTTCTTTCCTCCAGGATAGCAGTCATGTGCAGCAGCTTTCCGTTCACCTCTTCTGCAAGGTGATGGACTTGGTAGTGGACAAGGGAAAAACGGCCCTGGAGAGAATTGTGAGCCAGAGCCTGCTCCCACTCTTCTTCCACTGCCATGATGAGAACCAGGAGCTGGCAAAGGTAAAGTTTTGTGTGATGCTGGTGGATGTCTGGAAGGGGCTCGGCTGCCTCCTGCAGGTCCTGGCACCTCCCGGGCTGCAGCCTCCTGCACGCCTTGGCACAGGGACGCGGCTCCTGTGCCCTGAGCTGCGGTGCCATCTGCACATCTCTGCTGCTCTCCAGGCCTCTCGAGAAACGCTGCTTTGTGCGGCCGGGTTCTTGAAGAAGACGGATCTCCAACAGGCGCTGCAGACAGAAGAGCTGTGGATGTTTGCCGAGTGCCTGGTAAGGAGGGCCTGGAAGCGCCAGGCTCAGCCTGGACAAGCCCCCTGAGCGCGGTGCTCACTGTGTGCGCTTGGCAGCTGTGGCCCTGCCCAGGGCTGCACGCAGGAGCCGCACGGGCTCTTCTCCAGGCTCCTGTGGGCCCGAGCCGGGCGCCGACGGAGCCCCGGCCCAGCGGCTGCTGGCCGCGCCTCAGGGCTGTGCGGGCAGGGGAGGCCGGGGCCGGCCAAAGCGGGGAGCGCCTGGCAAAGGGGCACAAAGCCCGGCCCGACCCTTCCCTCCCGCCGCTCTCTTCAGCTGGCAGAGGACAGGAGCCGAGCGGCCGAGCACCTGCGCCAGGCCCTGCCGTACCTGCAGAGCCCACAGCAGTCCGTCCAATTAGCGGCCATCAGGTTCATGGGTGAGCCCGGGCTCCCTCCCCTCCCCTCCCCTCCCCTCCCCGCCCCGCCGCAGCTCGGCCCCAGCCCCGCCTGCGGCCCCGGCAGCGCGGCATCCGGGCCCGGCGCCGTGGAGCCCCGGCTGCCCTCGGGGCTGCTGCCGCCCTGTGTCGCAGCCGTGCCCTTGGGCGTCAGGATGCAGCAAGGGCCCGGGCTGAGCCCTGCCGGGCCACGAGGGCGTGTGGCCACAGGGCTGGCAGCGCCGCTGGCAGGGAGCTGTGCCGCTGGACAGAGCCGTGACGGGCTCTGTGTTCCCAGGGATCGCCGGGGCACGCATGAGGAAGTAGAAGAATGAGCTCCAGGTGCTCAGTGCGGGTGAGTGAGGGCAGCGGGCTGGCAGCGGGGGCTGGCAGGTGGAGTTGCAATCCCTGTCCCGGCTGCGGAGGGCTTTGCTCCCTGTGTGGATGAAGGGTGGCGTGGGCAGAGCTCCGAGTGTTTTATTGGGACACAGGCGGGATTCTTGGCCTGCACCTTGCAGCCGATCCCGTTGGCAACTCCTCTCTGCTGGCCATTGCAGGAGCTGAGTGGGCTGCCCTTGGCAGGAAGGTCTACTTGGATTCCCACAGATCCGGGCTCTGACTGTGACTCTTCTCTCTTCCAGCCATTCACACCCCAAGGAAACAAACCAGTCCATCCCACTGGAACCTGAATATTCAAGACCAGTTTGCCAACAGAGCTGAAGAATTAGGTTCCTCTGAGCGACACAGTGAACCAGTGTCCCAAGAACAGCACCAGGAGACACTGAAGAGGACACCACATGCATATCTCACTGGAGCTCCAGGCACAGCTGATGATTGGCACAGCTGAACCTGTGGGAAGCTCGCATGGCTTCAGCCCTCTCCCTGCCTGTACATAGCTCTCTCCCTCTAGCCCTCAGACCACGCCAATCCCTGTTTTCCCTTCCACCTCATTCCTTTGCTTTGCAAAGTATATTATCTCCTACTAGTGGTTCTTTGTTTATCCTTTGTCAAAAGAAATAGATTAAAGTCTTTTGTTTGTTAAAATTGTGTCTATTAAATAAACAATTCATTTTGTAATAGACTTAAACAACCATTATGAAGAACTTGTGAGCAAGAGCGGTTTTGGGGTGCTGCCCACCTCAATAAAGCCAATCACTACTGCCAGAGGCCTGGGCAGAGGCAAGACTTGTTTCATCTCCCCTCTCCCTTCGTAACATTCCCTTTGGCTCCCTGTGGTCCTTTGAGTCCTTGAGGCCCGCTGCCCTGGGCACAGGGGCAGGGGAAGGGAGAAGGCTGTGAAGAGCAGGTTTGGCATCTGCCTGGAGCTGTGGAGACCAACCCAAGCACCTGCAGCACGCTGTGTTACCCCCTTTTGGCCAGAGGTGTGAGCAGGAGCATCTCTGTCCAGCTGCGAGCCCCAAAGCTCTCTTTGAGAGCTGTGAATTAAAAGGCCTTGATGCGCACACTGTTCACATCTCACCCGCCTGCTGTGTTTCGGCTCTTGGCAATATGCAATTGCCTCTCGCTTGGTGGAAGCTGCTGCGGGCCAGGGCCAGCAAAGAGCTGGGCTGTGCGGGCCAGGCAATCTGCAGAGTCTTGGCTGATCTTGGTGTGTCCCTGGCCTCAGCAAAGGCCGGGAAGGTTTGCCTCCCAAGGCATCCTGCTCATTGGCTCTTCCTGTGCGCCTTGGAGAGAAGAAGGTCGGCATTTCTGGCAGCTGGGCATTAGCAGGCCTTAAAACGGGGGCGTGTTTTGGCCCAGGGCCAGCTGAGATACCCTGAGAGGAGGCAGCCCAGTGCTCCTTGCTCCTCTCTGCCGACACCAGATCGTTTGTCTGCTTTTGGGGTGACCCTGGCTCTGTCGGGGGTGCTGGGTGGACACGAGACAGCAGCTCCTGTCCCGCTGGGTCCCAGCAGTGCCTCGCAGCAGTCCTGCGTGCACATCAGGGTGCTGGCCAAGAGAGGTCCTGGGAGCTGAGGATTTAAGCTTCTGCAGGTGCATACAGGTCAAGGCCAACGGTGTTCCCTCAGAATTACAGCAGTCCTGAGGCTTCCCCTCACAGCTGTCTGATGTCACCCACTCCTTGTAGCACCAGGTGCTTTCCTGTGGAATGTTCTACCTCCCCCAAGAGTCAAGAGGGAGCTGGAGAAAGAGCTTGCCAGGCCGCTCTCCATCCTTTCTCAGCAGTGCTGCTCAAGTGCAGAACTCTGAGCTGAGCACCAATGTGCAAATGGAGCAGCCGTGCACAGGGAGAGTTGGTGGGAAGGATGATCCAGGAACCATAGGCCTGGCAGCCTGAGCTTGCTACCGGGAAAGGCCTTGGAGCAGATCCTCCCGAGTGCCATCCCATGGCACGTGCAGGGAACCAGGGGTCTGCTGGAGGCTGGGAAAGCTCTGCGGAGGGATGGGGATAGCTGGGGATCCTGGCGGGCTGTTGGGGGCTTGTGTGTGGCTGATTAGGTGGGTTGGTGTTGGTGGGCGTCTTGGAGAAGGAGCTGTGTGGAAGGTGAGAGGTCTAGGCTGGAATTGGAGTCAGCTTGAAGGCAGCATCTGTGCTTTGGCACAGCTTTGGTTATGGAGCAGGGCCAAAGCACTAGCTGTGATTTTTTGTTAGGGGTCCTGATCTTCCTGCAGGGAAGAGGAGGGGAGAGCTGTACTTTAAGAGTGTGTTGGTTTGAAAGTAAAACCAGTGCGAGACTCCAAGTCAGTAATACAATTTAATAGGAGAAAAGAGAAAAAAATAAAATACATGCAATAATATAAAAGAAACAACCACCAACACAGTCAGAAATACAACCTGACACCCTGTCAGTCAGGGTGTTGGTAGCAGTCCATATAAATGGTGGCTGCAGTCCTCCTGGATGACAGATGTGGTTCTGTTGAAGCGGTGCTCCTGTAGAAGGTGCAGTTTTCCTCCGAAGATCCAGCAATGATGTGGAAAAAGGTCCGACTTTCCTCTGGGATCCAGTTGAAAGGTCTGCCCTCGGGTCCCAAACCCCAGTATTTTATCTAGGTAGGAAAGGCTTGGCTCCTGCCCCAGCTGGGGCATCTCCCAATGGGGTGATGTAATCTTATCAGTCACACAATAGGACTTAATGGCCCATTAACGGAATATATCTTCTGGAGGAAGGATGGGTTGTGAATAGATAACGATGATCATCCCCCCATCTTATCAGATGGCACATCAGCAGAGGATATCTCCCACAGAGATAAGGATCACCACCCCTCCCACATTTTAACAGATGGTGATAGAATACACATTTTTGCATTGTACCCCAGGACAAAGAGCCACTTAGCTATCTGTACCAGGAGGAGGATTAGCCATTTTGCAATCTTCTCATTTGTTTGGGCTAATTTGCTAACACTGAGTGCACTTCCACTCCTTGTGAGCTTTTATTCCTTCCTAGAATTAGGATATTATCATCTCTTCATTGAAAACCATTTGCAAAGCAAAGAATGGCCTTTATTCGCCTCTGTGTAGTGTTCTTTTGTAAAGTGACTCTCCAATGGATGACAAATGAAGGCAAATGAGTTGCTGCTTTGAGATGGGAAGCAAACGTCCAAATCTGTCACACTCTCTGGCCATGCCAGTGAATTTGGGGAAGGAAGGCTTTCCTGAATTGAGGGCTCTTAAATGCCCGGAGCCCTTGGATAGGATTTGAGCCATTCCTAACATTCCTGTCGGGCTCTCTTAGATATTTGGGCCAAGGGATTCCTTCCAACCTGGGCCACTTTGGGTGGGCTCAGGGTGTCCCCAGGGCAGGTGTCAGTGTGTGCAAGGGCCCTTTGTGATGCAGTGCAGCCTGGTCACCGTGGCATGGAACCGTGTCTAAGGACCCTTTGTGACATGTGGTGACATGGGGGCTGGTGGTGACACGGGCACACCAGAGTGCTCGGAGCACGCGACGGGACAGGAGGCGCCAGAGCGGTGCTGTGAGGAGCCCCCGCACAGCACACTCGTTCGTGCCTGACCCCGAGCTTTTCCGAGGCGTTATTCCTGCAGGTGACCTCGTGGAAAGACTGCAGGACTTGGTGACTTGGAGCTTTCCTGAGGTATCTCTGATCCCTGTGGCTGGTGCACTAGTAGCCAGACCTTGGGGTGTGGTGATCTGAATCATTTACGAGGAGTCTGCTGCCCTTGTGGCAGGAGGCCTCAAGTGCAGGACTTGCTGTCCTGCAGCCTTCCTGAGGCTTCTCTGTCGCAGGTGCCTTTAAGGCACAGCTGCACAACTTGTTGCCTTGTAACTTTCCCAAAGCATCTCTCTAGAAGGTGCCCTCGAGGCCAGACTCCGGCATGGCGGGCAGATTTCTCAATCTGTTCAAAGTGTTCAGGGCAATAAAAAGGAGAGGCTCTAGAGTTGCCCCAGCTCCTCAAGAGCCCGAAGAGTCAGAGCCGTTCCAGCCAATGCAGGATGGTGAGTGGCACACCTGGGTCTCAGGGCTGGTGCATGCATCCAGCTTGGCCCCGTCCCGTCCCGTCCCATCCCGTCCGTCCCATCCCATCCCGTCTCATCTCGTCTCAGTCCAGCCCACCCACTGTGGACATGCCCAGGGACAGGACAGAAGAGGGGCCGGGCAGACACCCTGCAGCGGCCGTGCTGGCATCCCCTGGGGCATCCCGGGGCTGTCCCTGCCTGGGGAATGCAGGGCTGGGCTGTGTTCTCCGGCCTCTCCCGCAGCCCCTCAGCTCTGGCTGCGCTCGCTCTTTGCCAGGTGCTGCAGCCATGGAGCCGACACAAGAGCAGAAACCCACCCGTGGCCGCTTCCGCAGAACACTGAAGGTACCTGCAGCCATCCCCACCTGGGCTGGGCCTGCTGTCACTGCTCAGCCCAGCACAGCGCTTGGAGCATGCCATGGAACTTGCCTCTCTTCCCTGTCCTTTGTTCTCCTGCAGATGTTCCGCGAGTTTGTGCCCCTTCGCCGTAGAAAGACCAGCAGCACAGCAACAGAGAGCACAGCCGAGCCTGACTCCAGGCTGAGCGAGCTCCAGGCAGAGCCCGATGTCAGCCCAGATTTGGCTGAGTGCTCAGACCACTTCAACACAGCAGTGAATGATGACAGGGCAAAGGCTGACATGGCAGTGACGGAGGACGTGGCCATGACAAACGCTGACACCGGAGAGACTCAGGGCATCACAAATACTGACACCACTCCCGCTGTCATTCATGCTCCCACCACCGATTTTGTTGAGAAGAGTGTTGTTTCATCTGAGCTGCAGGTTAGCAGTCTGGGGCCAGGGCTGGTGCCCTCCCAGGATCATGTGATCGTGCATCCCCTCAAGGAACGGCCACTGTGCCTCCTTGGTCTTTGAGGCCAGAAGAGTGTGGTGGGAAGGTGTCGCTGGCTGGGTTTTTGGGCTCCCTTTGGGATCTCTGAGACCGCTTCTGCAGCCCTCAGCGACAGAGCACGTTCCCGAGCCTTGCCCAGATAGAAATTTGGCTCGCGGTGAGCTCTTAGACCAGCGGGGTAAATAAACCAGGATATGTAGAAAGCCACAAATCCATAGTTTATTCTATGAAGGCATCCAATCTAGCATATACCAACGGTTATTGTTTTACAGGGGTTTTTATAGCTTTTGGGAGTTTTACAGTTTGCACCAATTATCAAGGGAATTCTACATTCTAACCAATCCCTGAGGGATTTTACATTCAAAGCTGGCCTGCGGATACTAAAAGAGAATGAGCCACTAATACTGGAGATCGAAGGATCTACCAAGGGCGGGAACTGGATTCCTTTTTGTATTCATCATTTCACAAGCCATTTCTTATCTTTAAGCTATGGTTTTCCAAGGAGTTTGTTCTGAGGATGCAGGGAGACTTTCTTCTTTATGAATGTTTTCTGCTCCCTCCACAGGAAGGGAAGCACTTCTTGGGGGAAGCTGGTCCCTTGGACAGCACTCCAAGTCCTCGTCACGCCTCTTCCAGGTGCCAGCCATGGTGAAAAGCATTCACCAGAGTCTCGTGTCCTGTGCCACTGTGGGTGTCAGTCTGCGCACTGACATTCTGAGGCTGGCTGGAGAACACCCTGCTGACGTGGTGCTGACCCTCCTGCGCTGTGCCCCAACGTGTGACAGGTACGAGGCCCACGTGCCTTGAGAGCTCAGGGCTCAACAGCCTTTAGGGCCCACCAGCCTTTAGGGCCCACCGCCCTGTACAGCCTGTCCAATGGGCTCTGCCAGACAGGCAGACAGGCCCAGGACCCTCAGGCCCCTCTGTCTCCTGAGACTGCTGCCACGCTCCCTGCCTGGCCCTCAGGGCACCGGGGCTCTGTCACCTGGGCCCTACAGCTGCACAGGGCACTGGACTGTGACTGAGACACCCCTGACACAGAGCTCTGATCCCACAGAGCTGCTGCAAGGATGTGGAGAGCCATAGGCTCATCGGGATCAACAGTGGAGAAGGTGCTGCCAACTCTGCTGTGTGTGATGGAGGCCTGGCCCCTGCACAGCATGTGCACCTCTGATGGGGACAACAAGGACGTTTTTGCCCTGGCTGTGAGTTTCTGGAACTGGCCTTGGTTTCCTCGCCAGTAGCCTCTCCAGCAGATCTCCATCCATCCTCTCTGTGCCTCAGGCGCTGGGCTAGGGACAGGCTCAGGCAGCACCAGGCCCACTGCTCCCCCTGCCTCTCCCCTCGGGCCCTGCCCCATGGACACCTCGGCACTGAGCGCTGTCTGGGGCTGCTTCTTTTGCAGGCAACTCTGGTGCTCTGGGTGATTATCCGGGTGCCTCAGTGCCATGAGGCCATGATGCATTCTTCCAACGCTCTGGTTACGGCTCTGCTCTTCCATGTCATCATCACCACACAGCAGATGCCAGAGGCAGTTGATAACTTCTGGAGAGCGTGCCGGGAGGATCACCACCTTCCCAGCAAGCCCAACAGGTCCTGGTCCTCCTGTCCTTCCCATGCCCTTGTGGCCAGCGCCAGTGCTCCCAGTGTGACCTGGGCTTTGCTCTGCACACAGGTTTGCAGTGCAGACCATGAAGGCTCTGCTCTTCTGTCTGCAGTATGACCCTGAGGTGATGGCCATGGAGCGCAAGCGTGGCTGGGACACGCTGCTCTCTGCTGGCACCCAGCACTATGCCATGGGTCTGCTGGCCAGGTGAGACCCCCTGTTTCCCCTCTGCCCCCGACATTTGCACTGTGTGCCTGGCGTGCCCCACACAGTCCCTGTGGTCATGGGCCAGAGAGCCTTGTCACCGAGGGACGGCCAAGCAGACTGCAAAAGGCTGGGAGAGGAGGTGCCCACAAGGGGCAGCCTCCCAAAGTGCCCACATCACCTCCAGGGATGCTGGGGAAAGACTGCATCTCTGAGTCAGTTCTGAGAGAGGTTTGCCTGCACACGTCAGCATCTGGGTGCCTTTTTCCCCCACCAGGGAGATGCGCCGTGTCTCCGTCTTCTTGTGCTCTGGGATTGCCCGCCGCCTGCTTGGGTGGCTCAGCAGGGAAGAGCCACGCTGGGATCTGCCTTTCCTGGCATTCCTTGTGGAGGTGAGCCTGATGGCCAGCGCTGCCTCACTGAACTGCCTCCCAGCTCTCTGTCCTGTCGTAGCCACAGCTGCCTGGGACAGTGCCCGTGCCCTGTGCTGATCTCTCAGCCCAGCCCTGTGAGGTTCTGGGCTCCTGCCAGCTGGATCCCC
The DNA here is from genome assembly GCF_052056855.1 of Sturnus vulgaris. Lineage (NCBI taxonomy): Eukaryota > Metazoa > Chordata > Aves > Passeriformes > Sturnidae > Sturnus > Sturnus vulgaris. Next base: position 4,659,761 of record NC_142249.1, read on the forward strand.
TGTCACTACCCTGTGCCTTTCAGGTCCTGGACTGCTTGGATTTCACTAAATGTGGTGACAGCCTCCTTGAGATCACGTCAAGGAACCTGCAGAGCAAGTACAGGGAGAGACGTCGCCTGGCGCTCAGATGCCTTGTGGTGCTCAGCAAGGATCCCTCGATGGTGAGAAGGGGGCAGCGGCTGAAGCTGTGCTGGGGAAAGCTGCCCCTCGGGCTGCCTGGGCTTCAAGAGCTGCAGCAAATGCTCCCAGCTCTCCTGCCTCACCTCCCTGACTTCATCACGACAGGCCTTTGGCCTCTGGGCCCTGTGGCAGCAGGGTGGGGTTGCAGTGCCAGCACAGTGGTGGTGCTGCTTCAGCCGTTCATGGCTTCACAGCACAGCCTTGTGTTCCACACAGGCCAGAAAAATGTGCAGCCTGTCTCCATGTCTTTTGGAGCTGCTGGGTGATGCAGATGGAGAGGTGGTTGCCATGACCCTCCGTGTGTTCACCAATGTGCTCCAGGACAAAGGCATCTTGATATCCAGCACCACCGCCCCAAAGCTGGCTGAGGCACTCCTGCTGCTCCTTGACAATGTAAGTCTCTGTGTCTCCAGGCATCGGCACTGGATGCCCAGAAACATTTTCCCCTATGGATTTTTGGACCTTTGTCCAGGTGAGCCTGGAGTAATTGCACTTAAGATCCTATCCTCTTCTTCCCTTCCAGGACAACAGCCGTGTGCAGGTGTTTGCCCTCGACCTCTTCTTCAAGATGATGGAGTTGGTGGTAGATGAGGGAAAAAAGCCGCTGATGAAGATTTTGAGGCAGAGCCTACTCCCGCTGTTTTGGCACTGCCATGAGGAGAATGAGCATGTGGCGAAGGTGAGGTTTTGAGTGATGCTGGTGGATGTCTGGAAGGGGCTCGGCTGCCTCCTGCAGGTCCTGGCACCTCCCGGGCTGCAGCCTCCTGCACGCCTTGGCACAGGGACGCGGCTCCTGTGCCCTGAGCTGCGGTGCCATCTGCACATCTCTGCTGCTCTCCAGGCCTCGCGGAAAACACTGCTTTGTGTGACCGAGTTCCTGAAGAGAAGGCATCTCATGCAACTGGTGAAGACAGAGAAGCTGTGGATGTTTGCCGAGTGCCTGGTAAGGAGGGCCTGGAAGCGCCAGGCTCAGCCTGGACAAGCCCCCTGAGCGCGGTGCTCACTGTGTGCGCTTGGCAGCTGTGGCCCTGCCCAGGGCTGCACGCAGGAGCCGCACGGGCTCTTCTCCAGGCTCCTGTGGGCCCGAGCCGGGCGCCGACGGAGCCCCGGCCCAGCGGCTGCTGGCCGCGCCTCAGGGCTGTGCGGGCAGGGGAGGCCGGGGCCGGCCAAAGCGGGGAGCGCCTGGCAAAGGGGCACAAAGCCCGGCCCGACCCTTCCCTCCCGCCGCTCTCTTCAGCTGGCAGAGGACAGGAGCCGAGCGGCCGAGCACCTGCGCCAGGCCCTGCTGTACCTGCAGAGCCCAAAGGAGTCCCTGCAATTAGCGGCCATCAGGTTCATGGGTGAGCCCGGGCTCCCTCCCCTCCCCTCCCCTCCCCTCCCCGCCCCGCCGCAGCTCGGCCCCAGCCCCGCCCGCTGCCCCGGCAAGCGGCATCCGGGCCCGGCGCCGTGGAGCCCCGGCTGCCCTCGGGGCTGCTGCCGCCCTGTGACACACAGGGCTGGCAGCGCCGCTGGCGGGGAGCTGTGCCGCTGGACAGAGCCGTGACAGGCTCTGTGTTCCCAGGGATCGCTGGGCGGTACCTGACGGGTCAGCCAGGAGACATTGACGTTCTCATTGAGGGTGAGTGCGGGCAGCGGGCTGTCAGCGGGGTTGGCGGGGGGAGCTGCAATCCCTGCCCCGGCTGCGGTGGGCTTTGCTCCCTGTGTGGACGGGGGGATGGCGTGGGCAGAGCTCCGAGAGATTTCAGGGACGCAGGTGGAGGGATTCGTGGCCAGCACCTTGCAGCTGACCCCGTTGGCCCCTCTTGTGGCCATGGCAAGAGCTGGGAAGGATGTGGCCCTGTCAGGAAGGTCTGCTTGGATTCCCACAGATGCGGGCTCTCACTGTGGCTCTATTCCTCTCTCTTCCAGCCCTTCAAGCCTTGAAGAGATACGATATACTACTGGAAGAGGTGATCAGTGAAAGGCTTGCAGAACCATGCTCATCTGCCGGCTTAGAAGAACCAGCGTCCCTTTAAGACCTCCAGATGCCATGGAAGTTGAGGCTGCCTTGAGACCAGAAGAGACCAGCTGAAGCTGCAGGCACAGCTGATGATTAGCACAGCTGAGCCTGTGGGAAGCTCGCATGGCTTCAGCCCTCTCCCTGCTTGTAGAGAGCTCTCTCCCTCCAGCCTTCAGACACTGCCTATCCTTTCTTGTTCCCTCGACTATTCCTCCCTTTTGACTGCTCCTTCCCTCCAGCCCTCAGATTGTGCCCATCCCTTTTTTTCCCCTCCAGCTCATGCTTTTGCTTTGCCTTCCATCAATAAACAGTTTGGCTTCTTCACTTTGCCTGCATCTCTGTGGAGCTCAAGCGGCACAATTCCAGAGCCCTGGAACACACACAGGCCTCTCCTGCTGTTCTCTTCCGTGCCGTGCTTTCTGTAGACACTCAGAAACGAGGGCAGATCATCCTGGAAAGGTCTCTGTGTTGAACGTCCAGTTCCACAACACTGTGGAGTTAAAGGTCTTGCTGAGCACCCTGAAGGCGCTGGGTTTTAGAAGAACCAACCTGAGTATGCTCTGAGTGCAGCTCGGAGAGATTCCATAGCAAGCATCCACGGAGGGCAAAGGAGCTTTGGAATGCTGGAAGGTTTCAAGAATAGCTTCCTGAAAGCACAGCAATGCTCCATCACTGGAGCATTGGGTCAGGAAGAGGGCAGAACCAGAGACCAACAGGGCATTGTTGGGGAGCTCTGGGTGTTCCAAAAGAGCAAATGAAGCAGCAGCACAGTGCCTGAGACTCGGACGCGTGACCGTGCCAGTGTCCAGAGCGCAGTCAGGCAGTGCCGGGACCCTGGGTGCGGTTCTGGTCCCCAGAAGCGAGGAATCAGAGCCCCTGCCTCAGAGCCAGTCAGCCAAGCAAGTGAGACCAGACGGAGGGGGCACCCTTCCAGTCTCCCTTGGGCATGGCTGCAAAAGAGCCCCTGCTTCTTCTACCTCCTCTGCCTGTGTTTGGGGTGTGCTGATGGCAGAGCCAGCCAGGTGGTGCTCTGTGTGCCCAAGCCGGTTGAGAGCAGGCATGAAAAGTGCTGTGTGTACAGCACAGAGTCCTGGGAGGTGCTGGCAAGAGCATCCTGTGGGAGCAGGGCTCTGGTCTCTGTCCGGGAACAGCCTGGTTTTGTGGCCGTGACCGCAGGCAGGAGTTGAGGCAGGCGAAGAGGCAGCGGGCAGCTTGTGTTTGTAGAGGGCCTGGGTCTGCACGTCAGAACCTCCACGTGGAAACACACTTGGGGGAACACAAGCTAGAGCTGGAGTGCCAGTTCTGAAAGGCCCAGAAGGAATTGAGACTTGCCAGGACTTCTTAAGAATGTGTTGGTGAACCTGGGGAAAGCTACGCATTTGGAAAAATGCCTTTGGAGAAAAGGGGCTTGCGTCTTAAGGAAAGTGCTTCACAGGGAGATCGCAGTGAGGTAGGTGCAAGCGTCCCCCTTTGGCTCCCTGTGGTCCTTTGAGTCCTTGAGGCCCGCTGCCCTGGGCACAGGGGCAGGGGAAGGGAGAAGGCTGTGAAGAGCAGGTTTGGCATCTGCCTGGAGCTGTGGAGACCAACCCAAGCACCTGCAGCACGCTGTGTTACCCCCTTTTGGCCAGAGGTGTGAGCAGGAGCATCTCTGTCCAGCTGCGAGCCCCAAAGCTCTCTTTGAGAGCTGTGAATTAAAAGTCCTTGATGCACACACTGTTCACATCTCACCTGCCTGCTGTGTTTCGGCTCTTGGCAATATGCAATTGCCTCTCGCTTGGTGGAAGCTGCTGCGGGCCAGGGCCAGCAAAGAGCTGGGCTGTGCGGGCCAGGCAATCTGCAGAGTCTTGGCTGATCTTGGTGTGTCCCTGGCCTCAGCAAAGGCCGGGAAGGTTTGCCTCCCAAGGCATCCTGCTCATTGGCTCTTCCTGTGCGCCTTGGAGAGAAGAAGGTCGGCATTTCTGGCAGCTGGGCATAGGCAGGACTTAAAACGGGGGCGTGTTGTGGCCCAGGGCCAGCTGAGATACCCTGAGAGGAGGCAGCCCAGTGCTCCTTGCTCCTCTCTGCCGACACCAGATCGTTTGTCTGCTTTTGGGGTGACCCTGGCTCTGTCGGGGGTGCTGGGTGGACACGAGACAGCAGCTCCTGTCCCGCTGGGTCCCAGCAGTGCCTCGCAGCAGTCCTGCGTGCACATCAGGGTGCTGGCCAAGAGAGGTCCTGGGAGCTGAGGATTTAAGCTTCCGCAGGTGCATACAGGTCAAGGCCAACGGTGTTCCCTCAGAATACAGCAGTCCTGAGGCTTCCCCTCACAGCTGTCTGATGTCACCCACTCCTTGTGGCACCAGGTGCTTTCCTGTGGAATGTTCTACCTCCCCCAAGAGTCAAGAGGGAGCTGGAGAAAGAGCTTGCCAGGCCGCTCTCCATCCTTTCTCAGCAGTGCTGCTCAAGTGCAGAACTCTGAGCTGAGCACCAATGTGCAAATGGAGCAGCCGTGCACAGGGAGAGTTGGTGGGAAGGATGATCCAGGAACCATAGGCCTGGCAGCCTGAGCTGGCTACTGGGAAAGGCCTTGGAGCAGATCCTCCCGAGTGCCATCCCATGGCACGTGCAGGGAACCAGGGGTCTGCTGGAGGCTGGGAAAGCTCTGCGGAGGGATGGGGTTAGCTGGGGATCCCGGCGGGCTGTTGGGGGCTTGTGTGTGGCTGATTAGGGGGGTTGGTGTTGGTGGGCGTCTTGGAGAAGGAGCTGTGTGGAAGGTGAGAGGTCTAGGCTGGAATTGGAGTCAGCTTGAAGGCAGCATCTGTGCTTTGGCACAGCTTTGGTTCTGGAGGAGGGCCAAAGCACTAGCTGTGATTTTTTGTTAGGGGTCCTGATCTTCCTGCAGGGAAGAGGAGGGGAGAGCTGTACTTTAAGAGTGTGTTGGTTTGAAAGTAAAACCAGTGCGAGACTCCAAGTCAGTAATACAATTTAATAGGAGAAAAGAGAAAAAAATAAAATACATGCAATAATATAAAAGAAACAACCACCAACACAGTCAGAAATACAACCTGACACCCTGTCAGTCAGGGTGTTGGTAGCAGTCCATATAAATGGTGGCTGCAGTCCTCCTGGATGACAGATGTGGTTCTGTTGAAGCGGTGCTCCTGTAGAAGGTGCAGTTTTCCTCCGAAGATCCAGCAATGATGTGGAAAAAGGTCCGACTTTCCTCTGGGATCCAGTTGAAAGGTCTGCCCTCGGGTCCCAAACCCCAGTATTTTATCTAGGTAGGAAAGGCTTGGCTCCTGCCCCAGCTGGGGCATCTCCCAATGGGGTGATGTAATCTTATCAGTCACACAATAGGACTTAATGGCCCATTAACGGAATATATCTTCTGGAGGAAGGATGGGTTGTGAATAGATAACGATGATCATCCCCCCATCTTATCAGATGGCACATCAGCAGAGGATATCTCCCACAGAGATAAGGATCACCACCCCTCCCACATTTTAACAGATGGTGATAGAATACACATTTTTGCATTGTACCCCAGGACAAAGAGCCACTTAGCTATCTGTACCAGGAGGAGGATTAGCCATTTTGCAATCTTCTCATTTGTTTGGGCTAATTTGCTAACACTGAGTGCACTTCCACTCCTTGTGAGCTTTTATTCCTTCCTAGAATTAGGATATTATCATCTCTTCATTGAAAACCATTTGCAAAGCAAAGAATGGCCTTTATTCGCCTCTGTGTAGTGTTCTTTTGTAAAGTGACTCTCCAATGGATGACAAATGAAGGCAAATGAGTTGCTGCTTTGAGATGGGAAGCAAACGTCCAAATCTGTCACACTCTCTGGCCATGCCAGTGAATTTGGGGAAGGAAGGCTTTCCTGAATTGAGGGCTCTTAAATGCCCGGAGCCCGCAGAGCAGCGTTGGATAGGATTTGAGCCATTCCTAACATTCCTGTCGGGCTCTCTTAGATATTTGGGCCAAGGGATTCCTTCCAACCTGGGCCACTTTGGGTGGGCTCAGGGTGTCCCCAGGGCAGGTGTCAGTGTGTGCAAGGGCCCTTTGTGATGCAGTGCAGCCTGGTCACCGTGGCATGGAACCGTGTCTAAGGACCCTTTGTGACATGTGGTGACATGGGGGCTGGTGGTGACACGGGCACACCAGAGTGCTCGGAGCACGCGACGGGACAGGAGGCGCCAGAGCGGTGCTGTGAGGAGCCCCCGCACAGCACACTCGTTCGTGCCTGACCCCGAGCTTTTCCGAGGCGTTATTCCTGCAGGTGACCTCGTGGAAAGACTGCAGGACTTGGTGACTTGGAGCTTTCCTGAGGTATCTCTGATCCCTGTGGCTGGTGCACTAGTAGCCAGACCTTGGGGTGTGGTGATCTGAATCATTTACGAGGAGTCTGCTGCCCTTGTGGCAGGAGGCCTCAAGTGCAGGACTTGCTGTCCTGCAGCCTTCCTGAGGCTTCTCTGTCGCAGGTGCCTTTAAGGCACAGCTGCACAACTTGTTGCCTTGTAACTTTCCCAAAGCATCTCTCTAGAAGGTGCCCTCGAGGCCAGACTCCGGCATGGCGGGCAGATTTCTCAATCTGTTCAAAGTGTTCAGGGCAATAAAAAGGAGAGGCTCTAGAGTTGCCCCAGCTCCTCAAGAGCCCGAAGAGTCAGAGCCGTTCCAGCCAATGCAGGATGGTGAGTGGCACACCTGGGTCTCAGGGCTGGTGCATGCATCCAGCTTGGCCCCGTCCCGTCCCGTCCCATCCCGTCCGTCCCATCCCATCCCGTCTCATCTCGTCTCAGTCCAGCCCACCCACTGTGGACATGCCCAGGGACAGGACAGAAGAGGGGCCGGGCAGACACCCTGCAGCGGCCGTGCTGGCATCCCCTGGGGCATCCCGGGGCTGTCCCTGCCTGGGGAATGCAGGGCTGGGCTGTGTTCTCCGGCCTCTCCCGCAGCCCCTCAGCTCTGGCTGCGCTCGCTCTTTGCCAGGTGCTGCAGCCATGGAGCCGACACAAGAGCAGAAACCCACCCGTGGCCGCTTCCGCAGAACACTGAAGGTACCTGCAGCCATCCCCACCTGGGCTGGGCCTGCTGTCACTGCTCAGCCCAGCACAGCGCTTGGAGCATGCCATGGAACTTGCCTCTCTTCCCTGTCCTTTGTTCTCCTGCAGATGTTCCGCGAGTTTGTGCCCCTTCGCCGTAGAAAGACCAGCAGCACAGCAACAGAGAGCACAGCCGAGCCTGACTCCAGGCTGAGCGAGCTCCAGGCAGAGCCCGATGTCAGCCCAGATTTGGCTGAGTGCTCAGACCACTTCAACACAGCAGTGAATGATGACAGGGCAAAGGCTGACATGGCAGTGACGGAGGACGTGGCCATGACAAACGCTGACACCGGAGAGACTCAGGGCATCACAAATACTGACACCACTCCCGCTGTCATTCATGCTCCCACCACCGATTTTGTTGAGAAGAGTGTTGTTTCATCTGAGCTGCAGGTTAGCAGTCTGGGGCCAGGGCTGGTGCCCTCCCAGGATCATGTGATCGTGCATCCCCTCAAGGAACGGCCACTGTGCCTCCTTGGTCTTTGAGGCCAGAAGAGTGTGGTGGGAAGGTGTCGCTGGCTGGGTTTTTGGGCTCCCTTTGGGATCTCTGAGACCGCTTCTGCAGCCCTCAGCGACAGAGCACGTTCCCGAGCCTTGCCCAGATAGAAATTTGGCTCGCGGTGAGCTCTTAGACCAGCGGGGTAAATAAACCAGGATATGTAGAAAGCCACAAATCCATAGTTTATTCTATGAAGGCATCCAATCTAGCATATACCAACGGTTATTGTTTTACAGGGGTTTTTATAGCTTTTGGGAGTTTTACAGTTTGCACCAATTATCAAGGGAATTCTACATTCTAACCAATCCCTGAGGGATTTTACATTCAAAGCTGGCCTGCGGATACTAAAAGAGAATGAGCCACTAATACTGGAGATCGAAGGATCTACCAAGGGCGGGAACTGGATTCCTTTTTGTATTCATCATTTCACAAGCCATTTCTTATCTTTAAGCTATGGTTTTCCAAGGAGTTTGTTCTGAGGATGCAGGGAGACTTTCTTCTTTATGAATGTTTTCTGCTCCCTCCACAGGAAGGGAAGCACTTCTTGGGGGAAGCTGGTCCCTTGGACAGCACTCCAAGTCCTCGTCACGCCTCTTCCAGGTGCCAGCCATGGTGAAAAGCATTCACCAGAGTCTCGTGTCCTGTGCCACTGTGGGTGTCAGTCTGCGCACTGACATTCTGAGGCTGGCTGGAGAACACCCTGCTGACGTGGTGCTGACCCTCCTGCGCTGTGCCCCAACGTGTGACAGGTACGAGGCCCACGTGCCTTGAGAGCTCAGGGCTCAACAGCCTTTAGGGCCCACCAGCCTTTAGGGCCCACCGCCCTGTACAGCCTGTCCAATGGGCTCTGCCAGACAGGCAGACAGGCCCAGGACCCTCAGGCCCCTCTGTCTCCTGAGACTGCTGCCACGCTCCCTGCCTGGCCCTCAGGGCACCGGGGCTCTGTCACCTGGGCCCTACAGCTGCACAGGGCACTGGACTGTGACTGAGACACCCCTGACACAGAGCTCTGATCCCACAGAGCTGCTGCAAGGATGTGGAGAGCCATAGGCTCATCGGGATCAACAGTGGAGAAGGTGCTGCCAACTCTGCTGTGTGTGATGGAGGCCTGGCCCCTGCACAGCATGTGCACCTCTGATGGGGACAACAAGGACGTTTTTGCCCTGGCTGTGAGTTTCTGGAACTGGCCTTGGTTTCCTCGCCAGTAGCCTCTCCAGCAGATCTCCATCCATCCTCTCTGTGCCTCAGGCGCTGGGCTAGGGACAGGCTCAGGCAGCACCAGGCCCACTGCTCCCCCTGCCTCTCCCCTCGGGCCCTGCCCCATGGACACCTCGGCACTGAGCGCTGTCTGGGGCTGCTTCTTTTGCAGGCAACTCTGGTGCTCTGGGTGATTATCCGGGTGCCTCAGTGCCATGAGGCCATGATGCATTCTTCCAACGCTCTGGTTACGGCTCTGCTCTTCCATGTCATCATCACCACACAGCAGATGCCAGAGGCAGTTGATAACTTCTGGAGAGCGTGCCGGGAGGATCACCACCTTCCCAGCAAGCCCAACAGGTCCTGGTCCTCCTGTCCTTCCCATGCCCTTGTGGCCAGCGCCAGTGCTCCCAGTGTGACCTGGGCTTTGCTCTGCACACAGGTTTGCAGTGCAGACCATGAAGGCTCTGCTCTTCTGTCTGCAGTATGACCCTGAGGTGATGGCCATGGAGCGCAAGCGTGGCTGGGACACGCTGCTCTCTGCTGGCACCCAGCACTATGCCATGGGTCTGCTGGCCAGGTGAGACCCCCTGTTTCCCCTCTGCCCCCGACATTTGCACTGTGTGCCTGGCGTGCCCCACACAGTCCCTGTGGTCATGGGCCAGAGAGCCTTGTCACCGAGGGACGGCCAAGCAGACTGCAAAAGGCTGGGAGAGGAGGTGCCCACAAGGGGCAGCCTCCCAAAGTGCCCACATCACCTCCAGGGATGCTGGGGAAAGACTGCATCTCTGAGTCAGTTCTGAGAGAGGTTTGCCTGCACACGTCAGCATCTGGGTGCCTTTTTCCCCCACCAGGGAGATGCGCCGTGTCTCCGTCTTCTTGTGCTCTGGGATTGCCCGCCGCCTGCTTGGGTGGCTCAGCAGGGAAGAGCCACGCTGGGATCTGCCTTTCCTGGCATTCCTTGTGGAGGTGAGCCTGATGGCCAGCGCTGCCTCACTGAACTGCCTCCCAGCTCTCTGTCCTGTCGTAGCCACAGCTGCCTGGGACAGTGCCCGTGCCCTGTGCTGATCTCTCAGCCCAGCCCTGTGAGGTTCTGGGCTCCTGCCAGCTGGATCCCCTGTCACTACCCTGTGCCTTTCAGGTCCTGGACTGCTTGGATTTCACTAAATGTGGTGACAGCCTCCTTGAGATCACGTCAAGGAACCTGCAGAGCAAGTACAGGGAGAGACGTCGCCTGGCGCTCAGATGCCTTGTGGTGCTCAGCAAGGATCCCTCGATGGTGAGAAGGGGGCAGCGGCTGAAGCTGTGCTGGGGAAAGCTGCCCCTCGGGCTGCCTGGGCTTCAAGAGCTGCAGCAAATGCTCCCAGCTCTCCTGCCTCACCTCCCTGACTTCATCACGACAGGCCTTTGGCCTCTGGGCCCTGTGGCAGCAGGGTGGGGTTGCAGTGCCAGCACAGTGGTGGTGCTGCTTCAGCCGTTCATGGCTTCACAGCACAGCCTTGTGTTCCACACAGGCCAGAAAAATGTGCAGCCTGTCTCCATGTCTTTTGGAGCTGCTGGGTGATGCAGATGGAGAGGTGGTTGCCATGACCCTCCGTGTGTTCACCAATGTGCTCCAGGACAAAGGCATCTTGATATCCAGCACCACCGCCCCAAAGCTGGCTGAGGCACTCCTGCTGCTCCTTGACAATGTAAGTCTCTGTGTCTCCAGGCATCGGCACTGGATGCCCAGAAACATTTTCCCCTATGGATTTTTGGACCTTTGTCCAGGTGAGCCTGGAGTAATTGCACTTAAGATCCTATCCTCTTCTTCCCTTCCAGGACAACAGCCGTGTGCAGGTGTTTGCCCTCGACCTCTTCTTCAAGATGATGGAGTTGGTGGTAGATGAGGGAAAAAAGCCGCTGATGAAGATTTTGAGGCAGAGCCTACTCCCGCTGTTTTGGCACTGCCATGAGGAGAATGAGCATGTGGCGAAGGTGAGGTTTTGAGTGATGCTGGTGGATGTCTGGAAGGGGCTCGGCTGCCTCCTGCAGGTCCTGGCACCTCCCGGGCTGCAGCCTCCTGCACGCCTTGGCACAGGGACGCGGCTCCTGTGCCCTGAGCTGCGGTGCCATCTGCACATCTCTGCTGCTCTCCAGGCCTCGCGGAAAACACTGCTTTGTGTGACCGAGTTCCTGAAGAGAAGGCATCTCATGCAACTGGTGAAGACAGAGAAGCTGTGGATGTTTGCCGAGTGCCTGGTAAGGAGGGCCTGGAAGCGCCAGGCTCAGCCTGGACAAGCCCCCTGAGCGCGGTGCTCACTGTGTGCGCTTGGCAGCTGTGGCCCTGCCCAGGGCTGCACGCAGGAGCCGCACGGGCTCTTCTCCAGGCTCCTGTGGGCCCGAGCCGGGCGCCGACGGAGCCCCGGCCCAGCGGCTGCTGGCCGCGCCTCAGGGCTGTGCGGGCAGGGGAGGCCGGGGCCGGCCAAAGCGGGGAGCGCCTGGCAAAGGGGCACAAAGCCCGGCCCGACCCTTCCCTCCCGCCGCTCTCTTCAGCTGGCAGAGGACAGGAGCCGAGCGGCCGAGCACCTGCGCCAGGCCCTGCCGTACCTGCAGAGCCCAAAGGAGTCCCTGCAATTAGCGGCCATCAGGTTCATGGGTGAGCCCGGGCTCCCTCCCCTCCCCTCCCCTCCCCTCCCCGCCCCGCCGCAGCTCGGCCCCAGCCCCGCCCGCTGCCCCGGCAAGCGGCATCCGGGCCCGGCGCCGTGGAGCCCCGGCTGCCCTCGGGGCTGCTGCCGCCCTGTGACACACAGGGCTGGCAGCGCCGCTGGCGGGGAGCTGTGCCGCTGGACAGAGCCGTGACAGGCTCTGTGTTCCCAGGGATCGCTGGGCGGTACCTGACGGGTCAGCCAGGAGACATTGACGTTCTCATTGAGGGTGAGTGCGGGCAGCGGGCTGTCAGCGGGGTTGGCGGGGGGAGCTGCAATCCCTGCCCCGGCTGCGGTGGGCTTTGCTCCCTGTGTGGACGGGGGGATGGCGTGGGCAGAGCTCCGAGAGATTTCAGGGACGCAGGTGGAGGGATTCGTGGCCAGCACCTTGCAGCTGACCCCGTTGGCCCCTCTTGTGGCCATGGCAAGAGCTGGGAAGGATGTGGCCCTGTCAGGAAGGTCTGCTTGGATTCCCACAGATGCGGGCTCTCACTGTGGCTCTATTCCTCTCTCTTCCAGCCCTTCAAGCCTTGAAGAGATACGATATACTACTGGAAGAGGTGATCAGTGAAAGGCTTGCAGAACCATGCTCATCTGCCGGCTTAGAAGAACCAGCGTCCCTTTAAGACCTCCAGATGCCATGGAAGTTGAGGCTGCCTTGAGACCAGAAGAGACCAGCTGAAGCTGCAGGCACAGCTGATGATTAGCACAGCTGAGCCTGTGGGAAGCTCGCATGGCTTCAGCCCTCTCCCTGCTTGTAGAGAGCTCTCTCCCTCCAGCCTTCAGACACTGCCTATCCTTTCTTGTTCCCTCGACTATTCCTCCCTTTTGACTGCTCCTTCCCTCCAGCCCTCAGATTGTGCCCATCCCTTTTTTTCCCCTCCAGCTCATGCTTTTGCTTTGCCTTCCATCAATAAACAGTTTGGCTTCTTCACTTTGCCTGCATCTCTGTGGAGCTCAAGCGGCACAATTCCAGAGCCCTGGAACACACACAGGCCTCTCCTGCTGTTCTCTTCCGTGCCGTGCTTTCTGTAGACACTCAGAAACGAGGGCAGATCATCCTGGAAAGGTCTCTGTGTTGAACGTCCAGTTCCACAACACTGTGGAGTTAAAGGTCTTGCTGAGCACCCTGAAGGCGCTGGGTTTTAGAAGAACCAACCTGAGTATGCTCTGAGTGCAGCTCGGAGAGATTCCATAGCAAGCATCCACGGAGGGCAAAGGAGCTTTGGAATGCTGGAAGGTTTCAAGAATAGCTTCCTGAAAGCACAGCAATGCTCCATCACTGGAGCATTGGGTCAGGAAGAGGGCAGAACCAGAGACCAACAGGGCATTGTTGGGGAGCTCTGGGTGTTCCAAAAGAGCAAATGAAGCAGCAGCACAGTGCCTGAGACTCGGACGCGTGACCGTGCCAGTGTCCAGAGCGCAGTCAGGCAGTGCCGGGACCCTGGGTGCGGTTCTGGTCCCCAGAAGCGAGGAATCAGAGCCCCTGCCTCAGAGCCAGTCAGCCAAGCAAGTGAGACCAGACGGAGGGGGCACCCTTCCAGTCTCCCTTGGGCATGGCTGCAAAAGAGCCCCTGCTTCTTCTACCTCCTCTGCCTGTGTTTGGGGTGTGCTGATGGCAGAGCCAGCCAGGTGGTGCTCTGTGTGCCCAAGCCGGTTGAGAGCAGGCATGAAAAGTGCTGTGTGTACAGCACAGAGTCCTGGGAGGTGCTGGCAAGAGCATCCTGTGGGAGCAGGGCTCTGGTCTCTGTCCGGGAACAGCCTGGTTTTGTGGCCGTGACCGCAGGCAGGAGTTGAGGCAGGCGAAGAGGCAGCGGGCAGCTTGTGTTTGTAGAGGGCCTGGGTCTGCACGTCAGAACCTCCACGTGGAAACACACTTGGGGGAACACAAGCTAGAGCTGGAGTGCCAGTTCTGAAAGGCCCAGAAGGAATTGAGACTTGCCAGGACTTCTTAAGAATGTGTTGGTGAACCTGGGGAAAGCTACGCATTTGGAAAAATGCCTTTGGAGAAAAGGGGCTTGCGTCTTAAGGAAAGTGCTTCACAGGGAGATCGCAGTGAGGTAGGTGCAAGCGTCCCCCTTTGGCTCCCTGTGGTCCTTTGAGTCCTTGAGGCCCGCTGCCCTGGGCACAGGGGCAGGGGAAGGGAGAAGGCTGTGAAGAGCAGGTTTGGCATCTGCCTGGAGCTGTGGAGACCAACCCAAGCACCTGCAGCACGCTGTGTTACCCCCTTTTGGCCAGAGGTGTGAGCAGGAGCATCTCTGTCCAGCTGCGAGCCCCAAAGCTCTCTTTGAGAGCTGTGAATTAAAAGTCCTTGATGCACACACTGTTCACATCTCACCTGCCTGCTGTGTTTCGGCTCTTGGCAATATGCAATTGCCTCTCGCTTGGTGGAAGCTGCTGCGGGCCAGGGCCAGCAAAGAGCTGGGCTGTGCGGGCCAGGCAATCTGCAGAGTCTTGGCTGATCTTGGTGTGTCCCTGGCCTCAGCAAAGGCCGGGAAGGTTTGCCTCCCAAGGCATCCTGCTCATTGGCTCTTCCTGTGCGCCTTGGAGAGAAGAAGGTCGGCATTTCTGGCAGCTGGGCATAGGCAGGACTTAAAACGGGGGCGTGTTGTGGCCCAGGGCCAGCTGAGATACCCTGAGAGGAGGCAGCCCAGTGCTCCTTGCTCCTCTCTGCCGACACCAGATCGTTTGTCTGCTTTTGGGGTGACCCTGGCTCTGTCGGGGGTGCTGGGTGGACACGAGACAGCAGCTCCTGTCCCGCTGGGTCCCAGCAGTGCCTCGCAGCAGTCCTGCGTGCACATCAGGGTGCTGGCCAAGAGAGGTCCTGGGAGCTGAGGATTTAAGCTTCCGCAGGTGCATACAGGTCAAGGCCAACGGTGTTCCCTCAGAATACAGCAGTCCTGAGGCTTCCCCTCACAGCTGTCTGATGTCACCCACTCCTTGTGGCACCAGGTGCTTTCCTGTGGAATGTTCTACCTCCCCCAAGAGTCAAGAGGGAGCTGGAGAAAGAGCTTGCCAGGCCGCTCTCCATCCTTTCTCAGCAGTGCTGCTCAAGTGCAGAACTCTGAGCTGAGCACCAATGTGCAAATGGAGCAGCCGTGCACAGGGAGAGTTGGTGGGAAGGATGATCCAGGAACCATAGGCCTGGCAGCCTGAGCTGGCTACTGGGAAAGGCCTTGGAGCAGATCCTCCCGAGTGCCATCCCATGGCACGTGCAGGGAACCAGGGGTCTGCTGGAGGCTGGGAAAGCTCTGCGGAGGGATGGGGTTAGCTGGGGATCCCGGCGGGCTGTTGGGGGCTTGTGTGTGGCTGATTAGGGGGGTTGGTGTTGGTGGGCGTCTTGGAGAAGGAGCTGTGTGGAAGGTGAGAGGTCTAGGCTGGAATTGGAGTCAGCTTGAAGGCAGCATCTGTGCTTTGGCACAGCTTTGGTTCTGGAGGAGGGCCAAAGCACTAGCTGTGATTTTTTGTTAGGGGTCCTGATCTTCCTGCAGGGAAGAGGAGGGGAGAGCTGTACTTTAAGAGTGTGTTGGTTTGAAAGTAAAACCAGTGCGAGACTCCAAGTCAGTAATACAATTTAATAGGAGAAAAGAGAAAAAAATAAAATACATGCAATAATATAAAAGAAACAACCACCAACACAGTCAGAAATACAACCTGACACCCTGTCAGTCAGGGTGTTGGTAGCAGTCCATATAAATGGTGGCTGCAGTCCTCCTGGATGACAGATGTGGTTCTGTTGAAGCGGTGCTCCTGTAGAAGGTGCAGTTTTCCTCCGAAGATCCAGCAATGATGTGGAAAAAGGTCCGACTTTCCTCTGGGATCCAGTTGAAAGGTCTGCCCTCGGGTCCCAAACCCCAGTATTTTATCTAGGTAGGAAAGGCTTGGCTCCTGCCCCAGCTGGGGCATCTCCCAATGGGGTGATGTAATCTTATCAGTCACACAATAGGACTTAATGGCCCATTAACGGAATATATCTTCTGGAGGAAGGATGGGTTGTGAATAGATAACGATGATCATCCCCCCATCTTATCAGATGGCACATCAGCAGAGGATATCTCCCACAGAGATAAGGATCACCACCCCTCCCACATTTTAACAGATGGTGATAGAATACACATTTTTGCATTGTACCCCAGGACAAAGAGCCACTTAGCTATCTGTACCAGGAGGAGGATTAGCCATTTTGCAATCTTCTCATTTGTTTGGGCTAATTTGCTAACACTGAGTGCACTTCCACTCCTTGTGAGCTTTTATTCCTTCCTAGAATTAGGATATTATCATCTCTTCATTGAAAACCATTTGCAAAGCAAAGAATGGCCTTTATTCGCCTCTGTGTAGTGTTCTTTTGTAAAGTGACTCTCCAATGGATGACAAATGAAGGCAAATGAGTTGCTGCTTTGAGATGGGAAGCAAACGTCCAAATCTGTCACACTCTCTGGCCATGCCAGTGAATTTGGGGAAGGAAGGCTTTCCTGAATTGAGGGCTCTTAAATGCCCGGAGCCCGCAGAGCAGCGTTGGATAGGATTTGAGCCATTCCTAACATTCCTGTCGGGCTCTCTTAGATATTTGGGCCAAGGGATTCCTTCCAACCTGGGCCACTTTGGGTGGGCTCAGGGTGTCCCCAGGGCAGGTGTCAGTGTGTGCAAGGGCCCTTTGTGATGCAGTGCAGCCTGGTCACCGTGGCATGGAACCGTGTCTAAGGACCCTTTGTGACATGTGGTGACATGGGGGCTGGTGGTGACACGGGCACACCAGAGTGCTCGGAGCACGCGACGGGACAGGAGGCGCCAGAGCGGTGCTGTGAGGAGCCCCCGCACAGCACACTCGTTCGTGCCTGACCCCGAGCTTTTCCGAGGCGTTATTCCTGCAGGTGACCTCGTGGAAAGACTGCAGGACTTGGTGACTTGGAGCTTTCCTGAGGTATCTCTGATCCCTGTGGCTGGTGCACTAGTAGCCAGACCTTGGGGTGTGGTGATCTGAATCATTTACGAGGAGTCTGCTGCCCTTGTGGCAGGAGGCCTCAAGTGCAGGACTTGCTGTCCTGCAGCCTTCCTGAGGCTTCTCTGTCGCAGGTGCCTTTAAGGCACAGCTGCACAACTTGTTGCCTTGTAACTTTCCCAAAGCATCTCTCTAGAAGGTGCCCTCGAGGCCAGACTCCGGCATGGCGGGCAGATTTCTCAATCTGTTCAAAGTGTTCAGGGCAATAAAAAGGAGAGGCTCTAGAGTTGCCCCAGCTCCTCAAGAGCCCGAAGAGTCAGAGCCGTTCCAGCCAATGCAGGATGGTGAGTGGCACACCTGGGTCTCAGGGCTGGTGCATGCATCCAGCTTGGCCCCGTCCCGTCCCGTCCCATCCCGTCCGTCCCATCCCATCCCGTCTCATCTCGTCTCAGTCCAGCCCACCCACTGTGGACATGCCCAGGGACAGGACAGAAGAGGGGCCGGGCAGACACCCTGCAGCGGCCGTGCTGGCATCCCCTGGGGCATCCCGGGGCTGTCCCTGCCTGGGGAATGCAGGGCTGGGCTGTGTTCTCCGGCCTCTCCCGCAGCCCCTCAGCTCTGGCTGCGCTCGCTCTTTGCCAGGTGCTGCAGCCATGGAGCCGACACAAGAGCAGAAACCCACCCGTGGCCGCTTCCGCAGAACACTGAAGGTACCTGCAGCCATCCCCACCTGGGCTGGGCCTGCTGTCACTGCTCAGCCCAGCACAGCGCTTGGAGCATGCCATGGAACTTGCCTCTCTTCCCTGTCCTTTGTTCTCCTGCAGATGTTCCGCGAGTTTGTGCCCCTTCGCCGTAGAAAGACCAGCAGCACAGCAACAGAGAGCACAGCCGAGCCTGACTCCAGGCTGAGCGAGCTCCAGGCAGAGCCCGATGTCAGCCCAGATTTGGCTGAGTGCTCAGACCACTTCAACACAGCAGTGAATGATGACAGGGCAAAGGCTGACATGGCAGTGACGGAGGACGTGGCCATGACAAACGCTGACACCGGAGAGACTCAGGGCATCACAAATACTGACACCACTCCCGCTGTCATTCATGCTCCCACCACCGATTTTGTTGAGAAGAGTGTTGTTTCATCTGAGCTGCAGGTTAGCAGTCTGGGGCCAGGGCTGGTGCCCTCCCAGGATCATGTGATCGTGCATCCCCTCAAGGAACGGCCACTGTGCCTCCTTGGTCTTTGAGGCCAGAAGAGTGTGGTGGGAAGGTGTCGCTGGCTGGGTTTTTGGGCTCCCTTTGGGATCTCTGAGACCGCTTCTGCAGCCCTCAGCGACAGAGCACGTTCCCGAGCCTTGCCCAGATAGAAATTTGGCTCGCGGTGAGCTCTTAGACCAGCGGGGTAAATAAACCAGGATATGTAGAAAGCCACAAATCCATAGTTTATTCTATGAAGGCATCCAATCTAGCATATACCAACGGTTATTGTTTTACAGGGGTTTTTATAGCTTTTGGGAGTTTTACAGTTTGCACCAATTATCAAGGGAATTCTACATTCTAACCAATCCCTGAGGGATTTTACATTCAAAGCTGGCCTGCGGATACTAAAAGAGAATGAGCCACTAATACTGGAGATCGAAGGATCTACCAAGGGCGGGAACTGGATTCCTTTTTGTATTCATCATTTCACAAGCCATTTCTTATCTTTAAGCTATGGTTTTCCAAGGAGTTTGTTCTGAGGATGCAGGGAGACTTTCTTCTTTATGAATGTTTTCTGCTCCCTCCACAGGAAGGGAAGCACTTCTTGGGGGAAGCTGGTCCCTTGGACAGCACTCCAAGTCCTCGTCACGCCTCTTCCAGGTGCCAGCCATGGTGAAAAGCATTCACCAGAGTCTCGTGTCCTGTGCCACTGTGGGTGTCAGTCTGCGCACTGACATTCTGAGGCTGGCTGGAGAACACCCTGCTGACGTGGTGCTGACCCTCCTGCGCTGTGCCCCAACGTGTGACAGGTACGAGGCCCACGTGCCTTGAGAGCTCAGGGCTCAACAGCCTTTAGGGCCCACCAGCCTTTAGGGCCCACCGCCCTGTACAGCCTGTCCAATGGGCTCTGCCAGACAGGCAGACAGGCCCAGGACCCTCAGGCCCCTCTGTCTCCTGAGACTGCTGCCACGCTCCCTGCCTGGCCCTCAGGGCACCGGGGCTCTGTCACCTGGGCCCTACAGCTGCACAGGGCACTGGACTGTGACTGAGACACCCCTGACACAGAGCTCTGATCCCACAGAGCTGCTGCAAGGATGTGGAGAGCCATAGGCTCATCGGGATCAACAGTGGAGAAGGTGCTGCCAACTCTGCTGTGTGTGATGGAGGCCTGGCCCCTGCACAGCATGTGCACCTCTGATGGGGACAACAAGGACGTTTTTGCCCTGGCTGTGAGTTTCTGGAACTGGCCTTGGTTTCCTCGCCAGTAGCCTCTCCAGCAGATCTCCATCCATCCTCTCTGTGCCTCAGGCGCTGGGCTAGGGACAGGCTCAGGCAGCACCAGGCCCACTGCTCCCCCTGCCTCTCCCCTCGGGCCCTGCCCCATGGACACCTCGGCACTGAGCGCTGTCTGGGGCTGCTTCTTTTGCAGGCAACTCTGGTGCTCTGGGTGATTATCCGGGTGCCTCAGTGCCATGAGGCCATGATGCATTCTTCCAACGCTCTGGTTACGGCTCTGCTCTTCCATGTCATCATCACCACACAGCAGATGCCAGAGGCAGTTGATAACTTCTGGAGAGCGTGCCGGGAGGATCACCACCTTCCCAGCAAGCCCAACAGGTCCTGGTCCTCCTGTCCTTCCCATGCCCTTGTGGCCAGCGCCAGTGCTCCCAGTGTGACCTGGGCTTTGCTCTGCACACAGGTTTGCAGTGCAGACCATGAAGGCTCTGCTCTTCTGTCTGCAGTATGACCCTGAGGTGATGGCCATGGAGCGCAAGCGTGGCTGGGACACGCTGCTCTCTGCTGGCACCCAGCACTATGCCATGGGTCTGCTGGCCAGGTGAGACCCCCTGTTTCCCCTCTGCCCCCGACATTTGCACTGTGTGCCTGGCGTGCCCCACACAGTCCCTGTGGTCATGGGCCAGAGAGCCTTGTCACCGAGGGACGGCCAAGCAGACTGCAAAAGGCTGGGAGAGGAGGTGCCCACAAGGGGCAGCCTCCCAAAGTGCCCACATCACCTCCAGGGATGCTGGGGAAAGACTGCATCTCTGAGTCAGTTCTGAGAGAGGTTTGCCTGCACACGTCAGCATCTGGGTGCCTTTTTCCCCCACCAGGGAGATGCGCCGTGTCTCCGTCTTCTTGTGCTCTGGGATTGCCCGCCGCCTGCTTGGGTGGCTCAGCAGGGAAGAGCCACGCTGGGATCTGCCTTTCCTGGCATTCCTTGTGGAGGTGAGCCTGATGGCCAGCGCTGCCTCACTGAACTGCCTCCCAGCTCTCTGTCCTGTCGTAGCCACAGCTGCCTGGGACAGTGCCCGTGCCCTGTGCTGATCTCTCAGCCCAGCCCTGTGAGGTTCTGGGCTCCTGCCAGCTGGATCCCCTGTCACTACCCTGTGCCTTTCAGGTCCTGGACTGCTTGGATTTCACTAAATGTGGTGACAGCCTCCTTGAGATCACGTCAAGGAACCTGCAGAGCAAGTACAGGGAGAGACGTCGCCTGGCGCTCAGATGCCTTGTGGTGCTCAGCAAGGATCCCTCGATGGTGAGAAGGGGGCAGCGGCTGAAGCTGTGCTGGGGAAAGCTGCCCCTCGGGCTGCCTGGGCTTCAAGAGCTGCAGCAAATGCTCCCAGCTCTCCTGCCTCACCTCCCTGACTTCATCACGACAGGCCTTTGGCCTCTGGGCCCTGTGGCAGCAGGGTGGGGTTGCAGTGCCAGCACAGTGGTGGTGCTGCTTCAGCCGTTCATGGCTTCACAGCACAGCCTTGTGTTCCACACAGGCCAGAAAAATGTGCAGCCTGTCTCCATGTCTTTTGGAGCTGCTGGGTGATGCAGATGGAGAGGTGGTTGCCATGACCCTCCGTGTGTTCACCAATGTGCTCCAGGACAAAGGCATCTTGATATCCAGCACCACCGCCCCAAAGCTGGCTGAGGCACTCCTGCTGCTCCTTGACAATGTAAGTCTCTGTGTCTCCAGGCATCGGCACTGGATGCCCAGAAACATTTTCCCCTATGGATTTTTGGACCTTTGTCCAGGTGAGCCTGGAGTAATTGCACTTAAGATCCTATCCTCTTCTTCCCTTCCAGGACAACAGCCGTGTGCAGGTGTTTGCCCTCGACCTCTTCTTCAAGATGATGGAGTTGGTGGTAGATGAGGGAAAAAAGCCGCTGATGAAGATTTTGAGGCAGAGCCTACTCCCGCTGTTTTGGCACTGCCATGAGGAGAATGAGCATGTGGCGAAGGTGAGGTTTTGAGTGATGCTGGTGGATGTCTGGAAGGGGCTCGGCTGCCTCCTGCAGGTCCTGGCACCTCCCGGGCTGCAGCCTCCTGCACGCCTTGGCACAGGGACGCGGCTCCTGTGCCCTGAGCTGCGGTGCCATCTGCACATCTCTGCTGCTCTCCAGGCCTCGCGGAAAACACTGCTTTGTGTGACCGAGTTCCTGAAGAGAAGGCATCTCATGCAACTGGTGAAGACAGAGAAGCTGTGGATGTTTGCCGAGTGCCTGGTAAGGAGGGCCTGGAAGCGCCAGGCTCAGCCTGGACAAGCCCCCTGAGCGCGGTGCTCACTGTGTGCGCTTGGCAGCTGTGGCCCTGCCCAGGGCTGCACGCAGGAGCCGCACGGGCTCTTCTCCAGGCTCCTGTGGGCCCGAGCCGGGCGCCGACGGAGCCCCGGCCCAGCGGCTGCTGGCCGCGCCTCAGGGCTGTGCGGGCAGGGGAGGCCGGGGCCGGCCAAAGCGGGGAGCGCCTGGCAAAGGGGCACAAAGCCCGGCCCGACCCTTCCCTCCCGCCGCTCTCTTCAGCTGGCAGAGGACAGGAGCCGAGCGGCCGAGCACCTGCGCCAGGCCCTGCTGTACCTGCAGAGCCCAAAGGAGTCCCTGCAATTAGCGGCCATCAGGTTCATGGGTGAGCCCGGGCTCCCTCCCCTCCCCTCCCCTCCCCTCCCCTCCCCGCCCCGCCGCAGCTCGGCCCCAGCCCCGCCCGCTGCCCCGGCAAGCGGCATCCGGGCCCGGCGCCGTGGAGCCCCGGCTGCCCTCGGGGCTGCTGCCGCCCTGTGACACACAGGGCTGGCAGCGCCGCTGGCGGGGAGCTGTGCCGCTGGACAGAGCCGTGACAGGCTCTGTGTTCCCAGGGATCGCTGGGCGGTACCTGACGGGTCAGCCAGGAGACATTGACGTTCTCATTGAGGGTGAGTGCGGGCAGCGGGCTGTCAGCGGGGTTGGCGGGGGGAGCTGCAATCCCTGCCCCGGCTGCGGTGGGCTTTGCTCCCTGTGTGGACGGGGGGATGGCGTGGGCAGAGCTCCGAGAGATTTCAGGGACGCAGGTGGAGGGATTCGTGGCCAGCACCTTGCAGCTGACCCCGTTGGCCCCTCTTGTGGCCATGGCAAGAGCTGGGAAGGATGTGGCCCTGTCAGGAAGGTCTGCTTGGATTCCCACAGATGCGGGCTCTCACTGTGGCTCTATTCCTCTCTCTTCCAGCCCTTCAAGCCTTGAAGAGATACGATATACTACTGGAAGAGGTGATCAGTGAAAGGCTTGCAGAACCATGCTCATCTGCCGGCTTAGAAGAACCAGCGTCCCTTTAAGACCTCCAGATGCCATGGAAGTTGAGGCTGCCTTGAGACCAGAAGAGACCAGCTGAAGCTGCAGGCACAGCTGATGATTAGCACAGCTGAGCCTGTGGGAAGCTCGCATGGCTTCAGCCCTCTCCCTGCTTGTAGAGAGCTCTCTCCCTCCAGCCTTCAGACACTGCCTATCCTTTCTTGTTCCCTCGACTATTCCTCCCTTTTGACTGCTCCTTCCCTCCAGCCCTCAGATTGTGCCCATCCCTTTTTTTCCCCTCCAGCTCATGCTTTTGCTTTGCCTTCCATCAATAAACAGTTTGGCTTCTTCACTTTGCCTGCATCTCTGTGGAGCTCAAGCGGCACAATTCCAGAGCCCTGGAACACACACAGGCCTCTCCTGCTGTTCTCTTCCGTGCCGTGCTTTCTGTAGACACTCAGAAACGAGGGCAGATCATCCTGGAAAGGTCTCTGTGTTGAACGTCCAGTTCCACAACACTGTGG
The DNA here is from genome assembly GCF_052056855.1 of Sturnus vulgaris. Classification (NCBI taxonomy): domain Eukaryota; kingdom Metazoa; phylum Chordata; class Aves; order Passeriformes; family Sturnidae; genus Sturnus; species Sturnus vulgaris. Next base: position 4,682,595 of record NC_142249.1, read on the forward strand.
AGTTAAAGGTCTTGCTGAGCACCCTGAAGGCGCTGGGTTTTAGAAGAACCAACCTGAGTATGCTCTGAGTGCAGCTCGGAGAGATTCCATAGCAAGCATCCACGGAGGGCAAAGGAGCTTTGGAATGCTGGAAGGTTTCAAGAATAGCTTCCTGAAAGCACAGCAATGCTCCATCACTGGAGCATTGGGTCAGGAAGAGGGCAGAACCAGAGACCAACAGGGCATTGTTGGGGAGCTCTGGGTGTTCCAAAAGAGCAAATGAAGCAGCAGCACAGTGCCTGAGACTCGGACGCGTGACCGTGCCAGTGTCCAGAGCGCAGTCAGGCAGTGCCGGGACCCTGGGTGCGGTTCTGGTCCCCAGAAGCGAGGAATCAGAGCCCCTGCCTCAGAGCCAGTCAGCCAAGCAAGTGAGACCAGACGGAGGGGGCACCCTTCCAGTCTCCCTTGGGCATGGCTGCAAAAGAGCCCCTGCTTCTTCTACCTCCTCTGCCTGTGTTTGGGGTGTGCTGATGGCAGAGCCAGCCAGGTGGTGCTCTGTGTGCCCAAGCCGGTTGAGAGCAGGCATGAAAAGTGCTGTGTGTACAGCACAGAGTCCTGGGAGGTGCTGGCAAGAGCATCCTGTGGGAGCAGGGCTCTGGTCTCTGTCCGGGAACAGCCTGGTTTTGTGGCCGTGACCGCAGGCAGGAGTTGAGGCAGGCGAAGAGGCAGCGGGCAGCTTGTGTTTGTAGAGGGCCTGGGTCTGCACGTCAGAACCTCCACGTGGAAACACACTTGGGGGAACACAAGCTAGAGCTGGAGTGCCAGTTCTGAAAGGCCCAGAAGGAATTGAGACTTGCCAGGACTTCTTAAGAATGTGTTGGTGAACCTGGGGAAAGCTACGCATTTGGAAAAATGCCTTTGGAGAAAAGGGGCTTGCGTCTTAAGGAAAGTGCTTCACAGGGAGATCGCAGTGAGGTAGGTGCAAGCGTCCCCCTTTGGCTCCCTGTGGTCCTTTGAGTCCTTGAGGCCCGCTGCCCTGGGCACAGGGGCAGGGGAAGGGAGAAGGCTGTGAAGAGCAGGTTTGGCATCTGCCTGGAGCTGTGGAGACCAACCCAAGCACCTGCAGCACGCTGTGTTACCCCCTTTTGGCCAGAGGTGTGAGCAGGAGCATCTCTGTCCAGCTGCGAGCCCCAAAGCTCTCTTTGAGAGCTGTGAATTAAAAGTCCTTGATGCACACACTGTTCACATCTCACCTGCCTGCTGTGTTTCGGCTCTTGGCAATATGCAATTGCCTCTCGCTTGGTGGAAGCTGCTGCGGGCCAGGGCCAGCAAAGAGCTGGGCTGTGCGGGCCAGGCAATCTGCAGAGTCTTGGCTGATCTTGGTGTGTCCCTGGCCTCAGCAAAGGCCGGGAAGGTTTGCCTCCCAAGGCATCCTGCTCATTGGCTCTTCCTGTGCGCCTTGGAGAGAAGAAGGTCGGCATTTCTGGCAGCTGGGCATAGGCAGGACTTAAAACGGGGGCGTGTTGTGGCCCAGGGCCAGCTGAGATACCCTGAGAGGAGGCAGCCCAGTGCTCCTTGCTCCTCTCTGCCGACACCAGATCGTTTGTCTGCTTTTGGGGTGACCCTGGCTCTGTCGGGGGTGCTGGGTGGACACGAGACAGCAGCTCCTGTCCCGCTGGGTCCCAGCAGTGCCTCGCAGCAGTCCTGCGTGCACATCAGGGTGCTGGCCAAGAGAGGTCCTGGGAGCTGAGGATTTAAGCTTCCGCAGGTGCATACAGGTCAAGGCCAACGGTGTTCCCTCAGAATACAGCAGTCCTGAGGCTTCCCCTCACAGCTGTCTGATGTCACCCACTCCTTGTGGCACCAGGTGCTTTCCTGTGGAATGTTCTACCTCCCCCAAGAGTCAAGAGGGAGCTGGAGAAAGAGCTTGCCAGGCCGCTCTCCATCCTTTCTCAGCAGTGCTGCTCAAGTGCAGAACTCTGAGCTGAGCACCAATGTGCAAATGGAGCAGCCGTGCACAGGGAGAGTTGGTGGGAAGGATGATCCAGGAACCATAGGCCTGGCAGCCTGAGCTGGCTACTGGGAAAGGCCTTGGAGCAGATCCTCCCGAGTGCCATCCCATGGCACGTGCAGGGAACCAGGGGTCTGCTGGAGGCTGGGAAAGCTCTGCGGAGGGATGGGGTTAGCTGGGGATCCCGGCGGGCTGTTGGGGGCTTGTGTGTGGCTGATTAGGGGGGTTGGTGTTGGTGGGCGTCTTGGAGAAGGAGCTGTGTGGAAGGTGAGAGGTCTAGGCTGGAATTGGAGTCAGCTTGAAGGCAGCATCTGTGCTTTGGCACAGCTTTGGTTCTGGAGGAGGGCCAAAGCACTAGCTGTGATTTTTTGTTAGTGGTCCTGATCTTCCTGCAGGGAAGAAGAGGGGAGAGCTGTACTTTAAGAGCCACTTAGCTATCTGTACCAGGAGGAGGATTAGCCATTTTGCAATCTTCTCATTTGTTTGGGCTAATTTGGTAACACTGAGTGGACTTCCACTCCTTGTGAGCTTTTATTCCTTCCTAGAATTAGGATATTATCATCTCTTCATTGAAAACCATTTGCAAAGCAAAGAATGGCCTTTATTCGCCTCTGTGTAGTGTTCTTTTGTAAAGTGACTCTCCAATGGATGACAAATGAAGGCAAATGAGTTGCTGCTTTGAGATGGGAAGCAAACGTCCAAATCTGTCACACTCTCTGGCCACGCCAGTGAATTTGGGGAAGGAAGGCTTTCCTGAATTGAGGGCTCTTAAATGCCCGGAGCCCGCAGAGCAGCGTTGGATAGGATTTGAGCCATTCCTAACATTCCTGTCGGGCTCTCTTAGACATTTGGGCCAAGGGATTCCTTCCAACCTGGGCCACTTTGGGTGGGCTCAGGGTGTCCCCAGGGCAGGTGTCAGTGTGTGCAAGAGCCCTTTGTGATGCAGTGCAGCACGGTCACCGTGGCATGGAACGGCGTCAATGGACCCTTTGTGACATGTGGTGACATGGGGGCTGGTGGTGACACGGGCACACCAGAGTGCTCGGAGCACGCGACGGGACAGGAGGCGCCAGAGCGGTGCTGTGAGGAGCCCCCGCACAGCACACTCGTTCGTGCCTGACCCCGAGCTTTTCCGAGGCGTTATTCCTGCAGGTGACCTCGTGGAAAGACTGCGGGACTTGGTGGCCCGTGGCCTTCCCGAGGATTTTCTTTTCCAGGTTCACTCCCGGCCAGACTGCAGGACTTGGTGACCTGAATCATTTACGAGGAGTCTCCTGCCCTTGTGGCAGGAGGCCTCAAGTGCAGGACTTGTTGTCCTGCAGCCTTCCTGAGGCTTCTCTGTCGCAGGTGCCTTTAAGGCACAGCTGCACGACTTGTTGCCTTGTAACTTTCCCAAAGCATCTCTCTAGAAGGTGCCCTCGAGGCCAGACTCCGGCATGGCGGGCAGATTTCTCAACCTGTTCAAAGTGTTCGGGGGAATAAAAAGGAGAGGCTCTAGAGTTGCCCCAGCTCAAGAGCCTGAAGAGTCAGAGCCATTCCAGCCAATGCAGGATGGTGAGTGGCACACCTGGGCCTCAGGGCTGGTGCAAGCATCCAGCTTGGCCCCATCCCGTCCCGTCCCATCCCGTCCGTCCCATCCCAGCCCACCCACTGTGGACATGCCCAGGGACAGGACAGAAGAGGGGCCGGGCAGACACCCCGCAGCGGCCATGCTGCATCCCCTGGGGCATCCCGGGGCTGTCCCTGCCTGGGGAATGCAGGGCTGGGCTGTGTTCTCCGGCCTCTCCCGCAGCCCCTCAGCTCTGGCTGCGCTCGCTCTTTGCCAGGTGCTGCAGCCATGGAGCCGACACAAGAGCAGAAACCCACCCGTGGCCGCTTCCGCAGAACACTGAAGGTACCTGCAGCCATCCCCACCTGGGCTGGGCCTGCTGTCACCGCTCAGCTGAGCATAGTGCTTGGAGCATGCCATGGAACTTGCCTCTCTTCCCTGTCCTTTGTTCTCCTGCAGATGTTCCGCAAGTTTGTGCCCCTTCGCCGTAGAAAGACCAGCAGCACAGCAACAGAGAGCACAGCCGAGCCTGACTCCAGGCTGAGCGAGCTCCAGGCAGAGCCCGATGTCAGCCCAGATTTGGCCCAGATTGAGCACTCAGACGACCTCAACACAGCAATGAATGATGACAGGGCAAAGGCTGACATGGCAGTGACTGAGGACGTGGCCATGACAAACGCTGACACCGGAGAGACTCAGGGCATCACAAATACTGACACCACTCCCACTCCCACTCCCACTCTGAGCCAGGACCTTATTGTGGACTACTTCACGGACCCTTGCGTTTCTTCTCAGCAGCACGTAAGCAGCCTGGGGCCAAGGCTCGAGGCCTCACAGGGTTGTGTGCCCACTCACGCCATGGTCACTGGGCTCCCTCAGTCTTTGAGGGAACCACATTGTGGCGGGGAGGGAAACACGTCCTGGGGGAAGCTGGGGAGTTGCTCCCTTGGACAGCGCTCCAAGTCTTCCCCACGCCCTCCAGGTGCCAGCCATGGTGAAAAGCATTCACCAGAGTCTCATGTCCAATGCCACTGTGGGTGTCAGTCTGCGCACTGACATTCTGAGGCTGGCTGGAGAACACCCTGCTGACGTGGTGCTGACCCTCCTGCGCTGTGCCCCAACGTGTGACAGGTACAGGAACCACATGCCTTGAGAGCTAAGGGCCCACCAGCCTTTAGGGCCCACCGCCCTGTACAGCCTGTCCAATGGGCTCTGCCAGACAGGCAGACAGGCTCAGGACCCTCAGGCCCCTCTGTCTCCTGAGACTGCTGCCACGCTCCCTGCCTGGCCCTCAGGGCACCGGGGCTCTGTCACCTGGGCCCTACAGCTGCACAGGGCACTGGACTGTGACTGAGACACCCCTGACACAGAGCTCTGATCCCACAGAGCTGCTGCAAGGATGTGGACAGCCATAGGCTCATCGGGACCAACAGTGGAGAAGGTGCTGCCAACTCTGCTGTGTGTGATGGAGGCCTGGCCCCTGCACAGCATGTGCACCTCTGATGGGGACAACAAGGACGTTTTTGCCCTGGCTGTGAGTTTCTGGAACTGGCTTTGCTCGCTCCCCAGTCGCTTCTCCAGAAGCTCTCCGTCCTCTCGGTGCCTCAGGCGCTGGGTTGAAACCTGGGCTAGGGACAGGCTCAGGTGGCACCAGGCCCACTGCTCCCTCTGCCCCATGGACACCTCGGCACTGAGCGCTGTCTTGGGCTGCTTCTTTTGCAGGCAACTCTGGTGATCTGGCTAATAGCGCCTCAGTGCCCCAAGGCAATGATGTTTTATTCCTCCCGCCTCTTTGTGGCTCTGCTCTTCCATATTGTCATCACCACACAGCAGATGCCAGAGGCCGTTGATAACTTCTGGAGAGCGTGCCGGGAGGATCACCGCCTTCCCATCACGCCCAACAGGTCCTGGTCCTCCTGTCCTTCCCATGCCCTTGTGGCCAGCGCCAGTGCTCCCAGTGTGACCTGGGCTTTGCTCTGCACACAGGTTTGCAGTGCAGACCATGAAGGCTCTGCTCTTCTGTCTGCAGTATGACCCTGAGGTGATGGCCATGGAGCGCAAGCGTGGCTGGGACACGCTGCTCTCTGCTGGCACCCAGCACTATGCCATGGGTCTGCTGGCCAGGTGAGACCCCCTGTTTCCCCTCTGCCCCCGACATTTGCACTGTGTGCCTGGCGTGCCCCACACAGTCCCTGTGGTCATGGGCCAGAGAGCCTTGTCACCGAGGGACGGCCAAGCAGACTGCAAAAGGCTGGGAGAGGAGGTGCCCACAAGGGGCAGCCTCCCAAAGTGCCCACATCACCTCCAGGGATGCTGGGGAAAGACTGCATCTCTGAGTCAGTTCTGAGAGAGGTTTGCCTGCACACGTCAGCATCTGGGTGCCTTTTTCCCCCACCAGGGAGATGCGCCGTGTCTCCGTCTTCTTGTGCTCTGGGATTGCCCGCCGCCTGCTTGGGTGGCTCAGCAGGGAAGAGCCACGCTGGGATCTGCCTTTCCTGGCATTCCTTGTGGAGGTGAGCCTGATGGCCAGCGCTGCCTCACTGAACTGCCTCCCAGCTCTCTGTCCTGTCGTAGCCACAGCTGCCTGGGACAGTGCCCGTGCCCTGTGCTGATCTCTCAGCCCAGCCCTGTGAGGTTCTGGGCTCCTGCCAGCTGGATCCCCTGTCACTACCCTGTGCCTTTCAGGTCCTGGACTGCTTGGATTTCACTAAATGTGGTGACAGCCTCCTTGAGATCACGTCAAGGAACCTGCAGAGCAAGTACAGGGAGAGACGTCGCCTGGCGCTCAGATGCCTTGTGGTGCTCAGCAAGGATCCCTCGATGGTGAGAAGGGGGCAGCGGCTGAAGCTGTGCTGGGGAAAGCTGCCCCTCGGGCTGCCTGGGCTTCAAGAGCTGCAGCAAATGCTCCCAGCTCTCCTGCCTCACCTCCCTGAGTTCATCACGACAGGCCTTTGGCCTCTGGGCCCTGTGGCAGCAGGGTGGGGTTGCAGTGCCAGCACAGTGGTGGTGCTGCTTCAGCCGTTCATGGCTTCACAGCACAGCCTTGTGTTCCACACAGGCCAGAAAAATGTGCAGCCTGTCTCCATGTCTTTTGGAGCTGCTGGGTGATGCAGATGGAGAGGTGGTTGCCATGACCCTCCGTGTGTTCACCAATGTGCTCCAGGACAAAGGCATCTTGATATCCAGCACCACCGCCCCAAAGCTGGCTGAGGCACTCCTGCTGCTCCTTGACAATGTAAGTCTCTGTGTCTCCAGGCATCGGCACTGGATGCCCAGAAACATTTTCCCCTATGGATTTTTGGACCTTTGTCCAGGTGAGCCTGGAGTAATTGCACTTAAGATCCTATCCTCTTCTTCCCTTCCAGGACAACAGCCGTGTGCAGGTGTTTGCCCTCGACCTCTTCTTCAAGATGATGGAGTTGGTGGTAGATGAGGGAAAAAAGCCGCTGATGAAGATTTTGAGGCAGAGCCTACTCCCGCTGTTTTGGCACTGCCATGAGGAGAATGAGCATGTGGCGAAGGTGAGGTTTTGAGTGATGCTGGTGGATGTCTGGAAGGGGCTCGGCTGCCTCCTGCAGGTCCTGGCACCTCCCGGGCTGCAGCCTCCTGCACGCCTTGGCACAGGGACGCGGCTCCTGTGCCCTGAGCTGCGGTGCCATCTGCACATCTCTGCTGCTCTCCAGGCCTCGCGGAAAACACTGCTTTGTGTGACCGAGTTCCTGAAGAGAAGGCATCTCATGCAACTGGTGAAGACAGAGAAGCTGTGGATGTTTGCCGAGTGCCTGGTAAGGAGGGCCTGGAAGCGCCAGGCTCAGCCTGGACAAGCCCCCTGAGCGCGGTGCTCACTGTGTGCGCTTGGCAGCTGTGGCCCTGCCCAGGGCTGCACGCAGGAGCCGCACGGGCTCTTCTCCAGGCTCCTGTGGGCCCGAGCCGGGCGCCGACGGAGCCCCGGCCCAGCGGCTGCTGGCCGCGCCTCAGGGCTGTGCGGGCAGGGGAGGCCGGGGCCGGCCAAAGCGGGGAGCGCCTGGCAAAGGGGCACAAAGCCCGGCCCGACCCTTCCCTCCCGCCGCTCTCTTCAGCTGGCAGAGGACAGGAGCCGAGCGGCCGAGCACCTGCGCCAGGCCCTGCCGTACCTGCAGAGCCCAAAGGAGTCCCTGCAATTAGCGGCCATCAGGTTCATGGGTGAGCCCGGGCTCCCTCCCCTCCCCTCCCCTCCCCTCCCCTCCCCTCCCCGCCCCGCCGCAGCTCGGCCCCAGCCCCGCCCGCTGCCCCGGCAGCGCGGCATCCGGGCCCGGCGCCGTGGAGCCCCGGCTGCCCTCGGGGCTGCTGCCGCCCTGTGACACACAGGGCTGGCAGCGCCGCTGGCGGGGAGCTGTGCCGCTGGACAGAGCCGTGACAGGCTCTGTGTTCCCAGGGATCGCTGGGCGGTACCTGACGGGTCAGCCAGGAGACATTGACGTTCTCATTGAGGGTGAGTGCGGGCAGCGGGCTGTCAGCGGGGTTGGCGGGGGGAGCTGCAATCCCTGCCCCGGCTGCGGTGGGCTTTGCTCCCTGTGTGGACGGGGGGATGGCGTGGGCAGAGCTCCGAGAGATTTCAGGGACGCAGGTGGAGGGATTCGTGGCCAGCACCTTGCAGCTGACCCCGTTGGCCCCTCTTGTGGCCATGGCAAGAGCTGGGAAGGATGTGGCCCTGTCAGGAAGGTCTGCTTGGATTCCCACAGATGCGGGCTCTCACTGTGGCTCTATTCCTCTCTCTTCCAGCCCTTCAAGCCTTGAAGAGATACGATATACTACTGGAAGAGGTGATCAGTGAAAGGCTTGCAGAACCATGCTCATCTGCCGGCTTAGAAGAACCAGCGTCCCTTTAAGACCTCCAGATGCCATGGAAGTTGAGGCTGCCTTGAGACCAGAAGAGACCAGCTGAAGCTGCAGGCACAGCTGATGATTAGCACAGCTGAGCCTGTGGGAAGCTCGCATGGCTTCAGCCCTCTCCCTGCTTGTAGAGAGCTCTCTCCCTCCAGCCTTCAGACACTGCCTATCCTTTCTTGTTCCCTCGACTATTCCTCCCTTTTGACTGCTCCTTCCCTCCAGCCCTCAGATTGTGCCCATCCCTTTTTTTCCCCTCCAGCTCATGCTTTTGCTTTGCCTTCCATCAATAAACAGTTTGGCTTCTTCACTTTGCCTGCATCTCTGTGGAGCTCAAGCGGCACAATTCCAGAGCCCTGGAACACACACAGGCCTCTCCTGCTGTTCTCTTCCGTGCCGTGCTTTCTGTAGACACTCAGAAACGAGGGCAGATCATCCTGGAAAGGTCTCTGTGTTGAACGTCCAGTTCCACAACACTGTGGAGTTAAAGGTCTTGCTGAGCACCCTGAAGGCGCTGGGTTTTAGAAGAACCAACCTGAGTATGCTCTGAGTGCAGCTCGGAGAGATTCCATAGCAAGCATCCACGGAGGGCAAAGGAGCTTTGGAATGCTGGAAGGTTTCAAGAATAGCTTCCTGAAAGCACAGCAATGCTCCATCACTGGAGCATTGGGTCAGGAAGAGGGCAGAACCAGAGACCAACAGGGCATTGTTGGGGAGCTCTGGGTGTTCCAAAAGAGCAAATGAAGCAGCAGCACAGTGCCTGAGACTCGGACGCGTGACCGTGCCAGTGTCCAGAGCGCAGTCAGGCAGTGCCGGGACCCTGGGTGCGGTTCTGGTCCCCAGAAGCGAGGAATCAGAGCCCCTGCCTCAGAGCCAGTCAGCCAAGCAAGTGAGACCAGACGGAGGGGGCACCCTTCCAGTCTCCCTTGGGCATGGCTGCAAAAGAGCCCCTGCTTCTTCTACCTCCTCTGCCTGTGTTTGGGGTGTGCTGATGGCAGAGCCAGCCAGGTGGTGCTCTGTGTGCCCAAGCCGGTTGAGAGCAGGCATGAAAAGTGCTGTGTGTACAGCACAGAGTCCTGGGAGGTGCTGGCAAGAGCATCCTGTGGGAGCAGGGCTCTGGTCTCTGTCCGGGAACAGCCTGGTTTTGTGGCCGTGACCGCAGGCAGGAGTTGAGGCAGGCGAAGAGGCAGCGGGCAGCTTGTGTTTGTAGAGGGCCTGGGTCTGCACGTCAGAACCTCCACGTGGAAACACACTTGGGGGAACACAAGCTAGAGCTGGAGTGCCAGTTCTGAAAGGCCCAGAAGGAATTGAGACTTGCCAGGACTTCTTAAGAATGTGTTGGTGAACCTGGGGAAAGCTACGCATTTGGAAAAATGCCTTTGGAGAAAAGGGGCTTGCGTCTTAAGGAAAGTGCTTCACAGGGAGATCGCAGTGAGGTAGGTGCAAGCGTCCCCCTTTGGCTCCCTGTGGTCCTTTGAGTCCTTGAGGCCCGCTGCCCTGGGCACAGGGGCAGGGGAAGGGAGAAGGCTGTGAAGAGCAGGTTTGGCATCTGCCTGGAGCTGTGGAGACCAACCCAAGCACCTGCAGCACGCTGTGTTACCCCCTTTTGGCCAGAGGTGTGAGCAGGAGCATCTCTGTCCAGCTGCGAGCCCCAAAGCTCTCTTTGAGAGCTGTGAATTAAAAGTCCTTGATGCACACACTGTTCACATCTCACCTGCCTGCTGTGTTTCGGCTCTTGGCAATATGCAATTGCCTCTCGCTTGGTGGAAGCTGCTGCGGGCCAGGGCCAGCAAAGAGCTGGGCTGTGCGGGCCAGGCAATCTGCAGAGTCTTGGCTGATCTTGGTGTGTCCCTGGCCTCAGCAAAGGCCGGGAAGGTTTGCCTCCCAAGGCATCCTGCTCATTGGCTCTTCCTGTGCGCCTTGGAGAGAAGAAGGTCGGCATTTCTGGCAGCTGGGCATAGGCAGGACTTAAAACGGGGGCGTGTTGTGGCCCAGGGCCAGCTGAGATACCCTGAGAGGAGGCAGCCCAGTGCTCCTTGCTCCTCTCTGCCGACACCAGATCGTTTGTCTGCTTTTGGGGTGACCCTGGCTCTGTCGGGGGTGCTGGGTGGACACGAGACAGCAGCTCCTGTCCCGCTGGGTCCCAGCAGTGCCTCGCAGCAGTCCTGCGTGCACATCAGGGTGCTGGCCAAGAGAGGTCCTGGGAGCTGAGGATTTAAGCTTCCGCAGGTGCATACAGGTCAAGGCCAACGGTGTTCCCTCAGAATACAGCAGTCCTGAGGCTTCCCCTCACAGCTGTCTGATGTCACCCACTCCTTGTGGCACCAGGTGCTTTCCTGTGGAATGTTCTACCTCCCCCAAGAGTCAAGAGGGAGCTGGAGAAAGAGCTTGCCAGGCCGCTCTCCATCCTTTCTCAGCAGTGCTGCTCAAGTGCAGAACTCTGAGCTGAGCACCAATGTGCAAATGGAGCAGCCGTGCACAGGGAGAGTTGGTGGGAAGGATGATCCAGGAACCATAGGCCTGGCAGCCTGAGCTGGCTACTGGGAAAGGCCTTGGAGCAGATCCTCCCGAGTGCCATCCCATGGCACGTGCAGGGAACCAGGGGTCTGCTGGAGGCTGGGAAAGCTCTGCGGAGGGATGGGGTTAGCTGGGGATCCCGGCGGGCTGTTGGGGGCTTGTGTGTGGCTGATTAGGGGGGTTGGTGTTGGTGGGCGTCTTGGAGAAGGAGCTGTGTGGAAGGTGAGAGGTCTAGGCTGGAATTGGAGTCAGCTTGAAGGCAGCATCTGTGCTTTGGCACAGCTTTGGTTCTGGAGGAGGGCCAAAGCACTAGCTGTGATTTTTTGTTAGTGGTCCTGATCTTCCTGCAGGGAAGAAGAGGGGAGAGCTGTACTTTAAGAGCCACTTAGCTATCTGTACCAGGAGGAGGATTAGCCATTTTGCAATCTTCTCATTTGTTTGGGCTAATTTGGTAACACTGAGTGGACTTCCACTCCTTGTGAGCTTTTATTCCTTCCTAGAATTAGGATATTATCATCTCTTCATTGAAAACCATTTGCAAAGCAAAGAATGGCCTTTATTCGCCTCTGTGTAGTGTTCTTTTGTAAAGTGACTCTCCAATGGATGACAAATGAAGGCAAATGAGTTGCTGCTTTGAGATGGGAAGCAAACGTCCAAATCTGTCACACTCTCTGGCCACGCCAGTGAATTTGGGGAAGGAAGGCTTTCCTGAATTGAGGGCTCTTAAATGCCCGGAGCCCGCAGAGCAGCGTTGGATAGGATTTGAGCCATTCCTAACATTCCTGTCGGGCTCTCTTAGACATTTGGGCCAAGGGATTCCTTCCAACCTGGGCCACTTTGGGTGGGCTCAGGGTGTCCCCAGGGCAGGTGTCAGTGTGTGCAAGAGCCCTTTGTGATGCAGTGCAGCACGGTCACCGTGGCATGGAACGGCGTCAATGGACCCTTTGTGACATGTGGTGACATGGGGGCTGGTGGTGACACGGGCACACCAGAGTGCTCGGAGCACGCGACGGGACAGGAGGCGCCAGAGCGGTGCTGTGAGGAGCCCCCGCACAGCACACTCGTTCGTGCCTGACCCCGAGCTTTTCCGAGGCGTTATTCCTGCAGGTGACCTCGTGGAAAGACTGCGGGACTTGGTGGCCCGTGGCCTTCCCGAGGATTTTCTTTTCCAGGTTCACTCCCGGCCAGACTGCAGGACTTGGTGACCTGAATCATTTACGAGGAGTCTCCTGCCCTTGTGGCAGGAGGCCTCAAGTGCAGGACTTGTTGTCCTGCAGCCTTCCTGAGGCTTCTCTGTCGCAGGTGCCTTTAAGGCACAGCTGCACGACTTGTTGCCTTGTAACTTTCCCAAAGCATCTCTCTAGAAGGTGCCCTCGAGGCCAGACTCCGGCATGGCGGGCAGATTTCTCAACCTGTTCAAAGTGTTCGGGGGAATAAAAAGGAGAGGCTCTAGAGTTGCCCCAGCTCAAGAGCCTGAAGAGTCAGAGCCATTCCAGCCAATGCAGGATGGTGAGTGGCACACCTGGGCCTCAGGGCTGGTGCAAGCATCCAGCTTGGCCCCATCCCGTCCCGTCCCATCCCGTCCGTCCCATCCCAGCCCACCCACTGTGGACATGCCCAGGGACAGGACAGAAGAGGGGCCGGGCAGACACCCCGCAGCGGCCATGCTGCATCCCCTGGGGCATCCCGGGGCTGTCCCTGCCTGGGGAATGCAGGGCTGGGCTGTGTTCTCCGGCCTCTCCCGCAGCCCCTCAGCTCTGGCTGCGCTCGCTCTTTGCCAGGTGCTGCAGCCATGGAGCCGACACAAGAGCAGAAACCCACCCGTGGCCGCTTCCGCAGAACACTGAAGGTACCTGCAGCCATCCCCACCTGGGCTGGGCCTGCTGTCACCGCTCAGCTGAGCATAGTGCTTGGAGCATGCCATGGAACTTGCCTCTCTTCCCTGTCCTTTGTTCTCCTGCAGATGTTCCGCAAGTTTGTGCCCCTTCGCCGTAGAAAGACCAGCAGCACAGCAACAGAGAGCACAGCCGAGCCTGACTCCAGGCTGAGCGAGCTCCAGGCAGAGCCCGATGTCAGCCCAGATTTGGCCCAGATTGAGCACTCAGACGACCTCAACACAGCAATGAATGATGACAGGGCAAAGGCTGACATGGCAGTGACTGAGGACGTGGCCATGACAAACGCTGACACCGGAGAGACTCAGGGCATCACAAATACTGACACCACTCCCACTCCCACTCCCACTCTGAGCCAGGACCTTATTGTGGACTACTTCACGGACCCTTGCGTTTCTTCTCAGCAGCACGTAAGCAGCCTGGGGCCAAGGCTCGAGGCCTCACAGGGTTGTGTGCCCACTCACGCCATGGTCACTGGGCTCCCTCAGTCTTTGAGGGAACCACATTGTGGCGGGGAGGGAAACACGTCCTGGGGGAAGCTGGGGAGTTGCTCCCTTGGACAGCGCTCCAAGTCTTCCCCACGCCCTCCAGGTGCCAGCCATGGTGAAAAGCATTCACCAGAGTCTCATGTCCAATGCCACTGTGGGTGTCAGTCTGCGCACTGACATTCTGAGGCTGGCTGGAGAACACCCTGCTGACGTGGTGCTGACCCTCCTGCGCTGTGCCCCAACGTGTGACAGGTACAGGAACCACATGCCTTGAGAGCTAAGGGCCCACCAGCCTTTAGGGCCCACCGCCCTGTACAGCCTGTCCAATGGGCTCTGCCAGACAGGCAGACAGGCTCAGGACCCTCAGGCCCCTCTGTCTCCTGAGACTGCTGCCACGCTCCCTGCCTGGCCCTCAGGGCACCGGGGCTCTGTCACCTGGGCCCTACAGCTGCACAGGGCACTGGACTGTGACTGAGACACCCCTGACACAGAGCTCTGATCCCACAGAGCTGCTGCAAGGATGTGGACAGCCATAGGCTCATCGGGACCAACAGTGGAGAAGGTGCTGCCAACTCTGCTGTGTGTGATGGAGGCCTGGCCCCTGCACAGCATGTGCACCTCTGATGGGGACAACAAGGACGTTTTTGCCCTGGCTGTGAGTTTCTGGAACTGGCTTTGCTCGCTCCCCAGTCGCTTCTCCAGAAGCTCTCCGTCCTCTCGGTGCCTCAGGCGCTGGGTTGAAACCTGGGCTAGGGACAGGCTCAGGTGGCACCAGGCCCACTGCTCCCTCTGCCCCATGGACACCTCGGCACTGAGCGCTGTCTTGGGCTGCTTCTTTTGCAGGCAACTCTGGTGATCTGGCTAATAGCGCCTCAGTGCCCCAAGGCAATGATGTTTTATTCCTCCCGCCTGTTTGTGGCTCTGCTCTTCCATATTGTCATCACCACACAGCAGATGCCAGAGGCCGTTGATAACTTCTGGAGAGCGTGCCGGGAGGATCACCGCCTTCCCATCACGCCCAACAGGTCCTGGTCCTCCTGTCCTTCCCATGCCCTTGTGGCCAGCGCCAGTGCTCCCAGTGTGACCTGGGCTTTGCTCTGCACACAGGTTTGCAGTGCAGACCATGAAGGCTCTGCTCTTCTGTCTGCAGTATGACCCTGAGGTGATGGCCATGGAGCGCAAGCGTGGCTGGGACACGCTGCTCTCTGCTGGCACCCAGCACTATGCCATGGGTCTGCTGGCCAGGTGAGACCCCCTGTTTCCCCTCTGCCCCCGACATTTGCACTGTGTGCCTGGCGTGCCCCACACAGTCCCTGTGGTCATGGGCCAGAGAGCCTTGTCACCGAGGGACGGCCAAGCAGACTGCAAAAGGCTGGGAGAGGAGGTGCCCACAAGGGGCAGCCTCCCAAAGTGCCCACATCACCTCCAGGGATGCTGGGGAAAGACTGCATCTCTGAGTCAGTTCTGAGAGAGGTTTGCCTGCACACGTCAGCATCTGGGTGCCTTTTTCCCCCACCAGGGAGATGCGCCGTGTCTCCGTCTTCTTGTGCTCTGGGATTGCCCGCCGCCTGCTTGGGTGGCTCAGCAGGGAAGAGCCACGCTGGGATCTGCCTTTCCTGGCATTCCTTGTGGAGGTGAGCCTGATGGCCAGCGCTGCCTCACTGAACTGCCTCCCAGCTCTCTGTCCTGTCGTAGCCACAGCTGCCTGGGACAGTGCCCGTGCCCTGTGCTGATCTCTCAGCCCAGCCCTGTGAGGTTCTGGGCTCCTGCCAGCTGGATCCCCTGTCACTACCCTGTGCCTTTCAGGTCCTGGACTGCTTGGATTTCACTAAATGTGGTGACAGCCTCCTTGAGATCACGTCAAGGAACCTGCAGAGCAAGTACAGGGAGAGACGTCGCCTGGCGCTCAGATGCCTTGTGGTGCTCAGCAAGGATCCCTCGATGGTGAGAAGGGGGCAGCGGCTGAAGCTGTGCTGGGGAAAGCTGCCCCTCGGGCTGCCTGGGCTTCAAGAGCTGCAGCAAATGCTCCCAGCTCTCCTGCCTCACCTCCCTGACTTCATCACGACAGGCCTTTGGCCTCTGGGCCCTGTGGCAGCAGGGTGGGGTTGCAGTGCCAGCACAGTGGTGGTGCTGCTTCAGCCGTTCATGGCTTCACAGCACAGCCTTGTGTTCCACACAGGCCAGAAAAATGTGCAGCCTGTCTCCATGTCTTTTGGAGCTGCTGGGTGATGCAGATGGAGAGGTGGTTGCCATGACCCTCCGTGTGTTCACCAATGTGCTCCAGGACAAAGGCATCTTGATATCCAGCACCACCGCCCCAAAGCTGGCTGAGGCACTCCTGCTGCTCCTTGACAATGTAAGTCTCTGTGTCTCCAGGCATCGGCACTGGATGCCCAGAAACATTTTCCCCTATGGATTTTTGGACCTTTGTCCAGGTGAGCCTGGAGTAATTGCACTTAAGATCCTATCCTCTTCTTCCCTTCCAGGACAACAGCCGTGTGCAGGTGTTTGCCCTCGACCTCTTCTTCAAGATGATGGAGTTGGTGGTAGATGAGGGAAAAAAGCCGCTGATGAAGATTTTGAGGCAGAGCCTACTCCCGCTGTTTTGGCACTGCCATGAGGAGAATGAGCATGTGGCGAAGGTGAGGTTTTGAGTGATGCTGGTGGATGTCTGGAAGGGGCTCGGCTGCCTCCTGCAGGTCCTGGCACCTCCCGGGCTGCAGCCTCCTGCACGCCTTGGCACAGGGACGCGGCTCCTGTGCCCTGAGCTGCGGTGCCATCTGCACATCTCTGCTGCTCTCCAGGCCTCGCGGAAAACACTGCTTTGTGTGACCGAGTTCCTGAAGAGAAGGCATCTCATGCAACTGGTGAAGACAGAGAAGCTGTGGATGTTTGCCGAGTGCCTGGTAAGGAGGGCCTGGAAGCGCCAGGCTCAGCCTGGACAAGCCCCCTGAGCGCGGTGCTCACTGTGTGCGCTTGGCAGCTGTGGCCCTGCCCAGGGCTGCACGCAGGAGCCGCACGGGCTCTTCTCCAGGCTCCTGTGGGCCCGAGCCGGGCGCCGACGGAGCCCCGGCCCAGCGGCTGCTGGCCGCGCCTCAGGGCTGTGCGGGCAGGGGAGGCCGGGGCCGGCCAAAGCGGGGAGCGCCTGGCAAAGGGGCACAAAGCCCGGCCCGACCCTTCCCTCCCGCCGCTCTCTTCAGCTGGCAGAGGACAGGAGCCGAGCGGCCGAGCACCTGCGCCAGGCCCTACCGTACCTGCAGAGCCCAAAGGAGTCCCTGCAATTAGCGGCCATCAGGTTCATGGGTGAGCCCGGGCTCCCTCCCCTCCCCTCCCCTCCCCTCCCCGCCCCGCCGCAGCTCGGCCCCAGCCCCGCCCGCTGCCCCGGCAGCGCGGCATCCGGGCCCGGCGCCGTGGAGCCCCGGCTGCCCTCGGGGCTGCTGCCGCCCTGTGACACACAGGGCTGGCAGCGCCGCTGGCGGGGAGCTGTGCCGCTGGACAGAGCCGTGACAGGCTCTGTGTTCCCAGGGATCGCTGGGCGGTACCTGACGGGTCAGCCAGGAGACATTGACGTTCTCATTGAGGGTGAGTGCGGGCAGCGGGCTGTCAGCGGGGTTGGCGGGGGGAGCTGCAATCCCTGCCCCGGCTGCGGTGGGCTTTGCTCCCTGTGTGGACGGGGGGATGGCGTGGGCAGAGCTCCGAGAGATTTCAGGGACGCAGGTGGAGGGATTCGTGGCCAGCACCTTGCAGCTGACCCCGTTGGCCCCTCTTGTGGCCATGGCAAGAGCTGGGAAGGATGTGGCCCTGTCAGGAAGGTCTGCTTGGATTCCCACAGATGCGGGCTCTCACTGTGGCTCTATTCCTCTCTCTTCCAGCCCTTCAAGCCTTGAAGAGATACGATATACTACTGGAAGAGGTGATCAGTGAAAGGCTTGCAGAACCATGCTCATCTGCCGGCTTAGAAGAACCAGCGTCCCTTTAAGACCTCCAGATGCCATGGAAGTTGAGGCTGCCTTGAGACCAGAAGAGACCAGCTGAAGCTGCAGGCACAGCTGATGATTAGCACAGCTGAGCCTGTGGGAAGCTCGCATGGCTTCAGCCCTCTCCCTGCTTGTAGAGAGCTCTCTCCCTCCAGCCTTCAGACACTGCCTATCCTTTCTTGTTCCCTCGACTATTCCTCCCTTTTGACTGCTCCTTCCCTCCAGCCCTCAGATTGTGCCCATCCCTTTTTTTCCCCTCCAGCTCATGCTTTTGCTTTGCCTTCCATCAATAAACAGTTTGGCTTCTTCACTTTGCCTGCATCTCTGTGGAGCTCAAGCGGCACAATTCCAGAGCCCTGGAACACACACAGGCCTCTCCTGCTGTTCTCTTCCGTGCCGTGCTTTCTGTAGACACTCAGAAACGAGGGCAGATCATCCTGGAAAGGTCTCTGTGTTGAACGTCCAGTTCCACAACACTGTGGAGTTAAAGGTCTTGCTGAGCACCCTGAAGGCGCTGGGTTTTAGAAGAACCAACCTGAGTATGCTCTGAGTGCAGCTCGGAGAGATTCCATAGCAAGCATCCACGGAGGGCAAAGGAGCTTTGGAATGCTGGAAGGTTTCAAGAATAGCTTCCTGAAAGCACAGCAATGCTCCATCACTGGAGCATTGGGTCAGGAAGAGGGCAGAACCAGAGACCAACAGGGCATTGTTGGGGAGCTCTGGGTGTTCCAAAAGAGCAAATGAAGCAGCAGCACAGTGCCTGAGACTCGGACGCGTGACCGTGCCAGTGTCCAGAGCGCAGTCAGGCAGTGCCGGGACCCTGGGTGCGGTTCTGGTCCCCAGAAGCGAGGAATCAGAGCCCCTGCCTCAGAGCCAGTCAGCCAAGCAAGTGAGACCAGACGGAGGGGGCACCCTTCCAGTCTCCCTTGGGCACGGCTGCAAAAGAGCCCCTGCTTCTTCTACCTCCTCTGCCTGTGTTTGGGGTGTGCTGATGGCAGAGCCAGCCAGGTGGTGCTCTGTGTGCCCAAGCCGGTTGAGAGCAGGCATGAAAAGTGCTGTGTGTACAGCACAGAGTCCTGGGAGGTGCTGGCAAGAGCATCCTGTGGGAGCAGGGCTCTGGTCTCTGTCCGGGAACAGCCTGGTTTTGTGGCCGTGACCGCAGGCAGGAGTTGAGGCAGGCGAAGAGGCAGCGGGCAGCTTGTGTTTGTAGAGGGCCTGGGTCTGCACGTCAGAACCTCCACGTGGAAACACACTTGGGGGAACACAAGCTAGAGCTGGAGTGCCAGTTCTGAAAGGCCCAGAAGGAATTGAGACTTGCCAGGACTTCTTAAGAATGTGTTGGTGAACCTGGGGAAAGCTACGCATTTGGAAAAATGCCTTTGGAGAAAAGGGGCTTGCGTCTTAAGGAAAGTGCTTCACAGGGAGATCGCAGTGAGGTAGGTGCAAGCGTCCCCCTTTGGCTCCCTGTGGTCCTTTGAGTCCTTGAGGCCCGCTGCCCTGGGCACAGGGGCAGGGGAAGGGAGAAGGCTGTGAAGAGCAGGTTTGGCATCTGCCTGGAGCTGTGGAGACCAACCCAAGCACCTGCAGCACGCTGTGTTACCCCCTTTTGGCCAGAGGTGTGAGCAGGAGCATCTCTGTCCAGCTGCGAGCCCCAAAGCTCTCTTTGAGAGCTGTGAATTAAAAGTCCTTGATGCACACACTGTTCACATCTCACCTGCCTGCTGTGTTTCGGCTCTTGGCAATATGCAATTGCCTCTCGCTTGGTGGAAGCTGCTGCGGGCCAGGGCCAGCAAAGAGCTGGGCTGTGCGGGCCAGGCAATCTGCAGAGTCTTGGCTGATCTTGGTGTGTCCCTGGCCTCAGCAAAGGCCGGGAAGGTTTGCCTCCCAAGGCATCCTGCTCATTGGCTCTTCCTGTGCGCCTTGGAGAGAAGAAGGTCGGCATTTCTGGCAGCTGGGCATAGGCAGGACTTAAAACGGGGGCGTGTTGTGGCCCAGGGCCAGCTGAGATACCCTGAGAGGAGGCAGCCCAGTGCTCCTTGCTCCTCTCTGCCGACACCAGATCGTTTGTCTGCTTTTGGGGTGACCCTGGCTCTGTCGGGGGTGCTGGGTGGACACGAGACAGCAGCTCCTGTCCCGCTGGGTCCCAGCAGTGCCTCGCAGCAGTCCTGCGTGCACATCAGGGTGCTGGCCAAGAGAGGTCCTGGGAGCTGAGGATTTAAGCTTCCGCAGGTGCATACAGGTCAAGGCCAACGGTGTTCCCTCAGAATACAGCAGTCCTGAGGCTTCCCCTCACAGCTGTCTGATGTCACCCACTCCTTGTGGCACCAGGTGCTTTCCTGTGGAATGTTCTACCTCCCCCAAGAGTCAAGAGGGAGCTGGAGAAAGAGCTTGCCAGGCCGCTCTCCATCCTTTCTCAGCAGTGCTGCTCAAGTGCAGAACTCTGAGCTGAGCACCAATGTGCAAATGGAGCAGCCGTGCACAGGGAGAGTTGGTGGGAAGGATGATCCAGGAACCATAGGCCTGGCAGCCTGAGCTGGCTACTGGGAAAGGCCTTGGAGCAGATCCTCCCGAGTGCCATCCCATGGCACGTGCAGGGAACCAGGGGTCTGCTGGAGGCTGGGAAAGCTCTGCGGAGGGATGGGGTTAGCTGGGGATCCCGGCGGGCTGTTGGGGGCTTGTGTGTGGCTGATTAGGGGGGTTGGTGTTGGTGGGCGTCTTGGAGAAGGAGCTGTGTGGAAGGTGAGAGGTCTAGGCTGGAATTGGAGTCAGCTTGAAGGCAGCATCTGTGCTTTGGCACAGCTTTGGTTCTGGAGGAGGGCCAAAGCACTAGCTGTGATTTTTTGTTAGTGGTCCTGATCTTCCTGCAGGGAAGAAGAGGGGAGAGCTGTACTTTAAGAGCCACTTAGCTATCTGTACCAGGAGGAGGATTAGCCATTTTGCAATCTTCTCATTTGTTTGGGCTAATTTGGTAACACTGAGTGGACTTCCACTCCTTGTGAGCTTTTATTCCTTCCTAGAATTAGGATATTATCATCTCTTCATTGAAAACCATTTGCAAAGCAAAGAATGGCCTTTATTCGCCTCTGTGTAGTGTTCTTTTGTAAAGTGACTCTCCAATGGATGACAAATGAAGGCAAATGAGTTGCTGCTTTGAGATGGGAAGCAAACGTCCAAATCTGTCACACTCTCTGGCCACGCCAGTGAATTTGGGGAAGGAAGGCTTTCCTGAATTGAGGGCTCTTAAATGCCCGGAGCCCGCAGAGCAGCGTTGGATAGGATTTGAGCCATTCCTAACATTCCTGTCGGGCTCTCTTAGACATTTGGGCCAAGGGATTCCTTCCAACCTGGGCCACTTTGGGTGGGCTCAGGGTGTCCCCAGGGCAGGTGTCAGTGTGTGCAAGAGCCCTTTGTGATGCAGTGCAGCACGGTCACCGTGGCATGGAACGGCGTCAATGGACCCTTTGTGACATGTGGTGACATGGGGGCTGGTGGTGACACGGGCACACCAGAGTGCTCGGAGCACGCGACGGGACAGGAGGCGCCAGAGCGGTGCTGTGAGGAGCCCCCGCACAGCACACTCGTTCGTGCCTGACCCCGAGCTTTTCCGAGGCGTTATTCCTGCAGGTGACCTCGTGGAAAGACTGCGGGACTTGGTGGCCCGTGGCCTTCCCGAGGATTTTCTTTTCCAGGTTCACTCCCGGCCAGACTGCAGGACTTGGTGACCTGAATCATTTACGAGGAGTCTCCTGCCCTTGTGGCAGGAGGCCTCAAGTGCAGGACTTGTTGTCCTGCAGCCTTCCTGAGGCTTCTCTGTCGCAGGTGCCTTTAAGGCACAGCTGCACGACTTGTTGCCTTGTAACTTTCCCAAAGCATCTCTCTAGAAGGTGCCCTCGAGGCCAGACTCCGGCATGGCGGGCAGATTTCTCAACCTGTTCAAAGTGTTCGGGGGAATAAAAAGGAGAGGCTCTAGAGTTGCCCCAGCTCAAGAGCCTGAAGAGTCAGAGCCATTCCAGCCAATGCAGGATGGTGAGTGGCACACCTGGGCCTCAGGGCTGGTGCAAGCATCCAGCTTGGCCCCATCCCGTCCCGTCCCATCCCGTCCGTCCCATCCCAGCCCACCCACTGTGGACATGCCCAGGGACAGGACAGAAGAGGGGCCGGGCAGACACCCCGCAGCGGCCATGCTGCATCCCCTGGGGCATCCCGGGGCTGTCCCTGCCTGGGGAATGCAGGGCTGGGCTGTGTTCTCCGGCCTCTCCCGCAGCCCCTCAGCTCTGGCTGCGCTCGCTCTTTGCCAGGTGCTGCAGCCATGGAGCCGACACAAGAGCAGAAACCCACCCGTGGCCGCTTCCGCAGAACACTGAAGGTACCTGCAGCCATCCCCACCTGGGCTGGGCCTGCTGTCACCGCTCAGCTGAGCATAGTGCTTGGAGCATGCCATGGAACTTGCCTCTCTTCCCTGTCCTTTGTTCTCCTGCAGATGTTCCGCAAGTTTGTGCCCCTTCGCCGTAGAAAGACCAGCAGCACAGCAACAGAGAGCACAGCCGAGCCTGACTCCAGGCTGAGCGAGCTCCAGGCAGAGCCCGATGTCAGCCCAGATTTGGCCCAGATTGAGCACTCAGACGACCTCAACACAGCAATGAATGATGACAGGGCAAAGGCTGACATGGCAGTGACTGAGGACGTGGCCATGACAAACGCTGACACCGGAGAGACTCAGGGCATCACAAATACTGACACCACTCCCACTCCCACTCCCACTCTGAGCCAGGACCTTATTGTGGACTACTTCACGGACCCTTGCGTTTCTTCTCAGCAGCACGTAAGCAGCCTGGGGCCAAGGCTCGAGGCCTCACAGGGTTGTGTGCCCACTCACGCCATGGTCACTGGGCTCCCTCAGTCTTTGAGGGAACCACATTGTGGCGGGGAGGGAAACACGTCCTGGGGGAAGCTGGGGAGTTGCTCCCTTGGACAGCGCTCCAAGTCTTCCCCACGCCCTCCAGGTGCCAGCCATGGTGAAAAGCATTCACCAGAGTCTCATGTCCAATGCCACTGTGGGTGTCAGTCTGCGCACTGACATTCTGAGGCTGGCTGGAGAACACCCTGCTGACGTGGTGCTGACCCTCCTGCGCTGTGCCCCAACGTGTGACAGGTACAGGAACCACATGCCTTGAGAGCTAAGGGCCCACCAGCCTTTAGGGCCCACCGCCCTGTACAGCCTGTCCAATGGGCTCTGCCAGACAGGCAGACAGGCTCAGGACCCTCAGGCCCCTCTGTCTCCTGAGACTGCTGCCACGCTCCCTGCCTGGCCCTCAGGGCACCGGGGCTCTGTCACCTGGGCCCTACAGCTGCACAGGGCACTGGACTGTGACTGAGACACCCCTGACACAGAGCTCTGATCCCACAGAGCTGCTGCAAGGATGTGGACAGCCATAGGCTCATCGGGACCAACAGTGGAGAAGGTGCTGCCAACTCTGCTGTGTGTGATGGAGGCCTGGCCCCTGCACAGCATGTGCACCTCTGATGGGGACAACAAGGACGTTTTTGCCCTGGCTGTGAGTTTCTGGAACTGGCTTTGCTCGCTCCCCAGTCGCTTCTCCAGAAGCTCTCCGTCCTCTCGGTGCCTCAGGCGCTGGGTTGAAACCTGGGCTAGGGACAGGCTCAGGTGGCACCAGGCCCACTGCTCCCTCTGCCCCATGGACACCTCGGCACTGAGCGCTGTCTTGGGCTGCTTCTTTTGCAGGCAACTCTGGTGATCTGGCTAATAGCGCCTCAGTGCCCCAAGGCAATGATGTTTTATTCCTCCCGCCTCTTTGTGGCTCTGCTCTTCCATATTGTCATCACCACACAGCAGATGCCAGAGGCCGTTGATAACTTCTGGAGAGCGTGCCGGGAGGATCACCGCCTTCCCATCACGCCCAACAGGTCCTGGTCCTCCTGTCCTTCCCATGCCCTTGTGGCCAGCGCCAGTGCTCCCAGTGTGACCTGGGCTTTGCTCTGCACACAGGTTTGCAGTGCAGACCATGAAGGCTCTGCTCTTCTGTCTGCAGTATGACCCTGAGGTGATGGCCATGGAGCGCAAGCGTGGCTGGGACACGCTGCTCTCTGCTGGCACCCAGCACTATGCCATGGGTCTGCTGGCCAGGTGAGACCCCCTGTTTCCCCTCTGCCCCCGACATTTGCACTGTGTGCCTGGCGTGCCCCACACAGTCCCTGTGGTCATGGGCCAGAGAGCCTTGTCACCGAGGGACGGCCAAGCAGACTGCAAAAGGCTGGGAGAGGAGGTGCCCACAAGGGGCAGCCTCCCAAAGTGCCCACATCACCTCCAGGGATGCTGGGGAAAGACTGCATCTCTGAGTCAGTTCTGAGAGAGGTTTGCCTGCACACGT
Organism: Sturnus vulgaris; assembly: GCF_052056855.1. Lineage (NCBI taxonomy): Eukaryota > Metazoa > Chordata > Aves > Passeriformes > Sturnidae > Sturnus > Sturnus vulgaris. The sequence goes on from NC_142249.1 coordinate 4,706,266, forward strand.
CAGCATCTGGGTGCCTTTTTCCCCCACCAGGGAGATGCGCCGTGTCTCCGTCTTCTTGTGCTCTGGGATTGCCCGCCGCCTGCTTGGGTGGCTCAGCAGGGAAGAGCCACGCTGGGATCTGCCTTTCCTGGCATTCCTTGTGGAGGTGAGCCTGATGGCCAGCGCTGCCTCACTGAACTGCCTCCCAGCTCTCTGTCCTGTCGTAGCCACAGCTGCCTGGGACAGTGCCCGTGCCCTGTGCTGATCTCTCAGCCCAGCCCTGTGAGGTTCTGGGCTCCTGCCAGCTGGATCCCCTGTCACTACCCTGTGCCTTTCAGGTCCTGGACTGCTTGGATTTCACTAAATGTGGTGACAGCCTCCTTGAGATCACGTCAAGGAACCTGCAGAGCAAGTACAGGGAGAGACGTCGCCTGGCGCTCAGATGCCTTGTGGTGCTCAGCAAGGATCCCTCGATGGTGAGAAGGGGGCAGCGGCTGAAGCTGTGCTGGGGAAAGCTGCCCCTCGGGCTGCCTGGGCTTCAAGAGCTGCAGCAAATGCTCCCAGCTCTCCTGCCTCACCTCCCTGACTTCATCACGACAGGCCTTTGGCCTCTGGGCCCTGTGGCAGCAGGGTGGGGTTGCAGTGCCAGCACAGTGGTGGTGCTGCTTCAGCCGTTCATGGCTTCACAGCACAGCCTTGTGTTCCACACAGGCCAGAAAAATGTGCAGCCTGTCTCCATGTCTTTTGGAGCTGCTGGGTGATGCAGATGGAGAGGTGGTTGCCATGACCCTCCGTGTGTTCACCAATGTGCTCCAGGACAAAGGCATCTTGATATCCAGCACCACCGCCCCAAAGCTGGCTGAGGCACTCCTGCTGCTCCTTGACAATGTAAGTCTCTGTGTCTCCAGGCATCGGCACTGGATGCCCAGAAACATTTTCCCCTATGGATTTTTGGACCTTTGTCCAGGTGAGCCTGGAGTAATTGCACTTAAGATCCTATCCTCTTCTTCCCTTCCAGGACAACAGCCGTGTGCAGGTGTTTGCCCTCGACCTCTTCTTCAAGATGATGGAGTTGGTGGTAGATGAGGGAAAAAAGCCGCTGATGAAGATTTTGAGGCAGAGCCTACTCCCGCTGTTTTGGCACTGCCATGAGGAGAATGAGCATGTGGCGAAGGTGAGGTTTTGAGTGATGCTGGTGGATGTCTGGAAGGGGCTCGGCTGCCTCCTGCAGGTCCTGGCACCTCCCGGGCTGCAGCCTCCTGCACGCCTTGGCACAGGGACGCGGCTCCTGTGCCCTGAGCTGCGGTGCCATCTGCACATCTCTGCTGCTCTCCAGGCCTCGCGGAAAACACTGCTTTGTGTGACCGAGTTCCTGAAGAGAAGGCATCTCATGCAACTGGTGAAGACAGAGAAGCTGTGGATGTTTGCCGAGTGCCTGGTAAGGAGGGCCTGGAAGCGCCAGGCTCAGCCTGGACAAGCCCCCTGAGCGCGGTGCTCACTGTGTGCGCTTGGCAGCTGTGGCCCTGCCCAGGGCTGCACGCAGGAGCCGCACGGGCTCTTCTCCAGGCTCCTGTGGGCCCGAGCCGGGCGCCGACGGAGCCCCGGCCCAGCGGCTGCTGGCCGCGCCTCAGGGCTGTGCGGGCAGGGGAGGCCGGGGCCGGCCAAAGCGGGGAGCGCCTGGCAAAGGGGCACAAAGCCCGGCCCGACCCTTCCCTCCCGCCGCTCTCTTCAGCTGGCAGAGGACAGGAGCCGAGCGGCCGAGCACCTGCGCCAGGCCCTGCTGTACCTGCAGAGCCCAAAGGAGTCCCTGCAATTAGCGGCCATCAGGTTCATGGGTGAGCCCGGGCTCCCTCCCCTCCCCTCCCCTCCCCTCCCCGCCCCGCCGCAGCTCGGCCCCAGCCCCGCCCGCTGCCCCGGCAAGCGGCATCCGGGCCCGGCGCCGTGGAGCCCCGGCTGCCCTCGGGGCTGCTGCCGCCCTGTGACACACAGGGCTGGCAGCGCCGCTGGCGGGGAGCTGTGCCGCTGGACAGAGCCGTGACAGGCTCTGTGTTCCCAGGGATCGCTGGGCGGTACCTGACGGGTCAGCCAGGAGACATTGACGTTCTCATTGAGGGTGAGTGCGGGCAGCGGGCTGTCAGCGGGGTTGGCGGGGGGAGCTGCAATCCCTGCCCCGGCTGCGGTGGGCTTTGCTCCCTGTGTGGACGGGGGGATGGCGTGGGCAGAGCTCCGAGAGATTTCAGGGACGCAGGTGGAGGGATTCGTGGCCAGCACCTTGCAGCTGACCCCGTTGGCCCCTCTTGTGGCCATGGCAAGAGCTGGGAAGGATGTGGCCCTGTCAGGAAGGTCTGCTTGGATTCCCACAGATGCGGGCTCTCACTGTGGCTCTATTCCTCTCTCTTCCAGCCCTTCAAGCCTTGAAGAGATACGATATACTACTGGAAGAGGTGATCAGTGAAAGGCTTGCAGAACCATGCTCATCTGCCGGCTTAGAAGAACCAGCGTCCCTTTAAGACCTCCAGATGCCATGGAAGTTGAGGCTGCCTTGAGACCAGAAGAGACCAGCTGAAGCTGCAGGCACAGCTGATGATTAGCACAGCTGAGCCTGTGGGAAGCTCGCATGGCTTCAGCCCTCTCCCTGCTTGTAGAGAGCTCTCTCCCTCCAGCCTTCAGACACTGCCTATCCTTTCTTGTTCCCTCGACTATTCCTCCCTTTTGACTGCTCCTTCCCTCCAGCCCTCAGATTGTGCCCATCCCTTTTTTTCCCCTCCAGCTCATGCTTTTGCTTTGCCTTCCATCAATAAACAGTTTGGCTTCTTCACTTTGCCTGCATCTCTGTGGAGCTCAAGCGGCACAATTCCAGAGCCCTGGAACACACACAGGCCTCTCCTGCTGTTCTCTTCCGTGCCGTGCTTTCTGTAGACACTCAGAAACGAGGGCAGATCATCCTGGAAAGGTCTCTGTGTTGAACGTCCAGTTCCACAACACTGTGGAGTTAAAGGTCTTGCTGAGCACCCTGAAGGCGCTGGGTTTTAGAAGAACCAACCTGAGTATGCTCTGAGTGCAGCTCGGAGAGATTCCATAGCAAGCATCCACGGAGGGCAAAGGAGCTTTGGAATGCTGGAAGGTTTCAAGAATAGCTTCCTGAAAGCACAGCAATGCTCCATCACTGGAGCATTGGGTCAGGAAGAGGGCAGAACCAGAGACCAACAGGGCATTGTTGGGGAGCTCTGGGTGTTCCAAAAGAGCAAATGAAGCAGCAGCACAGTGCCTGAGACTCGGACGCGTGACCGTGCCAGTGTCCAGAGCGCAGTCAGGCAGTGCCGGGACCCTGGGTGCGGTTCTGGTCCCCAGAAGCGAGGAATCAGAGCCCCTGCCTCAGAGCCAGTCAGCCAAGCAAGTGAGACCAGACGGAGGGGGCACCCTTCCAGTCTCCCTTGGGCATGGCTGCAAAAGAGCCCCTGCTTCTTCTACCTCCTCTGCCTGTGTTTGGGGTGTGCTGATGGCAGAGCCAGCCAGGTGGTGCTCTGTGTGCCCAAGCCGGTTGAGAGCAGGCATGAAAAGTGCTGTGTGTACAGCACAGAGTCCTGGGAGGTGCTGGCAAGAGCATCCTGTGGGAGCAGGGCTCTGGTCTCTGTCCGGGAACAGCCTGGTTTTGTGGCCGTGACCGCAGGCAGGAGTTGAGGCAGGCGAAGAGGCAGCGGGCAGCTTGTGTTTGTAGAGGGCCTGGGTCTGCACGTCAGAACCTCCACGTGGAAACACACTTGGGGGAACACAAGCTAGAGCTGGAGTGCCAGTTCTGAAAGGCCCAGAAGGAATTGAGACTTGCCAGGACTTCTTAAGAATGTGTTGGTGAACCTGGGGAAAGCTACGCATTTGGAAAAATGCCTTTGGAGAAAAGGGGCTTGCGTCTTAAGGAAAGTGCTTCACAGGGAGATCGCAGTGAGGTAGGTGCAAGCGTCCCCCTTTGGCTCCCTGTGGTCCTTTGAGTCCTTGAGGCCCGCTGCCCTGGGCACAGGGGCAGGGGAAGGGAGAAGGCTGTGAAGAGCAGGTTTGGCATCTGCCTGGAGCTGTGGAGACCAACCCAAGCACCTGCAGCACGCTGTGTTACCCCCTTTTGGCCAGAGGTGTGAGCAGGAGCATCTCTGTCCAGCTGCGAGCCCCAAAGCTCTCTTTGAGAGCTGTGAATTAAAAGTCCTTGATGCACACACTGTTCACATCTCACCTGCCTGCTGTGTTTCGGCTCTTGGCAATATGCAATTGCCTCTCGCTTGGTGGAAGCTGCTGCGGGCCAGGGCCAGCAAAGAGCTGGGCTGTGCGGGCCAGGCAATCTGCAGAGTCTTGGCTGATCTTGGTGTGTCCCTGGCCTCAGCAAAGGCCGGGAAGGTTTGCCTCCCAAGGCATCCTGCTCATTGGCTCTTCCTGTGCGCCTTGGAGAGAAGAAGGTCGGCATTTCTGGCAGCTGGGCATAGGCAGGACTTAAAACGGGGGCGTGTTGTGGCCCAGGGCCAGCTGAGATACCCTGAGAGGAGGCAGCCCAGTGCTCCTTGCTCCTCTCTGCCGACACCAGATCGTTTGTCTGCTTTTGGGGTGACCCTGGCTCTGTCGGGGGTGCTGGGTGGACACGAGACAGCAGCTCCTGTCCCGCTGGGTCCCAGCAGTGCCTCGCAGCAGTCCTGCGTGCACATCAGGGTGCTGGCCAAGAGAGGTCCTGGGAGCTGAGGATTTAAGCTTCCGCAGGTGCATACAGGTCAAGGCCAACGGTGTTCCCTCAGAATACAGCAGTCCTGAGGCTTCCCCTCACAGCTGTCTGATGTCACCCACTCCTTGTGGCACCAGGTGCTTTCCTGTGGAATGTTCTACCTCCCCCAAGAGTCAAGAGGGAGCTGGAGAAAGAGCTTGCCAGGCCGCTCTCCATCCTTTCTCAGCAGTGCTGCTCAAGTGCAGAACTCTGAGCTGAGCACCAATGTGCAAATGGAGCAGCCGTGCACAGGGAGAGTTGGTGGGAAGGATGATCCAGGAACCATAGGCCTGGCAGCCTGAGCTGGCTACTGGGAAAGGCCTTGGAGCAGATCCTCCCGAGTGCCATCCCATGGCACGTGCAGGGAACCAGGGGTCTGCTGGAGGCTGGGAAAGCTCTGCGGAGGGATGGGGTTAGCTGGGGATCCCGGCGGGCTGTTGGGGGCTTGTGTGTGGCTGATTAGGGGGGTTGGTGTTGGTGGGCGTCTTGGAGAAGGAGCTGTGTGGAAGGTGAGAGGTCTAGGCTGGAATTGGAGTCAGCTTGAAGGCAGCATCTGTGCTTTGGCACAGCTTTGGTTCTGGAGGAGGGCCAAAGCACTAGCTGTGATTTTTTGTTAGGGGTCCTGATCTTCCTGCAGGGAAGAGGAGGGGAGAGCTGTACTTTAAGAGTGTGTTGGTTTGAAAGTAAAACCAGTGCGAGACTCCAAGTCAGTAATACAATTTAATAGGAGAAAAGAGAAAAAAATAAAATACATGCAATAATATAAAAGAAACAACCACCAACACAGTCAGAAATACAACCTGACACCCTGTCAGTCAGGGTGTTGGTAGCAGTCCATATAAATGGTGGCTGCAGTCCTCCTGGATGACAGATGTGGTTCTGTTGAAGCGGTGCTCCTGTAGAAGGTGCAGTTTTCCTCCGAAGATCCAGCAATGATGTGGAAAAAGGTCCGACTTTCCTCTGGGATCCAGTTGAAAGGTCTGCCCTCGGGTCCCAAACCCCAGTATTTTATCTAGGTAGGAAAGGCTTGGCTCCTGCCCCAGCTGGGGCATCTCCCAATGGGGTGATGTAATCTTATCAGTCACACAATAGGACTTAATGGCCCATTAACGGAATATATCTTCTGGAGGAAGGATGGGTTGTGAATAGATAACGATGATCATCCCCCCATCTTATCAGATGGCACATCAGCAGAGGATATCTCCCACAGAGATAAGGATCACCACCCCTCCCACATTTTAACAGATGGTGATAGAATACACATTTTTGCATTGTACCCCAGGACAAAGAGCCACTTAGCTATCTGTACCAGGAGGAGGATTAGCCATTTTGCAATCTTCTCATTTGTTTGGGCTAATTTGCTAACACTGAGTGCACTTCCACTCCTTGTGAGCTTTTATTCCTTCCTAGAATTAGGATATTATCATCTCTTCATTGAAAACCATTTGCAAAGCAAAGAATGGCCTTTATTCGCCTCTGTGTAGTGTTCTTTTGTAAAGTGACTCTCCAATGGATGACAAATGAAGGCAAATGAGTTGCTGCTTTGAGATGGGAAGCAAACGTCCAAATCTGTCACACTCTCTGGCCATGCCAGTGAATTTGGGGAAGGAAGGCTTTCCTGAATTGAGGGCTCTTAAATGCCCGGAGCCCGCAGAGCAGCGTTGGATAGGATTTGAGCCATTCCTAACATTCCTGTCGGGCTCTCTTAGATATTTGGGCCAAGGGATTCCTTCCAACCTGGGCCACTTTGGGTGGGCTCAGGGTGTCCCCAGGGCAGGTGTCAGTGTGTGCAAGGGCCCTTTGTGATGCAGTGCAGCCTGGTCACCGTGGCATGGAACCGTGTCTAAGGACCCTTTGTGACATGTGGTGACATGGGGGCTGGTGGTGACACGGGCACACCAGAGTGCTCGGAGCACGCGACGGGACAGGAGGCGCCAGAGCGGTGCTGTGAGGAGCCCCCGCACAGCACACTCGTTCGTGCCTGACCCCGAGCTTTTCCGAGGCGTTATTCCTGCAGGTGACCTCGTGGAAAGACTGCAGGACTTGGTGACTTGGAGCTTTCCTGAGGTATCTCTGATCCCTGTGGCTGGTGCACTAGTAGCCAGACCTTGGGGTGTGGTGATCTGAATCATTTACGAGGAGTCTGCTGCCCTTGTGGCAGGAGGCCTCAAGTGCAGGACTTGCTGTCCTGCAGCCTTCCTGAGGCTTCTCTGTCGCAGGTGCCTTTAAGGCACAGCTGCACAACTTGTTGCCTTGTAACTTTCCCAAAGCATCTCTCTAGAAGGTGCCCTCGAGGCCAGACTCCGGCATGGCGGGCAGATTTCTCAATCTGTTCAAAGTGTTCAGGGCAATAAAAAGGAGAGGCTCTAGAGTTGCCCCAGCTCCTCAAGAGCCCGAAGAGTCAGAGCCGTTCCAGCCAATGCAGGATGGTGAGTGGCACACCTGGGTCTCAGGGCTGGTGCATGCATCCAGCTTGGCCCCGTCCCGTCCCGTCCCATCCCGTCCGTCCCATCCCATCCCGTCTCATCTCGTCTCAGTCCAGCCCACCCACTGTGGACATGCCCAGGGACAGGACAGAAGAGGGGCCGGGCAGACACCCTGCAGCGGCCGTGCTGGCATCCCCTGGGGCATCCCGGGGCTGTCCCTGCCTGGGGAATGCAGGGCTGGGCTGTGTTCTCCGGCCTCTCCCGCAGCCCCTCAGCTCTGGCTGCGCTCGCTCTTTGCCAGGTGCTGCAGCCATGGAGCCGACACAAGAGCAGAAACCCACCCGTGGCCGCTTCCGCAGAACACTGAAGGTACCTGCAGCCATCCCCACCTGGGCTGGGCCTGCTGTCACTGCTCAGCCCAGCACAGCGCTTGGAGCATGCCATGGAACTTGCCTCTCTTCCCTGTCCTTTGTTCTCCTGCAGATGTTCCGCGAGTTTGTGCCCCTTCGCCGTAGAAAGACCAGCAGCACAGCAACAGAGAGCACAGCCGAGCCTGACTCCAGGCTGAGCGAGCTCCAGGCAGAGCCCGATGTCAGCCCAGATTTGGCTGAGTGCTCAGACCACTTCAACACAGCAGTGAATGATGACAGGGCAAAGGCTGACATGGCAGTGACGGAGGACGTGGCCATGACAAACGCTGACACCGGAGAGACTCAGGGCATCACAAATACTGACACCACTCCCGCTGTCATTCATGCTCCCACCACCGATTTTGTTGAGAAGAGTGTTGTTTCATCTGAGCTGCAGGTTAGCAGTCTGGGGCCAGGGCTGGTGCCCTCCCAGGATCATGTGATCGTGCATCCCCTCAAGGAACGGCCACTGTGCCTCCTTGGTCTTTGAGGCCAGAAGAGTGTGGTGGGAAGGTGTCGCTGGCTGGGTTTTTGGGCTCCCTTTGGGATCTCTGAGACCGCTTCTGCAGCCCTCAGCGACAGAGCACGTTCCCGAGCCTTGCCCAGATAGAAATTTGGCTCGCGGTGAGCTCTTAGACCAGCGGGGTAAATAAACCAGGATATGTAGAAAGCCACAAATCCATAGTTTATTCTATGAAGGCATCCAATCTAGCATATACCAACGGTTATTGTTTTACAGGGGTTTTTATAGCTTTTGGGAGTTTTACAGTTTGCACCAATTATCAAGGGAATTCTACATTCTAACCAATCCCTGAGGGATTTTACATTCAAAGCTGGCCTGCGGATACTAAAAGAGAATGAGCCACTAATACTGGAGATCGAAGGATCTACCAAGGGCGGGAACTGGATTCCTTTTTGTATTCATCATTTCACAAGCCATTTCTTATCTTTAAGCTATGGTTTTCCAAGGAGTTTGTTCTGAGGATGCAGGGAGACTTTCTTCTTTATGAATGTTTTCTGCTCCCTCCACAGGAAGGGAAGCACTTCTTGGGGGAAGCTGGTCCCTTGGACAGCACTCCAAGTCCTCGTCACGCCTCTTCCAGGTGCCAGCCATGGTGAAAAGCATTCACCAGAGTCTCGTGTCCTGTGCCACTGTGGGTGTCAGTCTGCGCACTGACATTCTGAGGCTGGCTGGAGAACACCCTGCTGACGTGGTGCTGACCCTCCTGCGCTGTGCCCCAACGTGTGACAGGTACGAGGCCCACGTGCCTTGAGAGCTCAGGGCTCAACAGCCTTTAGGGCCCACCAGCCTTTAGGGCCCACCGCCCTGTACAGCCTGTCCAATGGGCTCTGCCAGACAGGCAGACAGGCCCAGGACCCTCAGGCCCCTCTGTCTCCTGAGACTGCTGCCACGCTCCCTGCCTGGCCCTCAGGGCACCGGGGCTCTGTCACCTGGGCCCTACAGCTGCACAGGGCACTGGACTGTGACTGAGACACCCCTGACACAGAGCTCTGATCCCACAGAGCTGCTGCAAGGATGTGGAGAGCCATAGGCTCATCGGGATCAACAGTGGAGAAGGTGCTGCCAACTCTGCTGTGTGTGATGGAGGCCTGGCCCCTGCACAGCATGTGCACCTCTGATGGGGACAACAAGGACGTTTTTGCCCTGGCTGTGAGTTTCTGGAACTGGCCTTGGTTTCCTCGCCAGTAGCCTCTCCAGCAGATCTCCATCCATCCTCTCTGTGCCTCAGGCGCTGGGCTAGGGACAGGCTCAGGCAGCACCAGGCCCACTGCTCCCCCTGCCTCTCCCCTCGGGCCCTGCCCCATGGACACCTCGGCACTGAGCGCTGTCTGGGGCTGCTTCTTTTGCAGGCAACTCTGGTGCTCTGGGTGATTATCCGGGTGCCTCAGTGCCATGAGGCCATGATGCATTCTTCCAACGCTCTGGTTACGGCTCTGCTCTTCCATGTCATCATCACCACACAGCAGATGCCAGAGGCAGTTGATAACTTCTGGAGAGCGTGCCGGGAGGATCACCACCTTCCCAGCAAGCCCAACAGGTCCTGGTCCTCCTGTCCTTCCCATGCCCTTGTGGCCAGCGCCAATGCTCCCAGTGTGACCTGGGCTTTGCTCTGCACACAGGTTTGCAGTGCAGACCATGAAGGCTCTGCTCTTCTGTCTGCAGTATGACCCTGAGGTGATGGCCATGGAGCGCAAGCGTGGCTGGGACACGCTGCTCTCTGCTGGCACCCAGCACTATGCCATGGGTCTGCTGGCCAGGTGAGACCCCCTGTTTCCCCTCTGCCCCCGACATTTGCACTGTGTGCCTGGCGTGCCCCACACAGTCCCTGTGGTCATGGGCCAGAGAGCCTTGTCACCGAGGGACGGCCAAGCAGACTGCAAAAGGCTGGGAGAGGAGGTGCCCACAAGGGGCAGCCTCCCAAAGTGCCCACATCACCTCCAGGGATGCTGGGGAAAGACTGCATCTCTGTGAGTCACTCTTGGGAGATTATTGCACCCTCCCCCCACCTCAGGGTCTTACTCCCTTTTTCCCCCTGCTAGGTTGATGCGTCGTGGCTTGATGCCCTTGTGTACCCATGTCGCACTCCACCTACTCCAGCTGCTCAGCACACAGGAGCCACGCTGGGATCTGCCTTTCCTGGCATTCACTGTGGAGGTGAGCCTCTTGGCCAGAGCTCCCTCCCAGCTCTCTGTCCTCTCGTCACCACAGCTGCCTGGGACACTGCCCGTGCCCTGTGCTGATCTCTCAGCCCAGCCCTGTGTGGTTGCGCGCTCCTGCCGGCCGGGTCCGCTGTCACTGCCCTGTGCCTTTCAGGTCCTGGACTGCTTGGATTTCACTCAATGTGCTGACAGCATCCTGGAGATCATGTCAAGGAACCTGCAGAGCAAGTACAGGGAGAGACGTCGCCTGGCACTCAGATGCCTTGTGGTGCTCAGCAAGGATCCCTCGATGGTGAGAAGGGGGCAGCGGCTGAAGCTGTGCTGGGGAAAGCTGCCCCTCGGGCTGCCTGGGCTTCAGGAGCTGCAGCAGATGCTCCCAGCTCTCCTGCCTCACCTCCCTGAGTTCATCACGACAGGCCTTTGGCCTCTGGGCCCTGTGGCAGCAGGGTGGGGTTGCAGTGCCAGCACGGCAGTGGTGGCACTGTAGCCGTTCTTGGCTTCACAGCACAGCCTTGTCTTCTACACAGGCCAAACGTATACGCAGCCTGTCTCGAAGCCTCCTGGAGCTGCTGGGTGATGCACAGAGAGAGGTGATTGGCATGTCCCTCTCTGTCTTCATAAATATCTTCCAGGAAAAACACCTCATGATATCTAGCACTGCTGCTACAAAGCTGGCTGTGCCACTCCTGTCACTACTGGAAAATGTAAGGCTCTGTGCCCCCAGCCATGAGCACTGGCTGCTGCCCCGAAACTTTGTGCCTTCCTGATGTTTGGGCCTTCGCCCAGGTGGGCTGTACAAGTTGCTTCTGAGGTCTTTTCCTCCTTCTTTCCTCCAGGATAGCAGTCATGTGCAGCAGCTTTCCGTTCACCTCTTCTGCAAGGTGATGGACTTGGTAGTGGACAAGGGAAAAACGGCCCTGGAGAGAATTGTGAGCCAGAGCCTGCTCCCACTCTTCTTCCACTGCCATGATGAGAACCAGGAGCTGGCAAAGGTAAAGTTTTGTGTGATGCTGGTGGATGTCTGGAAGGGGCTCGGCTGCCTCCTGCAGGTCCTGGCACCTCCCGGGCTGCAGCCTCCTGCACGCCTTGGCACAGGGACGCGGCTCCTGTGCCCTGAGCTGCGGTGCCATCTGCACATCTCTGCTGCTCTCCAGGCCTCTCGAGAAACGCTGCTTTGTGCGGCCGGGTTCTTGAAGAAGACGGATCTCCAACAGGCGCTGCAGACAGAAGAGCTGTGGATGTTTGCCGAGTGCCTGGTAAGGAGGGCCTGGAAGCGCCAGGCTCAGCCTGGACAAGCCCCCTGAGCGCGGTGCTCACTGTGTGCGCTTGGCAGCTGTGGCCCTGCCCAGGGCTGCACGCAGGAGCCGCACGGGCTCTTCTCCAGGCTCCTGTGGGCCCGAGCCGGGCGCCGACGGAGCCCCGGCCCAGCGGCTGCTGGCCGCGCCTCAGGGCTGTGCGGGCAGGGGAGGCCGGGGCCGGCCAAAGCGGGGAGCGCCTGGCAAAGGGGCACAAAGCCCGGCCCGACCCTTCCCTCCCGCCGCTCTCTCCAGCTGGCAGACGACAGGAGCCGAGCGGCCGAGCACCTGCGCCAGGCCCTGCCGTACCTGCAGAGCCCACAGCAGTCCGTCCAATTAGCGGCCATCAGGTTCATGGGTGAGCCCGGGCTCCCTCCCCTCCCCTCCCCTCCCCTCCCCGCCCCGCCGCAGCTCGGCCCCAGCCCCGCCTGCGGCCCCGGCAGCGCGGCATCCGGGCCCGGCGCCGTGGAGCCCCGGCTGCCCTCGGGGCTGCTGCCGCCCTGTGTCGCAGCCGTGCCCTTGGGCGTCAGGATGCAGCAAGGGCCCGGGCTGAGCCCTGCCGGGCCACGAGGGCGTGTGGCCACAGGGCTGGCAGCGCCGCTGGCAGGGAGCTGTGCCGCTGGACAGAGCCGTGACGGGCTCTGTGTTCCCAGGGATCGCCGGGGCACGCATGAGGAAGTAGAAGAATGAGCTCCAGGTGCTCAGTGCGGGTGAGTGAGGGCAGCGGGCTGGCAGCGGGGGCTGGCAGGTGGAGTTGCAATCCCTGTCCCGGCTGCGGAGGGCTTTGCTCCCTGTGTGGATGAAGGGTGGCGTGGGCAGAGCTCCGAGTGTTTTATTGGGACACAGGCGGGATTCTTGGCCTGCACCTTGCAGCCGATCCCGTTGGCAACTCCTCTCTGCTGGCCATTGCAGGAGCTGAGTGGGCTGCCCTTGGCAGGAAGGTCTACTTGGATTCCCACAGATCCGGGCTCTGACTGTGACTCTTCTCTCTTCCAGCCATTCACACCCCAAGGAAACAAACCAGTCCATCCCACTGGAACCTGAATATTCAAGACCAGTTTGCCAACAGAGCTGAAGAATTAGGTTCCTCTGAGCGACACAGTGAACCAGTGTCCCAAGAACAGCACCAGGAGACACTGAAGAGGACACCACATGCATATCTCACTGGAGCTCCAGGCACAGCTGATGATTGGCACAGCTGAACCTGTGGGAAGCTCGCATGGCTTCAGCCCTCTCCCTGCCTGTACATAGCTCTCTCCCTCTAGCCCTCAGACCACGCCAATCCCTGTTTTCCCTTCCACCTCATTCCTTTGCTTTGCAAAGTATATTATCTCCTACTAGTGGTTCTTTGTTTATCCTTTGTCAAAAGAAATAGATTAAAGTCTTTTGTTTGTTAAAATTGTGTCTATTAAATAAACAATTCATTTTGTAATAGACTTAAACAACCATTATGAAGAACTTGTGAGCAAGAGCGGTTTTGGGGTGCTGCCCACCTCAATAAAGCCAATGACTACTGCCAGAGGCCTGGGCAGAGGCAAGACTTGTTTCATCTCCCCTCTCCCTTCGTAACATTCCCTTTGGCTCCCTGTGGTCCTTTGAGTCCTTGAGGCCCGCTGCCCTGGGCACAGGGGCAGGGGAAGGGAGAAGGCTGTGAAGAGCAGGTTTGGCATCTGCCTGGAGCTGTGGAGACCAACCCAAGCACCTGCAGCACGCTGTGTTACCCCCTTTTGGCCAGAGGTGTGAGCAGGAGCATCTCTGTCCAGCTGCGAGCCCCAAAGCTCTCTTTGAGAGCTGTGAATTAAAAGGCCTTGATGCGCACACTGTTCACATCTCACCCGCCTGCTGTGTTTCGGCTCTTGGCAATATGCAATTGCCTCTCGCTTGGTGGAAGCTGCTGCGGGCCAGGGCCAGCAAAGAGCTGGGCTGTGCGGGCCAGGCAATCTGCAGAGTCTTGGCTGATCTTGGTGTGTCCCTGGCCTCAGCAAAGGCCGGGAAGGTTTGCCTCCCAAGGCATCCTGCTCATTGGCTCTTCCTGTGCGCCTTGGAGAGAAGAAGGTCGGCATTTCTGGCAGCTGGGCATTAGCAGGCCTTAAAACGGGGGCGTGTTTTGGCCCAGGGCCAGCTGAGATACCCTGAGAGGAGGCAGCCCAGTGCTCCTTGCTCCTCTCTGCCGACACCAGATCGTTTGTCTGCTTTTGGGGTGACCCTGGCTCTGTCGGGGGTGCTGGGTGGACACGAGACAGCAGCTCCTGTCCCGCTGGGTCCCAGCAGTGCCTCGCAGCAGTCCTGCGTGCACATCAGGGTGCTGGCCAAGAGAGGTCCTGGGAGCTGAGGATTTAAGCTTCTGCAGGTGCATACAGGTCAAGGCCAACGGTGTTCCCTCAGAATTACAGCAGTCCTGAGGCTTCCCCTCACAGCTGTCTGATGTCACCCACTCCTTGTAGCACCAGGTGCTTTCCTGTGGAATGTTCTACCTCCCCCAAGAGTCAAGAGGGAGCTGGAGAAAGAGCTTGCCAGGCCGCTCTCCATCCTTTCTCAGCAGTGCTGCTCAAGTGCAGAACTCTGAGCTGAGCACCAATGTGCAAATGGAGCAGCCGTGCACAGGGAGAGTTGGTGGGAAGGATGATCCAGGAACCATAGGCCTGGCAGCCTGAGCTTGCTACCGGGAAAGGCCTTGGAGCAGATCCTCCCGAGTGCCATCCCATGGCACGTGCAGGGAACCAGGGGTCTGCTGGAGGCTGGGAAAGCTCTGCGGAGGGATGGGGATAGCTGGGGATCCTGGCGGGCTGTTGGGGGCTTGTGTGTGGCTGATTAGGTGGGTTGGTGTTGGTGGGCGTCTTGGAGAAGGAGCTGTGTGGAAGGTGAGAGGTCTAGGCTGGAATTGGAGTCAGCTTGAAGGCAGCATCTGTGCTTTGGCACAGCTTTGGTTATGGAGCAGGGCCAAAGCACTAGCTGTGATTTTTTGTTAGGGGTCCTGATCTTCCTGCAGGGAAGAGGAGGGGAGAGCTGTACTTTAAGAGTGTGTTGGTTTGAAAGTAAAACCAGTGCGAGACTCCAAGTCAGTAATACAATTTAATAGGAGAAAAGAGAAAAAAATAAAATACATGCAATAATATAAAAGAAACAACCACCAACACAGTCAGAAATACAACCTGACACCCTGTCAGTCAGGGTGTTGGTAGCAGTCCATATAAATGGTGGCTGCAGTCCTCCTGGATGACAGATGTGGTTCTGTTGAAGCGGTGCTCCTGTAGAAGGTGCAGTTTTCCTCCGAAGATCCAGCAATGATGTGGAAAAAGGTCCGACTTTCCTCTGGGATCCAGTTGAAAGGTCTGCCCTCGGGTCCCAAACCCCAGTATTTTATCTAGGTAGGAAAGGCTTGGCTCCTGCCCCAGCTGGGGCATCTCCCAATGGGGTGATGTAATCTTATCAGTCACACAATAGGACTTAATGGCCCATTAACGGAATATATCTTCTGGAGGAAGGATGGGTTGTGAATAGATAACGATGATCATCCCCCCATCTTATCAGATGGCACATCAGCAGAGGATATCTCCCACAGAGATAAGGATCACCACCCCTCCCACATTTTAACAGATGGTGATAGAATACACATTTTTGCATTGTACCCCAGGACAAAGAGCCACTTAGCTATCTGTACCAGGAGGAGGATTAGCCATTTTGCAATCTTCTCATTTGTTTGGGCTAATTTGCTAACACTGAGTGCACTTCCACTCCTTGTGAGCTTTTATTCCTTCCTAGAATTAGGATATTATCATCTCTTCATTGAAAACCATTTGCAAAGCAAAGAATGGCCTTTATTCGCCTCTGTGTAGTGTTCTTTTGTAAAGTGACTCTCCAATGGATGACAAATGAAGGCAAATGAGTTGCTGCTTTGAGATGGGAAGCAAACGTCCAAATCTGTCACACTCTCTGGCCATGCCAGTGAATTTGGGGAAGGAAGGCTTTCCTGAATTGAGGGCTCTTAAATGCCCGGAGCCCTTGGATAGGATTTGAGCCATTCCTAACATTCCTGTCGGGCTCTCTTAGATATTTGGGCCAAGGGATTCCTTCCAACCTGGGCCACTTTGGGTGGGCTCAGGGTGTCCCCAGGGCAGGTGTCAGTGTGTGCAAGGGCCCTTTGTGATGCAGTGCAGCCTGGTCACCGTGGCATGGAACCGTGTCTAAGGACCCTTTGTGACATGTGGTGACATGGGGGCTGGTGGTGACACGGGCACACCAGAGTGCTCGGAGCACGCGACGGGACAGGAGGCGCCAGAGCGGTGCTGTGAGGAGCCCCCGCACAGCACACTCGTTCGTGCCTGACCCCGAGCTTTTCCGAGGCGTTATTCCTGCAGGTGACCTCGTGGAAAGACTGCAGGACTTGGTGACTTGGAGCTTTCCTGAGGTATCTCTGATCCCTGTGGCTGGTGCACTAGTAGCCAGACCTTGGGGTGTGGTGATCTGAATCATTTACGAGGAGTCTGCTGCCCTTGTGGCAGGAGGCCTCAAGTGCAGGACTTGCTGTCCTGCAGCCTTCCTGAGGCTTCTCTGTCGCAGGTGCCTTTAAGGCACAGCTGCACAACTTGTTGCCTTGTAACTTTCCCAAAGCATCTCTCTAGAAGGTGCCCTCGAGGCCAGACTCCGGCATGGCGGGCAGATTTCTCAATCTGTTCAAAGTGTTCAGGGCAATAAAAAGGAGAGGCTCTAGAGTTGCCCCAGCTCCTCAAGAGCCCGAAGAGTCAGAGCCGTTCCAGCCAATGCAGGATGGTGAGTGGCACACCTGGGTCTCAGGGCTGGTGCATGCATCCAGCTTGGCCCCGTCCCGTCCCGTCCCATCCCGTCCGTCCCATCCCATCCCGTCTCATCTCGTCTCAGTCCAGCCCACCCACTGTGGACATGCCCAGGGACAGGACAGAAGAGGGGCCGGGCAGACACCCTGCAGCGGCCGTGCTGGCATCCCCTGGGGCATCCCGGGGCTGTCCCTGCCTGGGGAATGCAGGGCTGGGCTGTGTTCTCCGGCCTCTCCCGCAGCCCCTCAGCTCTGGCTGCGCTCGCTCTTTGCCAGGTGCTGCAGCCATGGAGCCGACACAAGAGCAGAAACCCACCCGTGGCCGCTTCCGCAGAACACTGAAGGTACCTGCAGCCATCCCCACCTGGGCTGGGCCTGCTGTCACTGCTCAGCCCAGCACAGCGCTTGGAGCATGCCATGGAACTTGCCTCTCTTCCCTGTCCTTTGTTCTCCTGCAGATGTTCCGCGAGTTTGTGCCCCTTCGCCGTAGAAAGACCAGCAGCACAGCAACAGAGAGCACAGCCGAGCCTGACTCCAGGCTGAGCGAGCTCCAGGCAGAGCCCGATGTCAGCCCAGATTTGGCTGAGTGCTCAGACCACTTCAACACAGCAGTGAATGATGACAGGGCAAAGGCTGACATGGCAGTGACGGAGGACGTGGCCATGACAAACGCTGACACCGGAGAGACTCAGGGCATCACAAATACTGACACCACTCCCGCTGTCATTCATGCTCCCACCACCGATTTTGTTGAGAAGAGTGTTGTTTCATCTGAGCTGCAGGTTAGCAGTCTGGGGCCAGGGCTGGTGCCCTCCCAGGATCATGTGATCGTGCATCCCCTCAAGGAACGGCCACTGTGCCTCCTTGGTCTTTGAGGCCAGAAGAGTGTGGTGGGAAGGTGTCGCTGGCTGGGTTTTTGGGCTCCCTTTGGGATCTCTGAGACCGCTTCTGCAGCCCTCAGCGACAGAGCACGTTCCCGAGCCTTGCCCAGATAGAAATTTGGCTCGCGGTGAGCTCTTAGACCAGCGGGGTAAATAAACCAGGATATGTAGAAAGCCACAAATCCATAGTTTATTCTATGAAGGCATCCAATCTAGCATATACCAACGGTTATTGTTTTACAGGGGTTTTTATAGCTTTTGGGAGTTTTACAGTTTGCACCAATTATCAAGGGAATTCTACATTCTAACCAATCCCTGAGGGATTTTACATTCAAAGCTGGCCTGCGGATACTAAAAGAGAATGAGCCACTAATACTGGAGATCGAAGGATCTACCAAGGGCGGGAACTGGATTCCTTTTTGTATTCATCATTTCACAAGCCATTTCTTATCTTTAAGCTATGGTTTTCCAAGGAGTTTGTTCTGAGGATGCAGGGAGACTTTCTTCTTTATGAATGTTTTCTGCTCCCTCCACAGGAAGGGAAGCACTTCTTGGGGGAAGCTGGTCCCTTGGACAGCACTCCAAGTCCTCGTCACGCCTCTTCCAGGTGCCAGCCATGGTGAAAAGCATTCACCAGAGTCTCGTGTCCTGTGCCACTGTGGGTGTCAGTCTGCGCACTGACATTCTGAGGCTGGCTGGAGAACACCCTGCTGACGTGGTGCTGACCCTCCTGCGCTGTGCCCCAACGTGTGACAGGTACGAGGCCCACGTGCCTTGAGAGCTCAGGGCTCAACAGCCTTTAGGGCCCACCAGCCTTTAGGGCCCACCGCCCTGTACAGCCTGTCCAATGGGCTCTGCCAGACAGGCAGACAGGCCCAGGACCCTCAGGCCCCTCTGTCTCCTGAGACTGCTGCCACGCTCCCTGCCTGGCCCTCAGGGCACCGGGGCTCTGTCACCTGGGCCCTACAGCTGCACAGGGCACTGGACTGTGACTGAGACACCCCTGACACAGAGCTCTGATCCCACAGAGCTGCTGCAAGGATGTGGAGAGCCATAGGCTCATCGGGATCAACAGTGGAGAAGGTGCTGCCAACTCTGCTGTGTGTGATGGAGGCCTGGCCCCTGCACAGCATGTGCACCTCTGATGGGGACAACAAGGACGTTTTTGCCCTGGCTGTGAGTTTCTGGAACTGGCCTTGGTTTCCTCGCCAGTAGCCTCTCCAGCAGATCTCCATCCATCCTCTCTGTGCCTCAGGCGCTGGGCTAGGGACAGGCTCAGGCAGCACCAGGCCCACTGCTCCCCCTGCCTCTCCCCTCGGGCCCTGCCCCATGGACACCTCGGCACTGAGCGCTGTCTGGGGCTGCTTCTTTTGCAGGCAACTCTGGTGCTCTGGGTGATTATCCGGGTGCCTCAGTGCCATGAGGCCATGATGCATTCTTCCAACGCTCTGGTTACGGCTCTGCTCTTCCATGTCATCATCACCACACAGCAGATGCCAGAGGCAGTTGATAACTTCTGGAGAGCGTGCCGGGAGGATCACCACCTTCCCAGCAAGCCCAACAGGTCCTGGTCCTCCTGTCCTTCCCATGCCCTTGTGGCCAGCGCCAGTGCTCCCAGTGTGACCTGGGCTTTGCTCTGCACACAGGTTTGCAGTGCAGACCATGAAGGCTCTGCTCTTCTGTCTGCAGTATGACCCTGAGGTGATGGCCATGGAGCGCAAGCGTGGCTGGGACACGCTGCTCTCTGCTGGCACCCAGCACTATGCCATGGGTCTGCTGGCCAGGTGAGACCCCCTGTTTCCCCTCTGCCCCCGACATTTGCACTGTGTGCCTGGCGTGCCCCACACAGTCCCTGTGGTCATGGGCCAGAGAGCCTTGTCACCGAGGGACGGCCAAGCAGACTGCAAAAGGCTGGGAGAGGAGGTGCCCACAAGGGGCAGCCTCCCAAAGTGCCCACATCACCTCCAGGGATGCTGGGGAAAGACTGCATCTCTGTGAGTCACTCTTGGGAGATTATTGCACCCTCCCCCCACCTCAGGGTCTTACTCCCTTTTTCCCCCTGCTAGGTTGATGCGTCGTGGCTTGATGCCCTTGTGTACCCATGTCGCACTCCACCTACTCCAGCTGCTCAGCACACAGGAGCCACGCTGGGATCTGCCTTTCCTGGCATTCACTGTGGAGGTGAGCCTCTTGGCCAGAGCTCCCTCCCAGCTCTCTGTCCTCTCGTCACCACAGCTGCCTGGGACACTGCCCGTGCCCTGTGCTGATCTCTCAGCCCAGCCCTGTGTGGTTGCGCGCTCCTGCCGGCCGGGTCCGCTGTCACTGCCCTGTGCCTTTCAGGTCCTGGACTGCTTGGATTTCACTCAATGTGCTGACAGCATCCTGGAGATCATGTCAAGGAACCTGCAGAGCAAGTACAGGGAGAGACGTCGCCTGGCACTCAGATGCCTTGTGGTGCTCAGCAAGGATCCCTCGATGGTGAGAAGGGGGCAGCGGCTGAAGCTGTGCTGGGGAAAGCTGCCCCTCGGGCTGCCTGGGCTTCAGGAGCTGCAGCAGATGCTCCCAGCTCTCCTGCCTCACCTCCCTGAGTTCATCACGACAGGCCTTTGGCCTCTGGGCCCTGTGGCAGCAGGGTGGGGTTGCAGTGCCAGCACGGCAGTGGTGGCACTGTAGCCGTTCTTGGCTTCACAGCACAGCCTTGTCTTCTACACAGGCCAAACGTATACGCAGCCTGTCTCGAAGCCTCCTGGAGCTGCTGGGTGATGCACAGAGAGAGGTGATTGGCATGTCCCTCTCTGTCTTCATAAATATCTTCCAGGAAAAACACCTCATGATATCTAGCACTGCTGCTACAAAGCTGGCTGTGCCACTCCTGTCACTACTGGAAAATGTAAGGCTCTGTGCCCCCAGCCATGAGCACTGGCTGCTGCCCCGAAACTTTGTGCCTTCCTGATGTTTGGGCCTTCGCCCAGGTGGGCTGTACAAGTTGCTTCTGAGGTCTTTTCCTCCTTCTTTCCTCCAGGATAGCAGTCATGTGCAGCAGCTTTCCGTTCACCTCTTCTGCAAGGTGATGGACTTGGTAGTGGACAAGGGAAAAACGGCCCTGGAGAGAATTGTGAGCCAGAGCCTGCTCCCACTCTTCTTCCACTGCCATGATGAGAACCAGGAGCTGGCAAAGGTAAAGTTTTGTGTGATGCTGGTGGATGTCTGGAAGGGGCTCGGCTGCCTCCTGCAGGTCCTGGCACCTCCCGGGCTGCAGCCTCCTGCACGCCTTGGCACAGGGACGCGGCTCCTGTGCCCTGAGCTGCGGTGCCATCTGCACATCTCTGCTGCTCTCCAGGCCTCTCGAGAAACGCTGCTTTGTGCGGCGGGGTTCTTGAAGAAGACGGATCTCCAACAGGCGCTGCAGACAGAAGAGCTGTGGATGTTTGCCGAGTGCCTGGTAAGGAGGGCCTGGAAGCGCCAGGCTCAGCCTGGACAAGCCCCCTGAGCGCGGTGCTCACTGTGTGCGCTTGGCAGCTGTGGCCCTGCCCAGGGCTGCACGCAGGAGCCGCACGGGCTCTTCTCCAGGCTCCTGTGGGCCCGAGCCGGGCGCCGACGGAGCCCCGGCCCAGCGGCTGCTGGCCGCGCCTCAGGGCTGTGCGGGCAGGGGAGGCCGGGGCCGGCCAAAGCGGGGAGCGCCTGGCAAAGGGGCACAAAGCCCGGCCCGACCCTTCCCTCCCGCCGCTCTCTCCAGCTGGCAGACGACAGGAGCCGAGCGGCCGAGCACCTGCGCCAGGCCCTGCCGTACCTGCAGAGCCCACAGCAGTCCGTCCAATTAGCGGCCATCAGGTTCATGGGTGAGCCCGGGCTCCCTCCCCTCCCCTCCCCTCCCCTCCCCGCCCCGCCGCAGCTCGGCCCCAGCCCCGCCTGCGGCCCCGGCAGCGCGGCATCCGGGCCCGGCGCCGTGGAGCCCCGGCTGCCCTCGGGGCTGCTGCCGCCCTGTGTCGCAGCCGTGCCCTTGGGCGTCAGGATGCAGCAAGGGCCCGGGCTGAGCCCTGCCGGGCCACGAGGGCGTGTGGCCACAGGGCTGGCAGCGCCGCTGGCAGGGAGCTGTGCCGCTGGACAGAGCCGTGACGGGCTCTGTGTTCCCAGGGATCGCCGGGGCACGCATGAGGAAGTAGAAGAATGAGCTCCAGGTGCTCAGTGCGGGTGAGTGAGGGCAGCGGGCTGGCAGCGGGGGCTGGCAGGTGGAGTTGCAATCCCTGTCCCGGCTGCGGAGGGCTTTGCTCCCTGTGTGGATGAAGGGTGGCGTGGGCAGAGCTCCGAGTGTTTTATTGGGACACAGGCGGGATTCTTGGCCTGCACCTTGCAGCCGATCCCGTTGGCAACTCCTCTCTGCTGGCCATTGCAGGAGCTGAGTGGGCTGCCCTTGGCAGGAAGGTCTACTTGGATTCCCACAGATCCGGGCTCTGACTGTGACTCTTCTCTCTTCCAGCCATTCACACCCCAAGGAAACAAACCAGTCCATCCCACTGGAACCTGAATATTCAAGACCAGTTTGCCAACAGAGCTGAAGAATTAGGTTCCTCTGAGCGACACAGTGAACCAGTGTCCCAAGAACAGCACCAGGAGACACTGAAGAGGACACCACATGCATATCTCACTGGAGCTCCAGGCACAGCTGATGATTGGCACAGCTGAACCTGTGGGAAGCTCGCATGGCTTCAGCCCTCTCCCTGCCTGTACATAGCTCTCTCCCTCTAGCCCTCAGACCACGCCAATCCCTGTTTTCCCTTCCACCTCATTCCTTTGCTTTGCAAAGTATATTATCTCCTACTAGTGGTTCTTTGTTTATCCTTTGTCAAAAGAAATAGATTAAAGTCTTTTGTTTGTTAAAATTGTGTCTATTAAATAAACAATTCATTTTGTAATAGACTTAAACAACCATTATGAAGAACTTGTGAGCAAGAGCGGTTTTGGGGTGCTGCCCACCTCAATAAAGCCAATGACTACTGCCAGAGGCCTGGGCAGAGGCAAGACTTGTTTCATCTCCCCTCTCCCTTCGTAACATTCCCTTTGGCTCCCTGTGGTCCTTTGAGTCCTTGAGGCCCGCTGCCCTGGGCACAGGGGCAGGGGAAGGGAGAAGGCTGTGAAGAGCAGGTTTGGCATCTGCCTGGAGCTGTGGAGACCAACCCAAGCACCTGCAGCACGCTGTGTTACCCCCTTTTGGCCAGAGGTGTGAGCAGGAGCATCTCTGTCCAGCTGCGAGCCCCAAAGCTCTCTTTGAGAGCTGTGAATTAAAAGGCCTTGATGCGCACACTGTTCACATCTCACCCGCCTGCTGTGTTTCGGCTCTTGGCAATATGCAATTGCCTCTCGCTTGGTGGAAGCTGCTGCGGGCCAGGGCCAGCAAAGAGCTGGGCTGTGCGGGCCAGGCAATCTGCAGAGTCTTGGCTGATCTTGGTGTGTCCCTGGCCTCAGCAAAGGCCGGGAAGGTTTGCCTCCCAAGGCATCCTGCTCATTGGCTCTTCCTGTGCGCCTTGGAGAGAAGAAGGTCGGCATTTCTGGCAGCTGGGCATTAGCAGGCCTTAAAACGGGGGCGTGTTTTGGCCCAGGGCCAGCTGAGATACCCTGAGAGGAGGCAGCCCAGTGCTCCTTGCTCCTCTCTGCCGACACCAGATCGTTTGTCTGCTTTTGGGGTGACCCTGGCTCTGTCGGGGGTGCTGGGTGGACACGAGACAGCAGCTCCTGTCCC